>NC_080600.1:28685137-29046573 GCF_027887145.1 Ammospiza caudacuta | reverse complement strand
CTTGCTATCTCAAACACTCTAGAGCTGGGAGATTATTAACAACCCCTGAACACTTGTGTACTCAGGTACACAAGGAAACATATAACTTCAAGATGGCTACAAAGCCAAACAGAAGCTTCCCTGCTACAAAAAGAGATGGGGAAAAATAAAATGAGTTGGAAGAATAAGTTAGAAGCTCTTGTGGACTAAAAGGCTGAGCACATGATTTTGCATATGCCGAAAAACCAGAGTAGTGGCACCTGTGTCTTATCTTAAAATTCTCTTTACACTACTGGAGTGTATGTGGAAGGAACAACTCCCTATCACAAACCAGCAACTGAGCGGTTTGTGATACAAACATGATTAGTATTGCATTATATATACAGCAGCATTCATACAGCAAGAACAAGAGGCTGAAACTACTGAAGGAAAGGTGTAAATTGAAACTATCAGCACAACCACAAGCTGCTGATTTGTGTTCCCTGTAGCAAAGATGAAAACATCACTGCTGCTCACTGCTAAATATGCACAAAGCCTTGCCAGAGGTAGAGTTGATGCTGTAGAGTGATGCACCTGTAGTGGTGTCAGAGCTAAACAGTTTTTTCTCTCACCCATGAAGGAACATGCCACTTCACACCAAAGGATCAGGAGATTAACTGTGTACTGCCATTGCAGGGTCCATAAGAAAACAATAAAGTATAGCACAATGCTGTTCTTGTCCTGGAGCCAAATGGCAGTAACTTCTTTGCTTGGCAATGAAACCAATCCTATACCTACAGGACTGCTATCTTGGGCCAGAATGCTCAAGCGTGATATTAGACAACCAGAAATGTTGGGGGGCTTTTTCTTGTACTAAGCCAACGCAAGGATATATTGCATTTATGCATTATTTTCCTGGCTTGTCTTTACATTGGCTTATCAATTGTGAACTTCACCACATGCCAGGATGGAGATGTTTTCACAGGCAGATCATCTAATTTATATTTCCTAGATTCATGGGTTTTAATTCCCTGCAATAAACTATTCCAGTGTCATTAGCAGTACAGCCTATAATCAAGAATACCATCAAAAGTAGGACAAGCGCACACATCCAGAAATACAAAAGGGCATTACAGAGGTCTAAACAAGGAAGATTAATAGGAGATGATTGTAGCTTGGCCCTCATAATGTAAAGCTGAAAAGAGACAGACTCATAACAAAGAAAACTAAGCTCTTCACGCAATTCATCATTGAATAGTTCAAGTCTGACACCAGGCACTGAGAAAACTAAAAGCTTGCAATGACTTAATAACTGAATGGATAGATTAATGGAAAAACAATCCATCAAGGATGCCCAGTCACAGACAGAGCACCTCCAAGCCATCAGATGCCAGCAGAGTTACCTATGATGGCTCTTCCCTGCCCATGCACCCCACTGTTGGCTTCTGTCAGAAAGAGGGTTTGACAGCTGGGCTTTTGGGTGGATATGGCTCAGTGTCTCTTGTGCAGAAACCACTGACAGACCACACTGAATTTTTCAGGACCATTATGAGCCTGAGACCAAGCTTTTCATCTGTGCCTACAGGCAGTGGATCTGCCAGCATACTCCAAGGTTGTACTAAATCTGAGGCTGGGGCATCATGTGTTCCATCAGACCTGATCCCTGCTTCCCCCAGAAGTGGCTGAACAGATGTGAAGTGGGCTGATCTGGGATCATTCTCCCAAAACCACACTTCAGAGCAATGTGGACACAGCCCTAGGGACTCATGCTCCTCTATTTGAAGTACAAGCCCTTCATATCAGTTGCCTTCTAGCCTTGGAAAAATACTTAAGGTGCTTAAGTGTGAAACCAAGCGAGCCTTCCCCTTGGTGCCTGCCAGGAAGCACTGCAGAGGGGTGAGGTTTGTTTTTCCGATCAGGCTTCACGCAGCACGACCTTTGCCATCTCCAAGCCGGGTCAGGCTGATTAATGGGCTGTCATCCCAGCACAATGAGGACCAGAAGGGTGTGAGGCTGCTAGGACATTCTCCTAACAGCTTCTGCAGAAGAACCACTCTTGAATTGCTCTGCACCATTAAGCAAAGAACCTGGGGGTCTTTAATTTATCAGGTGGGAAGTGAGGATAATTACTTTTCAAGCAGCCAATACAGCCGATGTGCACTCACAGCGGAAGCGGAGCAGGGAAGTTGGGGGATTCAGACACTGTTTACATTCCGGTGAAACTGGATCTTGGAGCTCTACACCAAAATTGGGAAGGGAGTGTCGAACTGGGATGGAGAGGAGGACAGGCTGTTATATAGAGTGACTGACAGATTAATCTAATAGTCTGGACTCTGAGGCTCCACAGGTGTTCAGACCAGTGATCAGACCAGCCAAATTTGCAGACAATAAATCCAAAACCTGCACGGGGCCATTGTGACTAATTTTGCTAGAGGCAATGTCAGGTGTGTGATAGGATACAGGGACCCCCTCCCCCATAAGGACTGAAAGCATCTAGGGAATATTAGAGGACATTTTGAAACATTAATTTCTTGCTGCTTTCCAAGCTCTCTCTGGTTTTGATATCATACTTTATTGTCAGGATCTTCAGTCATTACATAAACATAAAGGGAATCAAAGCCCAGTGGGGGACAACACTTTCCCTTCTGAGCAGAGGGCTGGAATTTTTTCCTGTCGCAACAGGACTGCAGTTACTGTTTATTTAACTTTCAGGGGAGGGATTGAAAGCATAAATGTTTTATGGTGGTCTCACCCAAGAAAAGCTTGTCTTATATCTTAGCCTGGGATTCAGGACCTCTCTCTGCTCCTTTCCAAAAGTGGAGCAGTGGTTTGACCAGGAGCTGGTCTGTGGAACTGATGTGGGTCAGCTGTACTGAACCTGGGTGATCATTTGGGTTGAGCAGGGACAGAAAGGAATGATGGATTACGCCCAGATAACTGAGAGCCAGGGTCAGTGAGGCTTGCTGTCATGCTCAAGAAGATAATGATGGGAAAGAAGCAGCTGAAAAAGAGAAAATCTAAATGTGCCTTTAATTCCCTAGGAAAACAGCTCAGAGCTCACACTTGTAGCAAGCAGGCAGATCTTTGCAGAAAGCACAAGAGGGATGAAGCAAACACAAATCTTTTATCTGAGAGGAAGAGTCACTGAAATCTTGCCATGAATGATGTTGATAAGCCTAGCATACAGCCTTTCCTCGCATCCAATGCAACCAGAAGACACAGAAGACTCTGTTTTACAGAGTCTGTGTGACAAACCACCCTTGGATAAGGGAAGTTATCACTGAGCAGCATTTTCTCCCCTGCTCTGCACCATCCCACAGGAGACATGTAAATATCGTACCTCTTTCAGCCTTTAGGTGAAACCAACTCATCAATGATATCTTCATAATATTTAACAGATGCTTGCACCTCCCCCGGGCTCAATAAATACATTCTGGGCTCATCTCCTATCCCTCTTAAAGGCACTAGTTAAAGAACAGAAAGGGGGAAAAAATAACCCCAGGTGCAGAGCAGTGCCCTGTGGAATGAGGCTTAGGTCTCAGAGCCTTCCTCACACTGAAACCCCCCACGAATGAAATACGTCTCACTTGGGGCAAGAGGTAAAGAAATTGTGATCTATCAGCTGCTAAAATGCATCAGCACCAAGCAAGGAAAGGGAGAATCAGGCCCTGGGGGACAGGCAGGGATCACTCAGCAGCACAGGCAGCAGTGCTATGGCAAAGGCATTTATGGAGACCATCAATCCTCCCGTTCCTAGGGCTGGGCAGCCCATCAGCTGGGATTCAGCAGGAGTTTCCTCCCCTGCATCACGCAGAGCCCATGCCAAGGACCTGAATTATTATGCTGAGTAGTACAGGGGGAAAGGGCTGGGTCTTCTGTAATATCCAGAGTTGGCTCACCACCAAAAACAGCGTAACAGGGTGGATGGAGCACCAAACTGGGATGTCCAAGCCTTGCAGCAGCAGGATGGCTGCAGGTGGCTGCAAGACATTTGTATCTAAAAACATTACATTTCTCTTTCCAGCTCCCTGTGAGGACTGACAGGATGGTTCTTTTTCTGGAGTCCCAACAGAGGTCCACAGGGATCAATCCCTTGAATGCCAAGGGAGTCCCTAATTCTTGTATTTCCCTGGTGTGGTGAAAGGAGCTCCTGATCCATGACAAAGACTGATCTGCAGGTGGCCTTTTCACTCACTGTCCTGTTTCCCCCATGTTCCACAACTGCCCTGTGCCCCAAATGCTGTGTTGTGTGTGCAATATTTAGGCAGAAGATGAGGTTTTTGCTGTGTGCTCTTCCAGTGCCTGGCAGCTAAAGCTGTTCCCCATGCAGAGCTCCTCAGCACTGGAAATAGCAAAATACCACAAGCACTGTGTAGTTTCAGTAAAGAAATGTAACCACACATGAGCAGGGGGAATTCAGCTTTCTGGTAGAAATAAAAGGGTAAAGCAATGCTCTTAAGACTAATGAAATTTTCCTGGCTGTCATCAGGACTGGCTGGGACAAAAAAGGGTTTTCCTGTTGATTTTGCTATTTCCTCCAGCCAGTAATTATTTCCTTCATTTTCTCTAAGCTCTCACACCTTGTCCTAGTAATCTCAGTGGCTGCAAGAATCCCATTCTCTGTATTTATTGGATTAATTTTGACAAGGTCTGTTTAGAGACAGGAAACGTCTCTGTACTTTTATATGGGCAAATTGTCAGTTCCTTTGGGAATTCATATGGGCAAAAAGTCAATTCCTGGTACAATGGCACTAGACAGACATCCTTAACTTCCTTAGTTTTTCTTCTTATTTAACAGTAAGCTGCTATATTTTCAGAGTATTAGAAAGATATGTCATTTTTTAGCCTGTGAATTTAACTTAATCAAAATTTACCTGCATCTGACAGAACAGGAGCTGGAGTTAGGATGTGGAACTTCCAGGGACTGGGCACACATCACAAATCATTATGATGTGCACAGTTTTAGCGATTCAGCTCACTAAATCACCAGTTATCTCCATATTATCTCTGGCATTTACAGATCCTCGCCAGCTGTGAAGAGTGTGGTTGGGAAAGGCTGCAGATAATCTGTTGTCTCCTGAATAGATTGGCCACCTGGTCAAGGTAGAAATGAGGCCTCCACAAAGGCATTGAGAATGGGCATTAACAGGGCAATGTGGCACTTGACAAGTCAGAGAGAAAAACTATTAAAAAAGGCATAAAATGTTTGTAGCCTAGTCAAGAGTTTTGGCTGAGCAGATGGCCTGACTGCAGCTCTACTAAGTCAGTTGAAATGGTTTCATGGCTGTGAACAACCTAAAGGAACTGTTTTCAACACCCACCATGGTACATATGCTTAAATAACACCATTTGACCTGACAACTACACAAACAGAATCCCCTTTAGAGGACTGTCTTGTAGCACCTGTCAGAGATCCTCCTGATCCTCTAACACAAGGTCTGAGTGAAGAGATGAGGAATCTAACACCACACCCACACGCTGTCTAACCTCACAGAGAAAACACAGGCGACATGAAATCCTTCCCAATCTGTCATCCATAACCAACCTGCCAGAAAGCAGCACATATCTGTAAATACACTGTGGGAAGGAAAATGCATTGTTACTACACACAAAAACATGCTTCTTTCAGGAGAGAGGACTGAAATATGTTCAAGGTTAGTCAGCAGTAAGAGGGTCTCCAAAACATGTGACTCCTAGGAGCCCTCAGTCCTTCCCACTGTAAGCTTTCAGCACAGCTTGAATCAATGCTGCCAATGCAAAATCTGTTCTTCATCCACGGCACAATGTTGAGGTGAGCTTATGCTTTGCTTTGCCTTTCTGTAGGGATGGATGGCAATCATCAGCTGTCAGGATCGCAATTTAATTCTCTGGAAGACAGCAAGGAGATTCCTGGGAGCAGTTCATTCATATGGGAGTTTTTCTGCATTTGTCACTGGACAGAGGTGGGCTTTTGAAATAGATTGTATATTTTACAGCCTTACAGTTCCCTGGGCAAGCACTGTTCCTGTCAGAGCAGTAGAATTTGACAGTCCTGCTCCGAACCTCTTTCTCTCTGGCTCCAGCAGTTTGAGCAACAAATGCTGAGATTAAGAGTTTGGTTTCTTCCCTATCTGGGTTCAGGGTCTAGCACAGCGGGGCTTTACTGATCACTAGAGCTTTTAAGTGTTATGTAAATACTATAATACTTTATCATGTCAGTGATTGCTCTTGGGGATGGTCTGGGTATTTTCAGGGTGGGTTGCTACTTACAGCTGTGAAGCCTAAGAAGTGTCTACAAGAAAGATATAAGACTAAGTTCTCAAGTAATTAATTTAAATGTAAGAAGCACTGTCAATAGATGTCCAGAAAACTGTTCAGATGACCAGTCTTGGGTGTCTACACCTTTTATAAAGCATATAAATACACCACTTAGAGAAAAGAAAGAGGGGATGTGATGTCTAGGATATCTCACACATCTGTGAAACAAATATATTGGGTGAATGGAGACATGGCAGCAGAATAATTCTTTCCCAGAGAAGATGAAGTACTGTCACTGTAAAGAAGGGAAAGATGTGACATCCTGAGATAAGAGAACTTTGCCCATATATTTGGCCTTACTAGAGTGTACCTCAAAAACTGGTATTGTTGATTTGAAGATGCAAGACAGGCAGAGTTCACTGGAAAGACAGCTCATTCATAACAGAAGATTACATTATTTCTTTGCATTAAACCGTAATGGGGAAAGGACACCCTTAAGGACTGTTTGAAGGCATCCCTATGGAATATGCTGAGGAAGAGATGAAAGAGATAACTCAGTCCAGATCAGAGACACCTCTATCACCGAAGATGTGAGACCAAGCCTGTGAGCTGAGCCTAAGAGGGTGATCTACCCGTCCTTTCTTGAGGCTCCCCACTGCAATGGGAGAAAGACATTTCCTTTTTGAGTCTCTTTGCCTGGTCTATGAATTAAGGCACTGCTCTCCAGGGATATCCATCTGGAATGCATCTGACATATTTCTCCGGTGTTGCATTTGGCTCACGGGAATTGCTGTCCTCCCAAATAAGATCAGGGGTCCATCTACCCCATCTGCCTGTCTTTGAGAACAGACAACACCAGATGCTGGAGGTGAAGCTGGAGGAAACCCCTGTGGTCAGGAGTTATAGGATATCCTACCTAGGGAGACATTTTCCTTCAAAAACCCTATTGCTGAATGTTAGAGAACAGGCAGGAACGTGAGGTTTCTGCCTTCTCTAAGAATATGTGCCTGTGAGCGAACATAAGAAGTTGCTATTTATGGGTTACTCTCCCTCAGCTGAGCTGCTGTAAATAACCGTATATGTCGATGGCCTGCTCCTGCTGAGAGAGAAAATGTGTTACCTTAAAACTCAATGAACTCCTAGCTCAACTCTGGCTCTTCCTGAAGAAATAAACTGTAATAAAATAAAAAGAGTTTGGCTCATGTTTGATCCATCTGAACACACCCCACTGTTCCTGAATCAAGTATGCATTGAAGCAAGATCATACTGGAATTGCACAGCAAGTGAAACTGTGAGAGCTGGCTGTGTTAGGTGCAGTGCTTTCACAACAGGGCATAAATCTTCTCTGAGAGAAAGAGGACAAAGGGAAGGTAAAAAGAAGTGGAAAAACAAGGCGCTGCTCTTATTTTCTATAAAGGACCCAGGCAGAAAATGCAAGCTCAAAGTCTTGACATGATGTGCTTAGGTTCATATTTTTCTTTTACAGAGTGAAAAAAAAAAAATAAAAGCCTTACATTCCACAGCAGCAAGTCAGGACAAAGAGGAGACTGAAACCATGTCTGCAGGAGAAGAAACTGCAAAGATGCAATACAGTTACCAAGAAAGAAAAGGAGCCAGCACTGTGGGGTGTGAGCTGTACCTCCAGGGCTGACTACAGGGAGACTGAATACAACCTTCCAATAAAGGCCTGGTCCACAGAGCAATGCAGGTGCCTGAACCCAGCAGTTCCCACTGATTAATTCCTCACTCTGAAAAGGAGTTTGCTGAAGACAGTGTTTAGAAAAGAGAAAGAAAATGCACCTTCTGCAACTCCATGAACTTCTGCAACTTCTGCACTGGATAATGTGGAAAACACTCCATGAGATTCATCAAGCTCTGTTTGACTGTTTGCATCTACGATAGGGCATTAGATTCTTGAAGTCTTCTCAGAGCAACAGCCAAGATTTCCAGAAGGAGAGGGGTTACATACCTGATGGATGAGAAAGGGTTAGGTCTGACACAGTGCTGTTGGATTTGATCGAGATTATCTGCCTTGTGCCAGTTCTGATAAGGCAAAATGAAACACAGCTCTGTAGCTTTTCAGGCCCCAGCAAGTGTCCTGTCCTTGGCACTGCTGGATGGAGTCAGGCTAGCTTAGCTAGCAGGTAAAGAGTAGCTAAGCATGTGATGTGGCAGACAGGATGACTGATGAATCCTGGGTTTGCACCATGTGAGTCATCACCCAACCCAAGTAGGCAGTCTCAGAAAAGACTGAGCTTTCCCCAGAAATATGAAGTGAAAGACATTCCCTCTTCAGCCAATTTCTCATCTCATAATTGAAAAAGTACACATGAGATGGTCAAGCATTGGAACCGGCTGTCCAGACAAGTGGTAATCATCATTCCTGAAGGTATTTAAGAGACATGTATGTGTGGTGCTTGGTGGTGAGCATGGCAGTGGATGTTTAGCAGTTGGACTTAATGACATTTGAGGTCTTTTCCAACCTTAATGACTCTGTATTATGAGGGAAGAAAGACAAACCCACACAAGGCAGTCTTGTTGCTTTAGGAACCAGGGTGAACAAGATAACAGCCCTCCATGGAATCACTGCCTCTGAGAAGTCACCCACTCCTGGTCTGCAACCAAGACAGAGACAACCCTGCAAACCCTTGCAAGACAAACTCCTGGTCTGCCCTTAGGGACTTACAGACTTGATGCATTTCCAGCCTCTCCCAGCAGCTTATAAAATTTCAGTGTTATCCTGCCCACTTGAGGAAGAAAACATAAGACTGGACACAGCAAGGCCATGAGCAACCTGACCTAACTTTGAAATGAGCCCTGCTTTGAGCAGAAAGTGGGATTAGAGATCTCATGTAATTCTCTTCTACCTAAACTGTCCCAACATAGATCACAGCCCTCCAAGGGGACAACACCACTGGAGATGTGCCACAACACCGCTCCTGTTGGGAAGCAATCAGGCAGTGATAGGATGAACCTCCTTAGCAATGCACGGGTTTCAGTGCTGAAAGACAGCTGCCTCCAGCGAAGGCTGAAAAGGGAGTCTCCATTTGCTGCGTTTATTTAATCCTTCCAAAACTTGTGCCAATCAACACAAAAGAGCTCCTCTCAGCAGGAAAGAAAAGAAAAAGATTAAAAAAAAAAAAAAAGATATTAAAAAAGGAAAGAAAGACAGAAAGCAAACTACTAAGCCCTCAGTCAAGAGCTAACCATCCTGTCAGCCTAACACTTGAAGCTCCTGAGAACTACCTTGCACCTCATCTTTCCTCTTGCCTTTCAGATTCTGCATTTCTCTTTTCCCCCCTGTCCCATTACAACAGCCTTTGAGCCAGTCCTGGCATCTCTCTCCCTCTTGTGCAATGTTTGCCTACTACACGATCCCCTCCTCAGCAAGAAGTTTCCCCTGCTGTAATGAAAGCTGACAGCAAACAGGGACCAAGGCTCATTTTCTGCAGAAATGCACACACCTCGCAGATTCCTACATGCTTCTTGCTGTTGGCCATAATAAACTCTCCTGGCAGTCATAAGCAGAATTAATGCATATTTGAGTCCCCAGCTGGGGGGGCCGATGGCACAGCAGATAAAACAAAAACAACTATTGTATTTCCAAAACAGCACTGGGGGAGATGTCTTTTCATGTGATACCACATTGCAAGAAATCACATGGATTTTCTCTGATGTGAGGCTTCAGGGGATTATTGTGTGAAACAGAGAGGCAATGGCTTTCTACAGCTCTGCATCTGAGTAATTTCCATTTGTCCATGCTCTCACATGTATCATAGGCTAAATCTGGAAAGATCTGAGTAGGATATGGGACATTCAGGATGGAGGTATTTCCAGGAGGAAATAGGTATCTGAGACCCAATCACTGCAGGACACTACAGCACAGAGCTTTATTGGTAAGTCCAGTGGGGTCCAAGATTGCTTTATGCCTTGTGCATTCACAGCAGAGGTGACCATGAGGCAGGATCTGTGTTCTTCTGCCTCTCCCTTCTCCTTCCAGGCTGCTGAGTGAACCAAGCTCCCACAACACCTTCCTTCCCAAGAGATCCCACAAAACACGTTTGATGGCAACCCTCTCCTCCCTGCTGGATACCAACTATCTCATGCTCGTGCAGCTTGGTGGGTGTTTAAACACAGTCCTGACCTTTTAGAGCAGATTAATGAAAGGGGTCAGAAGTGCTTCCCACAGCCAAAGATGCAGGAAGTCTTTGGGAAGAGCAGCATGCAGCTAGCCAAGCAGGAGTTAGGTAAAAGCAATAGAAGCCTTTCCTGCAAGACTTTTCTACAATACTTTTAGGACTAAAAGGAGACTGTGTCCTTTTGCTATGTATTGATGCTTGCCTTAGAGGCAAATATCCGTTTCTCTTTCTCATCCACTGCATGAAGATCTGAGTCTGCACTAGGAGGTTGTATCAACACAAACTGTAGAGCCCTTGGAGCTGCAGTGAGATGCTGAACACCCATTTACATTAGTTAGACACAGAAAAACAATTAAGCCCAGAGTTCATGGAATTACCTGCTATTCACTATCCAGATAAAGACTCAACTACTTTCCTTGCGATCTACCCTGAAAATATTTATGCAGCTTGGGATACTCAGGCCATTCACTCTGCCATACAGTGTGCTACAAGACTCCTAGGAGACAGCACCTTCTCTTTTCCAAACCACTGAGCCAGTGATGCACTGACTTACAGGATAGTGCAGCCCAGCAAATCTAGCACTCATCTCCAGCAGGAGAAGTAAAAATTTTAAAAGTAATGGCAAAAAGCCACCAAATACACAGGGTGTAAATGAGCTGTGCACTGAGCAGACCAAGCAAGAGACTATCTTTGCATTGAAGGCATTATAACAATACAGAGAGGATAATTTAATTAAAAGACGGTGGTATTTCCCCAAGGGAAATGCCCCACTGTAGGAGCAGGGTTGAGAGGAGGTTCTGGATGTAACTGTTCCTCTCCATTAGCTTGAACTCAGAGGTCTCTTTGAACCATACCCATCCTACAGTTCTATGAGGAGTCCACACTATTGGCTTGGGTTAGGCACTTGGTCTGTAGAGAGCAGGTCCCATGGGTAAGTGACTTTCCTGAGCTAAAAGTAGGTGCCAGGCTGAATCTTGACCTGGATCTCTGCTTTTCACCCCTTTCTAAGTCTATCCATCCCTCTCATCACCTGAGTTTGCTAGTTTGTCAAGGTTTCTAGAAAATTAACAAAACTTAGCATTTAAAGCCCTGTTGCTTTAAGCACTACAGTGTCCCCAAAGGATGAAAGTCAGTCCCACACAAATGCTAGTACCATGGTTAAATGGCTTGTTCTCATGGCTAACTTCCAGCTCCAAAAGCTGAGCTCACATAGGTCTATGTTTCTGCTCACAGTGCCAACACTTTGCCTTTTCCTTTTGTTCAAAACCACTGGAAAAGGAGGACTGTTTCTTCATCAGTTATTTGAAACCTTGGTGATTGTATTTTTCATTTCACAAGAGAATGGAGGGGGTGGAGTTTAGACATTGCCTATAGCAAACTAGCAGTATTTCACTACCTCTGCGATGACAGAGTTTCCAAACCTCCATAATCTGCTCATGAAAGAACACACTGCCTCTGAACTTACTTCTTCCAACATCATTTGCTAGCTTTGACCCCAGACCTTCCTCCTGGTTTAGGATATTGGCTGAAATCTTGCTGTTGGGATTAATATCTCTCTCTCTCTAACTGAACTCTGGAAGGGAAAACAAGGTTTGACTTACAGGGAATTAAGAAAAGTTTTGCAGAGCACCCAGAAGACAATCAACAAGCCTTTTCTCTAAGCACAGCAGTGTCACTGAAATAGAGATGTATCATGTGATGACTTGCACTCAAAGGATCAGGAAGCATGAAGCTCTTTTTCTGTTGGAATCAGTTTTCCCATCTCTGCATTTTACTGGTTTGTCAGGGAGAGGAGAATAAGAGGCAGAAGTGATGTGTCTGTAGCCATGGAGTGACTCAGTTCCAGATCTAAGACGATGAATGCCCCTTCTTCTATTAGCCTTCTGTCTCAGTCAAGGCCAAACAATGTCCTCTAGGCTGCTGACAGTTCCTCAGCAGCTGAGTTGCAGTTTATTCCTATAGGCTTTTATGGCTACATTTATCATCCTGAGACACTTTAATCTCTAAGTATCATCAAGTTTGTTTTTTTTTTTTTTTATCTGAAAAATCCAGCCTGTTTTTTTTTCTTTTCTTTTTAACAGTCTGTGGTTAATCTTTTGCCCACTGCAATGTTGTTGCTCTGCAACTGTAGCAAGTCAAGGAACTCAGCAGCTGACTCTGCAAATATTGTTCTTAATCATTTTGATAGGTTTTCATCCATAATGACAGCCAAAAAAACACGAGCAGGGATCCTGTTCCATCACATGCTTTACCTTAGTTTGAATAGCTGGATTGAAAAAAAGCTACACATACATACACACACAAATCCTACAGCAAGGACCGAAGTGGCTGTAAGAGAAAGTCTCTTTTTCACAGCAGCCTCCAACCAGGGATCCTATGGCCAGCTGGTCAGCTGAATTCCCTTCTTTTCAATGACCCAGTTTACTCCTATCACTTGTGAATCAGAGGCATCCCCCAGGATTTGGCAAGAGAAGGGGTGCAAGATTCTTGGTCCAATCCCATCCGACGAACTCACAGTCCATTCTTCCTAAGCCCCGGTCCAGCAAAGCCCTTAAGCACATGCAAAAACCCCCTTGACTTCAGAGGAATTTCTCACTGGCTTAACGCTGAGCATATGGCTGCGCTCATAGCACCGCCTCCGAGCTCACCAGCCTGCCCAGGACCTGGTGAGCAGCTGACACATTCCACCCAGCAGCAGTGCTCCGCTCTGAACAAGGATTCCTGCATCCAGCATCTCTCCAGGGAGATCCTTCAGCACAAGGAAAGCCTAGCTGTTAAATATCTTTATTTATTTCTTGTCTTTGTGCCCAGACCTCAGCAATATATTGGTTTCAGAAAGGTAGGGAGAGGGGGAAAATTCCTGCTTGGTTTGCTTCTTATCGATCTCTGAAACAGGCTTCTAAGAGGAGAGGGAGTGTGAGGGCCTGAGTAACACATATCCAAGTTGGTCCACTACTTGTGAGGATCCCAAGGGTGTTGCATGAAGGAGAGAGAAAGAGACTTAACAGCTTGAGGAAAAGATACTGAGTTTAAAAAGAGCTGAGAGCAGGAAGGAAGCTGCCTGTAGGAAACTTGTCTGACAGGTGAGAAAATTCTGTCAACAGATGACAAATCCATGGCCATCACTTCATGTCTCCTTGCTCCTTTCTTTTAAGAGCAGCCATGCTTTCTCCAGCTGCTTTTCTTCATGCTTTTTCCTTAAGGTGCTTTTGGCCCAAAAAATAACTCTGGGCAGAGATGTTCTCACCTGAGAGAGAGGTTTGTCCATCTTTCCTCTTCCAAGGCTGTGCTGGACATAGAAACACTGCACTTTGGAGGCCAGCTACAGAGATGCCTGAGGAAGCATTGCGTGGAAATTTCAAGTAGGACAGGATGGATGGGGCAGGATTCAGAACTTGGTACAGAGAAAAAGACTGAAAAGTTCTTCCAGGAACACTTTATTTAAAACATTGGTCTGTCTGCAATTTAAGCCCATGTATGTTCTGTCACTTTTCCAGTTCCATTTCACCAATGCACTTAGAAGGCTCTTTAGTAACCCAGACTAACGAGATTTGTTCAAATGTTTCCCACAGGAGAGAGCTGAACCTGGCCAACTTTTATTGATCTTTCACCTGTACCTGTGTCAGAGGACTTAGTAAAATACACTGACTTTGTGTTGCCTCTATTTGTTGACCTCAGTGGATTTCATTGCTACAGCTCTGCTGTCCAAGCCATGTGTGTGCTTTGGCAGAGGGTGAATAACTTCAGAAACGTTGACATTTGCTCCATGTTTCCTTAGCAGGGTTTGGAGTTCAAGGACAGTCTTTACTTTTGGAAAGCTGTGGGGAGAAAGCTGTTGACTGAGATATAATGACTCAACAAACAAAAGGCTTGAGCTAGAAATGTGAGGTATACTGAATTCTTCCCCTTGCTAGAAGGGCAATGGTCATTTGAATAGGTAAGAAAGCAGGTAAACTTGTACAGCCCATCCCCACCTTCCTTCTATTTGCTTTGCAATATTCAAGCTTTAAGTATTTAAAGAACTTTGTGTAGCAAGAGCAGTCACCAGACTTGAATTCCTCTAAGCCTTTCTGACTTCCCACTGACCAGTTCATCTAGAAATCATTTTTCCTTGTGAAGAAGCACCTGTCATTAGCCAACATTGGCAAAGTGGTGACATGAAAATGGGAGAAAACCCCATTTTGACACTGTGCATCTAAAAACACAGGGAACAGACATATTGAACGAAAAGAACAAGACTAAGATAAGAAGCATTCCCTTAATTACAGTTCTTCTAGACAAATAGATACAACAGATGTCTTTATGTCATGACTTAAGCATCCTTAAGCAGTTAGCATCCCCCTAGAATTGTGGCTCTTATCTATCCATCCATCCATCTATCCACCAAAAATACCATACTTTTTTCTCATGTCCTGCATAGGTGGTTCAGAGATCCACTTATAATTTTAAACCTCACTGACCAGGACTGAGCTACTGCTTGGGTAGATATCCATGGAAAATTTGTATTTCAGATCCCATCTCAGAATGCTAAATTAAGACCATCCAGCTGAAGACTGTGGTATATAAAATTTGACAATACAAAGGAGGTGTTTGCCCTGTGTAGGTTACCGGCTACAGCTCACATGATGGACTGAAAGTTGCTGAGAGAAGGTAGGTGTGACAGTTTCTGCCATAAATGTGTGTCTGACTTGGCAAGAAACAACT
Source organism: Ammospiza caudacuta (assembly GCF_027887145.1). Taxonomy (NCBI): domain Eukaryota; kingdom Metazoa; phylum Chordata; class Aves; order Passeriformes; family Passerellidae; genus Ammospiza; species Ammospiza caudacuta. The sequence goes on along the minus strand of NC_080600.1, from coordinate 29,031,535 downwards.
TTTTTTTTTCTGCAGTAAAAGGATATAAAAGAATATTTTGTCATAATCTCTGCACCAGGATGGAAATACATAGAAATAAATCCAAATGGAAATTGCCAGCTGGTCCGAGCTGACAAGGAAAATTCTGGAGGAGAAAAATGGTTGTGTTGGTTTTTCAATTCCTTATTTCTTCAAATAAAAGCAAGTTTAGAGTGTGCAATGGAATAGTGGAAGATTCAAAAGTGTAATGTTGGGCTTCATAAGAATCCCCTTCTCTGGAAGGAATATTTTTATCTGTCCCACTTACAAAATGGATTAACCAGAAGTAGCATAGTGTGCTTCCTGGTAAAAGATCTAAGACAAACATCCTTAGACTTAATGACTTAACCTTAGATTAGTCTCCCAGGAAAGAAAAAAATACCAGTCCCATTTTCTAAAACATTTTAAACCAATCATATAGTTGTAATAATTACTGATTTATCTTTTCAGTGGACAGAGAGAACAGATGAGAAGATTTATTGTTTTACTACATCTCCACTTTGATATCTGTAATTTCCTAAACATGGTACTCATGTTGAGTGTTCATCAAAGTAAATAATAATGTGTTTTGAAATCATGTAGAAAAATGGATAAATGTTCCATGACCACAGGTCTTCAGGGGATGGCAGAAAGCAGCTTGCTTTCAAGGGCTAGCTACACATATTACAAGTTCAAATGATGCACAAGAGATTTACTTGGTGACTGCGGCTTTTTGTCTTAGCAACTGGTCATGACCAAGACTTCAGTATTCTCAGAAGTGTTCAGAATGGAGGATTTATTTGTGAATTTCCTAGGCAAGCAAATTCTGTTCCACATATTATGAATATCTCCAACTGTTTTAGAATACTAACACTTTTTGGCTGGCCTGATCTCAGTGTATGAGAAGCCTTATGAATTCTGCAAGTCTGTATTGTAAAACAAAAGAAAAATAAATGAGAAGTGACTATATTTCGCTCCCATTACCATCCAATTTAAAAATTCACCTTAGAAGGGAGAAGATCCTCTAGAGGCACCAGTCCTTCACCTTTGATTACAGCATGAGGCTAGAGAACAAGAAAAGATTACATCTGCTTAAAGCTCAGGATGAAGTGCTGTGAAACAAATTCCACTTCTAATTTCATCCTATGCTGTATTTTAGCCGTAAATGGATTTAACTGAAGGAAAGTTTTACTTCATGGCCATCAAACATGACTGCCCCTAAATTATTTGAGATCTCTGTGGAGAACCTTTCCAAGAAAGGCTCCACATATCTCAGGGAATCCCTCAGCACCTCACCACATAGGCCCCTTTGCTATTTGGTGAGATATGCCGCCAGCAGCATTGCATTTCAGTGGCATGTGCCTTTCCACAGGGAGAAACACAAGTAGCAGGTGCACACAAAGCTTATTTAACTTGTCTGCAAATCAGCACACAGATGCAAAGCACAACACTGATTTATTATTTACTAATTGTTGTGCACATTCACATAACAGAGGAGAGAAAAATCCTCTGTCTCTTTGGTGACTGGTTAGCCACGAGGAATGAGAAATGTAATCCAGACACTACCACCAAAGCAAGAAGAGTAAAATTCTGGAACAGATGGACTGGAAAGTTTGTGAAATCTCCATCACTGGGGGATTCTGAGAGCAGCCCAGGCAAAGGCTACTTTCAGTCGAGCTGCCATTGTCATGGGGAAGGTCAGAGCAGTGAACTGCCTCTCAGGATTCCTCCCATCTGTTTTCTGTGGCTCCAAAAGTTTCCCGTTCTCTGAAATACTCGAGATGTATTTGCACACAAGACCTGCCGTGCCCTGAGGTGTTCCAGAGGCAGGCAGCACATCAAGTAAATGCTTTCTCAACAGATTGCCTCGTCTGCATCTCTGTGCCAAGCAGCTAGAAACGCAGAGGCACCCATGGGATGCTTTAATAAGTACCCCGACCCAGATGTGGTTCAAAACCAGCCTATTTCTCCTGCAGAGCAAGGTGACAGCACAACAGGAGGACATCCTCAGCCCCAGGACTGAGCTGCCAGGTCAAGACCTGCCGTGCCAGATGTGAAGAAGAGCAGCTGTCCTGCTGCCCACAGCTCTGCTGGCAGCATTCCTCCCCAGCAGCCCCTGCCCTCCCTGCCTGCCCCAGCCACGCCGCCCCTCGGGCTTCCGAGCTCCCAGGGCTGGGCAGGGAGCAGGCAGGGAGGGGATGCTCTGAAATGGCTCTTCACCGCTGGCCCCTCCGTTCCGAGGCAGAACCCAGGACTCGTTTGTTTGCTTCTACTGAGACGGAGGGGGTGGCAGGGAGGAGATGGGACGGCACTTACCCAAACTTTTTGTTTTCAGGCAGAGCAAGAGCACCCTCTGCAGCTGACTGCTCAGAGAACAGGCGGGCTGGGAATGATGCGGTGCCTCCGGAGAAGGACTCAGACCTGTGAAGCAGAGGCACTGTAGGCTTCCAGATGTCTCCACTGCCAGGGGGCCTGGAGCTCAGCGGAGGGTGACAATCACTTTGGTCCACCACAATTCTGACCTGGAAAGGCATTGTACCGACTGCAAGGGCTGGGAGCAGCCCAGGGCGAGTCTGACTGTTCAAGTTCTGGAAAGTTTCCAAAGATCAGGAGCATCCCAAGGTGGGCTCTCCCACCAAGAGTACCAGAAAGTCACAGGGTTGTCTTGGATGTCATGAGACTTCACAGGAATGCACAATAATGGTTCATTTGTTTATTGGACTCTGGGTGCTTTTTTTTTTACTAACCTGGGCCTTTCTGCCTCATTGCAAAAGTTAGAAGTGCGCTTTCTTTCTCAGAAAGTGAAAGCAAAGAACCCTGTCTTATGAAGAACATATGATTCTCAAAGCTGCAGCTTCATGGTAACGACCAAAAGACTCAGGAATGAGGAACACAACTATTTGTCTCCCCCAGCACTTCCCATCTTCTCTCAGGAACATAGTTTTGTATCCTGCTTGCAATAAAGATTAAATTATTTTGTGTTTAGAAACAAATCCAAAGTTCCCTCTTCATCTTTTATACGACCTCAGAGACAGGAATTTCTCTGCTACAGGTTCACAGATCCCCTGTTAAATGCTGATTGAAGAAAATATTGTGAATTTGACAGCCAGGGCCATACTTGATATCTGCAATAGCACAAGGATGTGAGGGAACCTATTGTGATGCAAAATCCAGATCTCTGCTATTGGCAGGTCATCAAAATATATCCTCACCATAAAATTATCCACATCTATCACACAAGAATATCCTAGCTCTGATGAAAGAGCTAAGGCTTTTTATGGTCCTAGTGTAACCCTTTCTACAGCTTTTCCTGACAATAAGGGAGCATAGTTAATAAACAGATTAGAGTCTGCTTTATTAATTAATTATGGGTTAAATACAACCAGAAAAACCTGTTTATTTGAAAGTGGGGGCCAGGGGAGAGAGTTGCATCATTTAATATTTCAGTTTAATGGTGCTGTAAATATGTATAACACACTACAACAGGAAAGTAGCAGAATACTTCCTTATTTGTGTTTAAAATACCTCACAGGACACGTCTCCAAGAAGCTGATGTTCAGTCTACTGATTCAAATCTTGCTATTAGAGAGGGCTGAAAGGAAAATCTCCTACAGAGCTTAAATCTCCTAGAGAGCTTAACTAATGTCTCCTTGGCAAGTATATTTATTGAAATGGCTTGGATTTTTCTGGAATTCCAATAATTAAATTATTTGGGTCAGTGAGGAAAGAAGAATGGACAACAAATAGCTTTTGGCTTGGAGCAGCATTGATCTGTTTCTCTAGCTTCATCAATAAAAGAGGCAAAATGGCACTTTCAAAGTTCCAGCTCCTCACTATGAACCAAAGTAATTTTGACATTGTTCTCAAAGACACTTATTCAAACTCCCAACATCTCTATGATAGCTACATGTCACTAGAGCATCAAAGAGAATCCCTATTCCTTGCCAGCAAACACCAGCATTTTGTACCTGGTGACTTGTGTAGAACTCCCATAGAAATCAACAAGCTCTTCCTTGTGAAAATGTGCATCATCTCATATCCATTTCTAGGGGGAAAGCAGACTAATGAAATAATAACCATAAAACCCATTCCTGTGGATTTTCAGAGCTAGAGTTTGATCCCTTTTTTCTTTCCTATTGTAATAGACAATTACAAATATACAGACTGTCCCATCTCCATAGTCAAAAGAAATATAAACTGAATTTTGCTTAGAGCTGGGACCCATTTGGCTGATTTGGAGATATGAACCACATGATAATAACTAGAAATGACACAGCTGAACCCAGGGACTCCAACTTTCTAAATTCTGGAATCAGACCTGACTCGTGAGTTGGCTGGTCTCGTGTCCAGAACTATGAACAACCCTTGCTCTCTCACAGCTCAAAGGATAGGTTGACTTGAAATGGACCAGATTCATTAGGTTCCACTGATTTTCCTCCTGCATATCAGCATTCTCAAACTGCTGGCATGTGCTGTCTCCCAGCTGCAGAACCTCTGCATCTGAGCATGTACTGAAAGGCCCTTATGACTCCTTTCTCACCTCGCCTCTACACACGTTCCGCCTTCATGACAAGTCTTGGAAAGGGACTGTGCTGCCACATTTGCACTTAAAAGAGACTCCTGTGGCAGTGCTGTGACACATGACAGCAGCTGCAGAATATTGCAACATCTCTGAATCCTCCTGAGGCCCCCTTCCTGTAGGTGTTCTGCTGCTCTCCCACAGCAGTCCCCAGAAAGGCAGAAATCAACCCAGGAGGAACAGAGAAGATGACTTGGGGACAGTCTCCTGCTTGCTCAGGCAAAAGCACCAGATGTTCTGAAGGGACATAATGCCTGTGCTACTGGGAGAGTCAGGAGGCCTCTACCATTTGTGTGCTACAAGAAAAGTGCCCAGAGTTTTGGTTTTTTTCAGTGCTGCAGAAAGCCTGGAGCTGTTCTGCTCAAGCCAGGTTCATCAGTGCCCTGCTCATCTCTTGCACACACACACACAGAGCTGCTTGTCCCCAGTTGGTTTGTTATGCGAGTTAACCCTTAAGCAGGTGCTCTGGTCACAAGCCCAGGCAGAACAAAGCCTCTCATCCCAACAGGGAGCAGCCCAGACAATCCAAGCAGAGAAAAGTGCCCCTCAAACCACAGGGATCTGACTGTTCTTTTTATTTAAATTCTGTGTTCTTTCTGCATAATACATAATTTTGCATTTCAAAAGCCAAGCCCTAGCCTTTCTTCTTGCAGGTAATTAGCTGGAAAAATACCAATAGGTCCCTGTGTCTTTTTCAAGGCACAAAAGGAGTTATGATATTCCTGATCCAGCTCTCTGTAACTCCTCGTTAATGTTGACCATTGTATAGGGCAAGTTCTCCTCAATGTGTGCTTTAAATTCCTAATTTGGAGGTCATGCACTAGTGGTGCTCTACCTACCCTTAGCTGGAGGAGCAGTTCCACGGAAAGCCATAGAATCCCAATGCCACCATGCTCCAGACAAGGTGAAACTGCAGTCCCAAATGCTCACCCACAAAATACCACCTGCAGACACCAAGCATCCTTTATCTGAGTTTCAGCACTTGCCTTCAGAAAGGCCTGAAATCATGGTGCTGCCTCTGTGGCCTCTGGGAGGACAGAAAGCAGCCTAAAATCATGGGTGGCAATGGCTAAACAGTAGCTACACGAGCTTCAGTGGCAACGAGAGGGGATTATAAAGTGAAGAGAAGTAGAGCCCTTCCAAAGGGAAAACATGAAATTCCACCCATCTCTAGGCTGTGCCTAATTGACAAGGATAGTTAGGAATAATTACTTTCAATTTTCAAAAGGGAGAAAAACATGGAGGTTAAGACTTTTGCTCAAGGGCACTTATATTACATGGTGTTTCAAAGAGCAGCATTTTGAGTTTGGACTCTAAAGCACTGGTTTCAAAACTGGGATTTGAAAGGGTTTTCAGGCAAGTATCTTTAGTAAACCAAAGAACATCACAGCCCAGAAAACAAGTCCAGGCTTTCTTTCTCACTCTTGACAAATAGTGAAATCCTTTGGGCCAACCAGATCTTCTCCAAGATGCCTAATGTTGGTCACAATTGAACAACTAACATAATTTGGTCTCTACTACAGGTACATGTGATGAAAAGTAAATAAATTCCCTGTTTTACATTTAAGTAATTCTGATAACTTTGAAGCAATAAGTAGAGCAACTAGATGTGCATTTTGCATTTGTACTCTTAGAGAAGGTGGTTCCAGGCTAATGCTTGCCAGCACTACCGGGCCAGCAGTGTTTGAGCAGGATGCAATGTGGCTCAGATTCAGATGATATGTCTAACTTCTATACAGGTGGTTTCTTTATATGTCCACACCCAAACAGCAGCACTGCCAGCTCACTGCAGGCCCTGCATTCCAAGAGCTAATGTCACTCAAGGCAAGAGACCTCTCTTTCACTCCAAAGCCAACATACATGCTTCAAAATTTTGCCCTCATTTCCTTAATCAAACTGGTGATGCATTTTGATATGATTTCTTCGCTCAGAAGTCCCTCCTGTCATGGCCACATGCTCCTCATTTTGCATGACATTTTTGCTTGCACAAACAATCCTTTGTACGTGCAAAATCTCGCATTTGTGCTTGCCAGTCAAGCAAGCCATTGTCCGCTCCGCCTGTCTCTGTGCCTGCAAAAATTCTAGGGCAAATGCAAAGGCTGAACACAGGAGCCTTTGGGACTCCCCATTTTATAACCAGCCAAAGCCAAATGCATTTCTAACTCACAATGATCTCATTGCAGTCAATGCAAACACCCATCCATCCATCCATCCATCCATCCATCCATCCATCCATCCATCCACCCCAGCATGAATGCTGAATTCCTTGCCCTCTCCAAGCTGATGGGAGCCCTGCCTCTGATTTCTGAGAGATGCCTGAACTTCCCTTGTGTGTTTTTTTTGTTCCAAGTCTCCCCTTTAGCAGAAATGATGCTCCTCAGTTGCACATGCCCTGCCCTTGCAGCAGTGGAAGCAGCCACATGACCCAAGTAATTAAGGCACAGAGCGCTCACTCCCGCATTCTGTTTGGTCACAAAAGAGCAGTCATGGACCGCCTCGACTGAAAACAGACCTGAACACAGAGACTCCATTGTCCCCAGGCCAGAAGAGATGGCTGCTGGGAAGAATTTGAAAGGCATAGGTTTCAGTATATATGTTGCTTTTCCATGAAACTATATACACTTTTGCAAATTATAAGCCGTTTCCTGTCTATGTTCCAGCACTTTGGGTTCAAATTAAAATCTCCTTAAAATTGGACCAGCAGGAGGGGGAAGAAAGAGGAGGTGTTTGCTGGAGTTCTTGAGCAAATGGGAGGAATTTAAGGTCTTGTCCTCTGTAATTCCTCCCCTATAAAGGAATGTACTTCACCAGGTTGCCACATACTGAAATAAACTTGGCAACAGTGAGAGAAGCAATGTTTTCCTTCAGGTTTTTAATGCTTTTGGCTTGGATTGCATTCTCATTGCTTCTTCCTACTGCATTCTCCTGCCTTTCCATCCAGGTGCCACTTAACACACTGGCCATTTTGCCAAAGGGACACAGCAATAAAAGAAACCATTCCACCAGGCTGTGATGTTTTCCTTCCCCTCTGCCACTGGCAACCAGCAGACCTCCAGGCACCGGCCAAGGGATAGGTAATGTTTTATATACCCCTTACATAGGTTTGCTTGCATACCAATTACAGCCTGGCATGCCTCTGCCCCCCCTCCCCCAAGGACTGAGAACATCTGGAAGCATTCACAGTCCAAGCACAATCTGGCTCCAGTCCCAAACTGGAGGGAAAACAAACCAGGGAGCCCGGGAAGTCAGAGCGAGGTTCACTGAGGCACACCAAGGACCTGCTTCTGATGTTTCTTCTCTCTGCTGTGTGATGGGAGTGCTGTGAGGTGCAGAGATGCACCTGCCTGCTGACTCCATGCTGTGCCTCTCTGGCATCACCAGGGATACCATCATCCATGCAATGGATCTCTCTCCTGGACTACCTTCCTTCTGCCTTCAAGAAGGACTGTGTCGTGATCTCAAACTCCATATTCAAATATTTCAAGGCTTGGTCTTTTCCAGCCTTCTGAAGCTGGTCTCCAGTTTCCCAGGATCAGATATGCCAGGGCATCCTGCGTGCCTTGAGAGAGCATTCAGCCCCACTGCCACTTGGAAAGGCACTTCATGTCCCAGGGAAGGGCTTCTCTCTCAACACCAGTGCTCAGTCATGGCTCCTTTTCAGGCACCTCTTTCAGCCAGTGGAAACAGCTCAGTACCTGCCAGGGGAAAATTCAGGCCATGCACTTCACACACTGACAGCATCCTGAGGCACTGGTCTGCCTTTGCTGACTGTGCTCTGGAGGGATGGGCACCACTTCCCAAACTGATGCTGCAGCAGGCAGAGAGGTCAGTGCCAGCTGGCTGAGAGAGCACACAGCTCAGCATAATCCACCCTACTTCTGAGGTGGGTTTTCTAGGCTATGGTCAGTTCCATGCTGGCCTGGCTGATCAGTACTGTGCTCCAGATATCTGGTTTAAAAGCTTAAAATCAAAAAAGTGAGGAAATTCAAGAGAATGGCTTGGTGTAGAAGAAAATATGGACTAGCCTTCACAATTTTTTCCTGATAGTTATGCTCATAATGAAAGATGATGCCATGGCAGAGGCATGTATGGACCAAATATGTGCATGATTTATAGCCTAACCTAAGTCCTCCATTCAGATTTTCATCCAACATTACAGAAAGCAGGAACAGTCTTTCTAGGTGTATCCTTGGAGGAAAAGAGTAGGAAAAAATGGTGGAGAAAGTTTTGGATTATTTTCTTTGGCTTCTGTTCTGTTCCACATACACATAAAGGCAAAGAGATAAAGACAGGAAATAGGCCCTCACTATGTTGGTTTTCTACTCTAATTGAAGTAGCAGAGACCCACAAGGCATGCAGCACAACTGTGGTCTGATTCCACCTCAGCTTTCTGGATTAAGTTCATCAGCAACACATTATTCCTTCATTTGCAGATGGCTCAGAGTAAAGTACATATCAGAGGACCAGCAGCAGAATGCATGTCCTCACCTGGAATAGAGAGAGGGAATGGGTTTTGCAGTGCCTGATGCCTACAGCTCATGCTCTCACAGGATGCTGGCCTTGCTAACTCCAAGCCTTGAGCAAGATCCTTGGCTTTTCAACATGGTAGGAACAGCAATCTCTGTTTCTTTTAGTCATGGGGGTCGGGGTGACTCTGCCTGCTCTGTCTGACCTTTGCTAATTTACTCAATTCTCCTCCTGCACACCCTTGTTCACATCTGAATATTGTTCCTTACTCTTTTGACACACCTGGAACTTAGAAGGCAGAGAAGATGGTTGCTATCATGAATCCATCCCAGGACAGAACCAAGGAAATCTGGTGGGGAGAGCTTGTTATACCAAGAATAAATGGGGTAAAAAGTTCTCCACCAGGACACAGGTATCCTGGTAGACAAGGACATATCTTCATTTCAGATGACAGCAATCAGAACTCAACATTGGTTTCATGTTTTATGGGGTGAATTTCATGGCAATAGATAAGCTTGTATTCTGGGAGACCAAGACAAGTCCTTTTATGAGGTCAGGACAAGCAGGTACCAGCAAAAATACCATTTCCCTTCCTGCCCTCTCAACTAACTTCAGCTCTGCTGCTAAGGTTAAACAACACAGAGAATAAAGAAATTCCTTCATTTTTTCCAGATTCAGCTGGAAGGCTCTCAGATCTAAATAAGCCAAGTTTTTCAAAGCTGGATTTTGTAAAGGAGAAAAACGAATACAGAGAGCACAGTCATACAGAATGCATGGTGTCACTAATCTAGGCCATGGTGTGCCTTCTGCTAGAGGTGCAGAGTGGACGTGCAGAGCTCAGAGGAGGAGCTCTCCCTCCTAGAGAGAAGGAACATACACATACAATTGCCTGGGCAGGGTACATCTGCCAGCACAGGCCTGCTCTGGCCCCACCTCCATGCTGAAGGCAAAGGAGGTTGTAGCTGCAGTGGAAATTTCAAGTTACCCAGCCCCCAGCTGCTCTTGGGGCCAAGGTGCTGCTCTGTTCCCCCTGTTAATGATCAGCTCCTTGGGATGTGCTGGGCAGGGTCCCTTGCTTTGCACCTCATCACAACCTGATGTCTCAGTCAGTCTCAAAAGAGTTAATAGATCTGCCCTGTTGCTGTGGCATTTTCCCTCCATACAAAGCAAAACACAAAATCCTGTGTTGAGGGACCTGGAATATTTGTTAGGGTGCTCAGAAAAGGTACTGACAGAGCATATTTTTGCCTAATGAGGGGAAGAAAGAGAGAGAGGGGAAGAAAAAAAACCTGGGCAATCCCCATCCATTATAGTTTCATTATCTTTTCCACTCAAAGAAACAAACAAGGTAACTTTGGTACAGCATTTGGGATTTTTCTGATCAGAATGGTTAGAAGCTGTCTGAAATCAATACACCCATAGTTTCACTTGGATTTTTTGGCAATGCTTCATATGCCAACCTCAAAGACAACCACAGCAACTATTAAACGTGCAGCTGAATTTGGTCATGCCCTTCTCCCACTTTCTAAGAGTTCCAGGGTAAAGCCTGGTCTGTACAGGCCAGAGAATGCAAAACTCCCAGATGTTCCAGTAGAAGCTGAAGGTGAGAGAGATTTAAGGTCCCTGTCACAGTCCCTGATCACACCAGAACTCCAGAGACCTAATCTTGGCCAAGAAAGGACTGATTACTGTTATATCTGGCAGTGCAAGCTCTGTTAGTGGATGGGGAAAGGAGCATCTCCAGAGATAAGTTTATCCAGCCTTTCCTGCTTCATTCCTGAAAGGCAATGAACCCTTCTAGCCTAAAAAAGAAAATAAATCTATTCTCTATTCACTGATCCTAAGCTTTCCTGTGCTAAACATCACATGCTATATGCTCTTATTTCAGAAAACAAGCAAGCAACAAAACACCACTGGATGCATATATTGGCTTTATCTTAATCTGATTCCCCAGAGTGGCAGGACTCCTGTAATACACCTCTGTTTCCTTATGGAACAGGAACACAACTTGGGCATATCAAGTTCCAACCCACAGGGAGGGTTTATGAGCCAGCCCTAAGAGCCTGAAACACGACTCCAAGATGTGTCTTTGAGAATATTGCCACTGAAAGCTCCTCAACTGAAAATGCTTCATATAAAAACCTTAACTGGAACAGCCAAAGGAGAATGCTGGTGTCTGAGTACAGACTGAGAAATCAGCACATTCATTTAAAATTCAGATGCCAGCACTAAGACACATATGGAAACAGGCTCTATCCCTTCTAATATATATGATCATGGGGATCGGGTTCCTTGCAGGACCCAAGCCTCAGACAGACAGGAGATTTAGGCAATGGATGACCTTGAAAATGCCACAGCATAAATCAACATGGAAATCCAGGAGGGTGGGTCTGTTTTCCCCATATGAATATTTAAAGAACACTCATTTTTTCTAAGTGATAGATGACAAGCAGGTGGCTTGAAAACTGGAAGTATTCTTGCCATTTGTTCTGGGAGATTTCTTCACAGGTTTTGCATTTACTTCTTTATCTACTTATTTATTTATTGGTGGCTTGCCATCTTATTCTCCAAGGCCAGGAGTTGGTTTTGGAAACTTTCCTGGAGAACAGCGCTCCTGCTCTGGGATTGCTTTCTAAGTCTGGTTTTGATTTTAAGCAAGCAAGATCTGATTTCCCTGCTTTGCTCCAAGCTACCTTGCAGACCACGCTCTGGACCAGACCCTCAGCACTCACTACACGGTGCTGATTTTGTTAGTGCATGAATACAGCCAGATCTGATCAGCCCAAAGGACCCCCAATACCTTTTCTTTGACATTATGCAGCAACAGGTGCCCAGAGAATGTAAGGGCCAGGCAAGTGCACAGTGATGCTTCCCTGGAGTTCTCCCACTCCTCAGTAAGACAGTGGCTCTGTGTTTAAAGGCCCTTTATTTATCCAGTTAGATTTTTAATCCATGCCAGCATTTTGCCCTTCCTAACCTCCTGTGGCGAGGAGCTCCTTTGGTTAATTTTTGGGAGTTTATATTTCTCTCCTTGCATGTTTGTGTTCTTCATACTTTTCCTGCTTTTACAGATATTTATGAAATCTTCTCCTGGCCACCTTGCTTCCCAGCTGAAGAGTTCTAGTCTGCTTATTTCTCTTATAAAAGCTCTACCCTGCTTCTGACCACCTCTGTCAAAGGGGCATGAGACACAGCTATGAAATCCCATCAGTCAGTCCCAGCACCTGGTGGGTCTGGGGAGTGGGGCAAGGCTGTTCCCACCACATCTGAGGCAGAACTTGTACACACACATCTCTAGCCAGCACAAACATGTCTACAAAGGGCATCTTTTTCAAAACCTCTGTGGTTTTAAAATGCGGATAGGAACTGGAAGGAAAACACAAGTCATAAAGCAGAGGGCAAGATACTTTCCTCAGATAACCTGGTGAAGGCAAAGTCCCTCTGCAGGATAGGTTAAACAAACAAATGCCTAAGATATATTATCCAGGCATTAGTGGAGACATCCACCCAAGCCATTTCCTGGACCCAAGCACAGGCTCAGGAGCAGGCAGATGAACAGCACTGGGAAAGCACTCTCCACTGGACAAAGCAATACTGGGACAGGGCCTAGAGAGACACTGGCAGGGAGAAACAGCTCCTGAGCCTCGGTCCACCCCGGTTTATTTCCTCCCGCTCCTCATTAGCATGAATAATAATGAGGTAACACGAGGAGGGGGCGTTGCTGGCAAGGCTGGTGACAGACCTAGTGAGTCTCTAAGGAGAGTGTATGCAATTATCTGAATGAAGTAAGACTGAAGCCAGAGATAACCAGTACAAATAAATGAGCAGAGATGAGATCAGGCTGATGTCATTCACTCCAGGCAAATTTTGGATCTCTTCAGGCGGAAGTTTCACTAACCAGCACAGTGGAAATAGGAAATTGAAAACAAGCCTCCGACCCATGAATTTCACCACTGAATGCTAACACAACTGTCTCTCCAAAGCCAAGGAAGAGGCCAAGTGGAGGAGAGAAGATCAGGTTCCCATTTATCTCAGAGCTATCTCCTAGTCCCCAGCAGTGCTTTGACATGGTTGAGTGACTTGCAATGAGTCACTTCCCTTCAGCCCCCCCTTCCAACTTTCCTCCACCTTATGTTAGATGTTGGGCTTGTGGGGGTAAGACACAAACCACTCTCCAGTGGTCAAATCTAACAGTCCAGATATTTGCCGAAGTTCCAGCAATTCTGTTAGCAATTTTTTTGAAGTGTTAAGCACCAATTGACAGCAACAGAAGTCAGAGAAACTCAACAAACTTTTAAAGCAAAGCCAGAAAAGAAAACTGAGCTACTGCTGCTTTTTTTTTTCCCCCAGTGGTAGCATACATATAGAGAGCAGCGCTGCTGACTGGTGTCGCAGTGACTGACATGCAATCTCTTGGTGAAGCCATTGGCCATGGATGCACAAGGGAGCATTCCTGTGCATCATTTCCTTTGTTTATCTCACCAGCTGTATTTACAGATTTGCAGAATGCTCTCTACAGTTTGCGAATGACTGCCTCATACAGCTTGCTCCATCTTCAAGATTTTTATGATGTGGACCCAATCCAACGTCTAGACCAATAATGACAGCTCACATCTCAGCCAAGCCTTTTCTTAATTGTCCACAGGGCTGGCAAGGAAATATAAACATTCGTAGAAACAGCGACATTACTAAAAAGACTTTGACCAGCTGGCATCTTTCCCTGCCAGTCCTGGGGCAGCTTCTTACTGTATATTTCCTAGAGCTCAATCCAGTCTAGTCTTAAAATAGCTCAAATGATGGTGGTTCCCTGAAAAACAGAAACTGTAACAGCCAGAGATTTGCCTTTTGACTCTCTCCATTGGGGTAAAACTCTGTTACTTCTAAACTCACCTGATGACCCCTCAGCTTTTTTGACACAGTGTGACTGGGACAGGGGTTTGGGGTGTCTGTTGAGAAGGCTTCTCTCCCACCAACCTTCTTCCACACTGATGGGGCCACATCGCACATGCTGGAGATCCAGAGCTGAGGGTGTTCCAGCGTCAGCTGCTAAGAGCCCCTGGTCTCATTTAGGACCTAAAGGCTCAACCATGGTGCAAAAATATTGTCCCAACAGATGGCAGCTTATATGGGAAGAAGTTTGGCTGTCCCATCATGGTATATGTCTGCATAATCCTTTCCTTAAACTGCATGCTGTTCTCTTGGACCCTTAGCATCTCCTGAAGATGGTTATGTCCTTTGTTTGCAGCACAGATTTCTGTCACTTCTTTCCCCAGCCAGCTGTCCTTCAATGTGGTGATCTCTTCATACTTCCTCAGTTTCTCCAGCTCACTTCCAGATTTGTCTGTTCTCCCACTTTGGTTATGTCTCGTTGCCAAAAGCATGTGCAAGGCCAAGTGTTGTGGTACAGGTGTGACTGTACCATCAGTCCTGACAAATCCTTCCTTACATTTCTCCAAGACTGAGATCCCTGCAAAAATTGTCATGAAACTCTGAGACCATATGGGCTTGTGCCTTTGCATTCATCTCTGTATATCCACCTATTTTTGTCTTGCAGAAGACTGGAAATTTGCTGGCTTACTCTTAATTTTGCAGCTTAAATAGCAACAGGCAAAAGGAGAAAGGAGTGGGGAAGGGAATGAGTCTGGTTCCTCAGTGTTCCCTCCACATCAGTGAACATCAGTAAGACAAAAACACAAACTGCTCATCTCTTCTGCACTTACAGGGAGGACCCCACCTCACCAGCCCAGGCTTGGGAACCCCATCCCAGCAGGGTCTAAGCTTCACATGAAGTCTGACTCAAGCTATACTTTGTGGCATTAAATGACAGTTAAGTACTGAGCAGGCTTTATGAAAACGCCATGCTGAGAAGGAAGTTTCACCACAGCAACATTATCAGAGATTGCTGACTCAGCTGCTGCAACACCTCATTTTCAATTTCACAAAAGCTGCAGGATCCAGACTCCAGTGCTGGGGGGCCTGGGGCTTCAGGATTTTGGTTGGGGCCTATGTCCCCTTGCAAATTACCCATTGAAGAGACAAGCAAAGCTGTGGGCTGTCATGCGATATGAAGAATTCTACTGCAGATGGGTTGGGGTTTTAAAATAATATGATACCGTGCAATGAGCAGTTGGGAAACAGAGTTAGAGAGAGTGCCACTCCAAGCCCTGCCCACTGGGAGACGGCAGCAGAGCCAAGAATTAAACCCATGGCTCCCAAGACCCACACTAGCGGCTGAGCCACAGGATCATTCCTCTCCCCTTCCTGCAATTGCCCCAGCTGAGGGCCTGCAAGTTCCCTGCCACACCAGAACCCTATAGGCAGAATAGACTCCCAAAACATCCATGCCAGAAAGACTGAAGCAATGCTGGGGCTTGTCTCTGTGGCACATGTGCTCCCACTGCCACCCAAGACAATCCCTGTGCCACGCTTGCTCGTAGAGGCCAAGGAGGCTGAAGTCACTTCAACCTTCCAAGTATCAGCTTTCTTTCTCAGATACTAGAGACTCAGGCAGTCCAGTTTCCTTTATCCCACACCACTTAAAACCACAACCATTCCATTCCATCTGCACAGTAAGAGAAGGAGCACACCAGCCCATCAGGGTGTCAGAGTTCAGGAGGTGCAATGGGAAGCTGAAATGCACAGTGCTATGGATAGGAAAGCATCAAGCTGGGCCAGTCCACCAAAAAGAGCTTCCCACAGCAGTCACATGGGTTCTCTTTGGTTCCCCGATGAAGCACTCAGGTGCAATGCCAAGTGCTCATTCTGCGGTTGAACTCAAGGGGAGATGAATTTCAAATGCACCAGTGACCAATGTCCACTGTGCCGCAACTCATTCAGGAACCTCACAGGAGGAAAAAAAAACCAAAACACATACCGCCATGTCTAAATGAATGAAGACTATTTCCAGATATTTCTGATCTCCTGACCTTGAGTTTGCAAGCAGAGCACTCTATTAATTTCATTTTTATTTGGTGTAATATCAGCAGAATTCCTTCATGTCTCTATTGCTCAAAGGATTGTGTCAGTTCTTCTAACCACATCATTGCACTAGGAATGTGTGTTCAGCTGGACATTCACCATAAACTCTGTCTTTTGCATAGTCACCATCTTTGGGAGAAAGCTTTTCCTTTCTTTGCCTTTCCTTTTTGTTCAGGGATAATTTGGTCCTAGATACATGGATGTAGCCCAGTTAAAACCCACTTCCATGTGCAACCAACTATCACTGTTTAGCTGGTTATTAGCAGCACAGGGACTGAGCCAGATGGACACATCACTGCACACTTGTGGTAATGACAACATTGCCTTGGCACACAAATGACAGGGTTGCTAATGTCCTCTGCTTCATCATTCCCTAGAAGTCTAGGTCTTCCAGACTGGAACACAGTGCTTTACGCTACTTTGGGCATTGGTATTACAGAAGGAAAATAGATGGGTGTCTAGATGGTTGGAGACTTGCCAAGCCACAAAAATAGCTGAGCAATAGCACAGCTTAAGCCAAGAATGGTAACTCCTAAATTTTTAAGAAACTCTTATATTGCCTTGAACAGGTGTTCAAGGACGAGGTAAACGCAGCCTAATGTTGCAACTTTATCAATGTACCATAGCAAACCTAGCATGGGTCTATATTGCTCCCAAAAAAAAACCACTCCCAGGATGGTAGGCCCTCCTGTGACCTGGGTACTGGGACCTGCATCCAGCTTTTGGGCTGTCTGTTAGATAACACTAAACAATCTAAACAGAGAAAGTGAACATGAGACACAGCTTCTGCTCTCATGTGACAATGCTCTTCATCTTGGATAAAAAACATCAAGGCTTCCCAGCTCCATAAATCCTTTCTGTTTGCAAGGACACATTAAGCAGATTGTAAACTGCTGTAGGCATTGATTCCACACAAAACTTCATAAATTTGGAGCATGACATCAATTTGGTCCATTGGTCAACTGAATTCCCAGGCCTGCATTTCTCCTTTTTGTTTCTTAGGTTGTTGCTTACAGAAAAACCCACATTTCCCCCATTCCTCAAAGACTGCAGAGGAAACAAAAGCAAGGACAGGAGTGTTTCTTCCCCAAGCTTGAGGCAGCTTCAGAGTAGTAATATAGAATGGGTAAATTTGTTCAAGTGGGAGGAACGAAAGAAAGATTACAATTGCTCTGGCAAAAACCTGGCATGGCTGTTCTGTGTTTGACACCAGTGTCCAGCCTACCCAGGCCTGGAGGACTTTCCTGCAGGAATGTTTCCTTGCCTGTCTGCCCACACCACGGGCTGCATTCACAGATCATGGTTCCCCCGCTTCTGGGGACACAAGACTGAAGTTTAGCAGGTCCATTCCTCAGTGGGCCACAAACTATTTTGAGGAATGTAAATAAAACCCATTTCCACTTGAAAACTGTAGATAATATTTATTTTCAGACCTTCTTTGCCTAGTAGATTTGCTGCTCCTTCAAACAAGAGATACATAATCCCCACCATTTCTGACCTGCCCAGTCACAGACATAAGGTAGCTCTTTACTCACAGCTTGGTAGGAACCTTTGGCTGAAAGAAAATTTAAATTCACAGCCCTGCAGCTGCAGAAAAGTTCTTGATTTGCTTTGGGATCTTGTTCCATCTGGAAACAGTAAATTACAAACTAGATAAAAAGAACAGTGTCAGTTCTACTCAGTGTATACTCGTGGAAAAATATAACCCATAGGTCTCCAGCAAGTGCACCTCCATCTAAAGCAGCAGTGACATAGACTGGGACCAGCTCTAATTCAACCAGAGCCCTTCAAGAAATGCTATGGTAAAAGCAGCAAAGTGGGACAGTCATTCTTAGAACTAACAGCAGGAAATTAAATTTGACACCTCTGTGGATATAAAATGCAAATTTAAAAAACTGCACACTCAGTTTTGGAATAATGTCATTGGAACTGCAGCAGATTTTCCATCCTTTGAAGTCTTCAGAGGAAGACTGAATCCATATTCAGATCACCTAGATGCTTCATTTAGTCATTGCACACACTGTGCACAAAAGGAAAAAAAAAAAAAGAAAAAGGCAAAAAATTCTGGTTGTCTTCTCTCCAGGGCTATAAGATCATTGGAAACCTATGCAGTCAGGGAAGAGAGAGAGTCATGACACGAAGTCAGTTTCCTGGAACTGCTGGCCTGAATTTTGTTGTGGCAGCCTTTCCCCATGACAGGTTTTGGCTTTTCCTCAAACCGGTGAACTCAACAAATTAATCAGCAGAGAAATTTCTACAGGGTTTGGTTTATCTGCCACGTGTCAGGATTTATCTTCATAATTGTCTTTCCAACCTTATTATTGTGCAGGGCCCACTATTCAAACAGCCTTTGGGAAGAACCAGGGTTCTTGGATAAAGTAGAGATTTTCAACTAGATAAATGGCAATCAGCTAAAAGTTTGTTAGAGGACTTTTTGCTAAAGCAATAGCTTTGGGGTTTTTGTCAGCTAGGACAGAGTAAAGGAGAAAACCAGAACAGTCACTTCCCCCTTCTTTGGGATGAACAATCCAACAGCTCTCTAATCTGTCCCCACTTGGTGACCATTCCTGCATAAACACCATGACAGAGATCACCCAATCACCATTTGTATTCAGCAAAGAAGGGGTTAAGCAGGGCCAAGAGCACCTTGCAAACAGACTGAAAGTGTAACCTTTGCTTATAAATCATGAGTACAGCCCCAGAACACGGCTTTAATCCTGTAATTACATTCAGAACTCACTGTTTCAGTCAAGGAAATACTAGCTCTTCTCCAAATGGCACTGGGGCTGACCTTAAATGATATGTTAGCTCCCCAAAATGGCCACAGAGCTCCAGGGCTTCCAGCATCCCATCCCTGGTCCGTGGAACAGGGAGGGGGACGCTCCTGGCTGTGTCACCCTGAGTTCTGTGGGGCTCCTCTCTGGGCCCTGCTTGCCACCAGCAGCTCCCTGAGAGAGGACAGCTGCCCACAGACAGCAGGGTGGCTTTGCCCTTGTGGCTGACAGGAGACCAGATCCTCAGCGGCCTGGGAGCAGTCAGGAGCTCAGCCATGGGCAAAAGGGCAGGCATTGCTGGTGGAACATGGTGTACCTTCTTGCAGTTCTCCTCCTTTTGTGGGCGCAGCCTATCCCCACCATCCCCAGGGAATAAACAGTGGTCAGGAGCAGCGTGAGGGCAAGCAGGCAGCTCCCTTTCAAATTCCAGCTCTTCTTCTGCAGCAGCCTCTCCCGACAAGCACACTGAAGTCACTCTCTGGCCACTGAATGGCTGCAAGAGGCAACACAGCTCAGCAGACCACCCTCAGGCTGGTCCCCTGTCTGAGTCCTGCCTGTGCCACTCAACTCTTACTCAGAGGTGAAGGGCTGAGAACTTCAATAGTTTTCCACCACAGCAGAAATGAGGGCTGGTCATCTGCCCTTGGATAACTCTGTAACAGCAACTTGCACAGGCAAGGTTTTAATTTCTTCCCAAAGCATCTATAGTATCTTTTTTTTTGGTGAGCCCCAGGATTGTTTTCCCTATTCACCTCCTCTCCATATCTGTTTCCTGCAGAAAATGTGCACCAACAGATCAGTACACATGCTTGGGAAAGTTGTTCAGGCCTGATCATAAACCTTCCTCAGATGTGTTTTCCTTCAGTAATTTCAGAGTCTCTCCAGGTAGATCAGCAAGAAAAGAAAAATTATAAAAAAGGGGAATTCTAGTGGCAGTATAGCACCTGTCTCCAAGCTGCTCTGGCCTGGGATATTTACTTGAGCTAAATCTTGCTGAATGTTTATCAGAGCTCTCAGTTCCCACTGGGAAATGGAACTGCTTCTTTCTAGACCCATTAGTCTTAGGACATAACAATGTGCTGTTTCTGAGGCATCTCAACTGGACACATGAAGCACAGATCTAGTATTTCCAAAGAGCGGCTGGCAAGTTCCTACAATGAGCAGATGTTCTGCCAGCTCCTCCTGAATTGCTGGAGTTCTTAAAGTTGTAAACAGGGTTATCACATTGCAGTGAACTCCAAGATCTCTCTGGGTTGGATCCATTTTCCATCTCCTTGGTGGGAGTGATCCAGGAGCTGGATGATTCATTAGCGGCGACTGGCCAGAGCACACAGCAGCACAAGCACATGTCCTGGGTTTTTATGGGAGCACTTGTGGCAGTAGCAGAGTATTGTCCTCACTGCAGAAACACTGCTGTGAGTCTCACCTCATAGCTGCCTCACTGCTGTCCTTACTGAATCTTCACTTGGAAGATCTTGCCTTCCCCCTAACTTTGCTTTGCTCAGCATCTCAAGGACGGGAAATACTAAAGGCAAAGCTGGACCAACAGGTCATGGTCTGTTAGTGTCACATCAAACAATAGAGTCTCAAATGTCAAATGAAAACATATACCTATGGTTCCCCTTTAAATTCTGTATCCTTCACACTGGGAAAAAAATTAAAATATTCACACCCCTCTGCCAAAAAACCTGCATCTGCAGGGATGATGTAGTGACCTGACCATCTGTCTGAGGTCAGATGAAATGCAGACACTACCACTGTCTTATCCAGGGTCTGTAGGTTGTGTGTTTCATTGTTTGTACCTGTAGGGACACCACAACAGCCTGTCAGCCCAGATGGAGAACCAAGCTCCTTGGCTCTTCTGCTGTGGTACTATAAAGGACAGTAAGTAAGGGCAGAGGGTAATACTGGTTGGTGTAGCTGTGTAGAACTGGCTGTTGAAATCATAACTTGGTTTTCAGACCTGCTATTGAAAACACTTCTTGCAGCTGAGCCAGTTCATATCAATTTTTTGAGTCCTAACCTCCAACTCAGCAACTAGGAATTCACTCACTTCCTCTTAGAAAGCTTGAGCATAGTAGTTCTGCAAGGATAATGAACTTCTAAATGTGTGATAATCTTACACCTTTGCTCACAGTCAAGTAATTTCTTGCTTGAAAAGTCTCCTTCAGCTTTTACAACCCATATCCCGAAATACACTCTTATTTTCTCTCTTCTCCATTGCAAAATGTTAGCATCCAGACTAGATATGTGCCATTCCAGCAACACATGGCTGATAGCTTTTTAGGCTTGGCTCCCTCTCTGGGGGAAGACTGCCCAGAGCTGATCTGTCCCACAGTGCTAAGGAGGGATTGCAGCTAAGAAGCATTTTTCAGAGTTACATCCCAACTTTTACAGGCCACAAATAATCAATCTTGCCCAAAGCACCGTAGAAATCTTCCGTCTTATGCACGGGATACATGCCACTGAGTTTTACTATTTCTCTGTAATTTCCTCCAAGCCCATATATTCCCAGTGACAGTAAGGCAAATCCATTCCATTTAGTACAGTGAAGGGAAGAAAAAAAAGCAACGTCTTTATTTGAGGGTCTTCCTCCTGTTACTGCTGTTACCACAGAATGCATTTGAGCAGGTTAAGCTCACTTCCATTAGCACCCTGTGCTGCTGAGATAATATCACAGCACCATAACAATTTAGATTGTCAAACTTGGGCTGCTGTGGTAAGGCAGGACCATTGTAGAACTGATTTATGTGACCAAATGGATGTGGTGTGGTTGAATTTGCCTTCAGAAATCACAGATTTTCCACAAGACCTCCTCCTCTTCCTTCGAGGTCTGCAATGAGATTTTAGCAGAACAGATAAGTCCAGGATGAGAGGAAGTGGACCTCACATTATGGGTTTTTTCTGCCATGCAATTTGGGGAAGGCTGAACCGAGGAAAAGGAGAGCTCAGACTCCATGCACTGACAGGAGTGGAAAATTGGCTGCAGAGCAAGAACTGACAGATAATTCTCAATGGAATTCTTTCTAAGCGGGAAGGAAGTTGCTTATGGAATACCACAAGGATTAGCACAGGGCCTGCACAGCTTTTAATTATTTATATTGCATAAATTAGAGTTGGGGAGCAACTGGAGCAGAAAAAATCTCCTTACCTGGCAAGCCAACTCTTCCTCCTCCAAACCAAGCTTCTGCTCTGTTTCATGACTCTCTCCATTCTTTCTCCCTTTCAGACCTCTACTCTCCATCCTTACACAACCTTTTTTTTTTTTTTTACTCATTTTTACCTTCTTTTGCTTCAAGATTGCATGACAGTATGATGCTATGCTCCAATACAGTCTGTAGATATTGCAACTCCACCAGCTTGTGGACTCAAAAGGAGGCACAGTCAAGGCTGTGCTGGCATTTTCACTTTTAACCTGCTCATTGCCAGTCATTAGTGATATGCTCTTACTTAGAGCCTTGCTGCAGTAGGGCCCTGTGCCCTCTTATAACAGGAGAGTTTCTGTCCCCAAAATCCAAGGAGTCATGAGCCAGATCTAGGCAGGAATCTCACATTGCCACTGATCTCTGTGTCCCAGGTTCTGCTCTAGCTATGCCTGAGATTGGTACCTGAGCATGAAAAAGTCCAGACAGGAGTTTTAGTGACTTGTGGCCTGGACAGTCTAAAGGGCTGTGCCCACCCACTCCAGTGGGCCTGGAACTGGATCTGGGGTCTGCTATATTTGATGCCCAATCTACCAACAACCAACACTCTGGATGAGTTTCATATCCAGGCTAAGTGGGACCAGACCCAGGATGCAGGTTATTTTCAGACTTGCTATGCAAGGAATTTCTGGTGCAGTGACACCTGGGAGGTGACAGAAGACAAGGCCACTTCATGCCACCATCACTGCCATAGCATTGATTCCAAGCTGTGCAGAAAGACATGGCCACTTTCAAGAGGTATTTTTGTTTCCAGTCCCACTGAAATGGGGGTTGGGGACCTGTTCTTTAATTAAAAGAAAGAAGTGACAGGGAACTGGCTGCCCCTTGGCCTTGCAGAGGTGGGACCTGTCCCGCTTCAATGGGTCAGCTGGCTGAAAAAACTGAGATTGAACATCAACCACCTGCAGAGCCTGATTTCTACCATTCACTCTCTTCTTTTTCAGCTGAGGCTCTATCACAATTCAGTGAGGAAACCAACACAATCTGCAGCTTCACAGGGTAAGCAGGCAGTCAGGAGGAAAAGTCAGGAGCTGTAAATTTTGCTGTGAAAAGGAATCATCTGAGCACTCATTTGACTCATCTTGCATTTTTCCAACAAACCCAGGACAAAAGCCTTTTTTCTTTTAAGAGTTGAACTACAAAACATGAGAAGAGGATACACAGCCTCAATTTACAGGCATATGAACTGCTTTCTTCAGATAAAACTAAAGAAATAAATGTTCAGCCTGGGAGTAACTCCATCAGCTCCTACACAGCCACACAAGTCTGAATCTGATTCACAGAACAGAAGAAAACAAACAAAGTAACTCCAAAAAGGTCAAACAGCCAAAGAAAGGGAGAGGAGTGGAATGGGAAACCCAGTCAGTGGTTTTCCTCGTGTCCTGAATTTCTCAAAGGCCTGAACCCTGAACCCACAACGTAAGCACAGACATTTTTCATTACAACAAAGGTATTTCAAAGCATTGGGAACTTTGGCAGTTGAGCCAAATTCTGCCCATACAGCCCCTACCAGGAGCCAAAGAGGATCAGTTTCATTGCTAAGGTGGCTAACTAGGATCAGATGAGGACTGAGGTTTGGGGTTGCTTGTCCCTACGTCTACAGTCACTCATCCAGCAGCAAGGCAGGTAGAAAGTTATGGGATGCAAATGGATGTTCCCTTCAGACTGACTTTTCCCAGGAAAAGCAAATTCATTGAGGCAAAAGCTTTTCTGGCCCCAGCACATTCTCATCCAATGAAATACTGGCACTTCCACTCACAGGAATGAAGATTTCCATCCCAAACCAATGTGAGATCCTTTCTCTGACAACAGCCAAAACTTAATGCCTCAGAGGAAAGCAATAAACTGCCACAGCACACCGGGCCAATTCTGTGTGGCTAAAAGAAGCAGAGGATTGGGCTATTTCCTTCCTGGCTTCCAGGATGATCTCTGCTGATGCCTGAGATCTCATTACTTCCCTCCTTCTCTCGCACGACTGCAAGCACATCTGCATCTGCACTTCACTGTGTTGCAAGCCACCCTGTTTCTGAAATTTCTGGAGTCTGCTCTCCATCCTGCATGCAATGCAATCCCCTGCTGCCATGATCCACTGCACCAGCCAAGCCCCTTGTGTAATCACTGAGGTGGGGAAACAAGTATGCCATGTATCTATGAGGACACAGATTAAACAAAAATCTCCATGGCTTTGCTCTGCTTGGACAACAACCACATCACCTCCAAGCCCACAGGGGGATTGTACAGTCATCTCAGAGGGTGATGCTCACTTAGTGCCATGCAGTCACAGGCCATAGCCAGGACTCACATGGTTTTGTCTGTCACCCCCTGTTACCAGGACTTCCTGAGAAACATGACTGATTTGATGTGTGTCTACTCTGCCATGTGTAATTTTTAACCCAGCTGGTTTCTTTCAACCAACTTCCATCATGGGAGCTCAGGATGATAGCAACACACTGACATTTGGGACTGTGGGTCTAAAATTGAATCCTGCTCTTATAGGAGAAATGTAATTAGCCACCAGAGCATCTACATGAGACACCAGATGCTCCTTGAAGGGCCTCAGCCATGGGACTAGTTTCAGCAAGAACCTTCTGAGAAAGTAAAATGAGCCAGATGCAAGACAGAGCTTTGCAGGCACTTTGGTACCCATTATCCTGCCCTGTCTCCTTCCAACACAGAGCAGAGTGACCTCTTAGAAGGAAGAGGGATGAGGCAGAGCAGTGGAAGCAGCACCAGAGCACATTCAGACAGCATGAAAGAAGAGCCGTGCATGGGAAGACACAACCTACCCTGACCCTCCAGTGGCTCAGCCCCAGGGCTATGTAGAGGAAGGACAGAAAGCCTCCTTACAGTGAAGTCAAGCTGCAGTGGAAAAGCTTTGGCTAGGAAAGGAAAATTCTTTTGTGTGGAGGCTTAATTACACGCATGATGCGCCCTTTCTGAGGAGAACTGAAGAGGGCAAAGTGTTTCCATTGAAACAATAACAGAAAGGGAAAGCTTCCATGACCCTGTTCTCAGGATAAACAGGGATGGGTGGCAAGGGCTCATAGTCTATTGTTTGCCGACAACTTTGCTTTGTATTTCTGAAACCAACCAATCAAGAACCCAGAGGGCTGCCAGACTGCCTGCAAACCCCACCTTCCCATCCCTCCTATTTTACAAAGTGGCTTTTATTTTTAACATTATTCCCTAAATGAACAGGCTTATGCAATCTCTCTCATTCTCCATCTGGCCCTCCCCTTAGCAGCTCTGAAACCCGTAGGCCCTTTCCACTGAGTTTGCTCCAAGGGAAGAGGTCTCAAGGACAGGAAGCTACTGTCAGACATGTGAAAAGGATCCAGAGAGAGGATACGGTCTGTATTAGGGATCTGGGTGTATCAGGGATATCACAGGAGGGTGAGAGATGAACTCAGCCATATCAATCCCTATACAGGTGCACCATACTTTACTACACCACATTTATGCTCTCAGGCCAGGTTGCCCAAGGGTCACAGCCTTGACAAAGGATTAGCAAGAGCTAATTATGCACCAAGCCAATACCAAACCCCACTTCCCACAGCATCTGAGGTGCTGCACCCCTCTGCTCTGAGCCCAGATGCTGTTGGGCCTGGAGATGCCTCTGGATTACCCATGGGAACACCAGAAAGCAAGAAAGCTTTGCTGGAGTAAAACAGCCAACAGAACCTCACCAACAGCCACAGGCAGAACGCAAACTCAGTGCCAAAGAAGTCACAGCCTGTGAAAATTCATCTTGAGCATCCCAACTGCTCTGCTAGGGCTGTCTCTGTGCTCCCCACTGGGGACAGAAAGGGACCTATGCCTCCTTACAAAGAGTCTGGCAGGAGCTGGCAAATGCTTTTGGGTGGCCTCACTCTTCGAGAGAAGTGCATCCCCAGCAGAGCAGAATCAAAGGCATTACAAAGCTTTGTATGGGTGCTGTGCTCTGGGGTGTGTCTCTAGTACGTGCCCCTAGAGAAAAGGACTCTTCACTGAGTTTCTGACCTGGCCCCTAGGAAACAGTTCATAGAAATGTTCCTCACAGCCTGGTTTCATGTTCTTGTACCTCGGGGCTGTGTCTGGTGGGCTCTGTCTCTTTGATGGGGTGACAGTTCCCCTCTCTTCCCAGAAGGAAGACATGATTATGCAATGTTTCCATCATCACAGAAGGAGAAAACAAGAAGCTTCCCCATGAATCTATGGCATGGCTGGACTCAGAGCCACTCGGCCAAAGGTCTTACACTGTTAGCAACAACTTGCCAGCCCCTCTGAGCCTCATTTTTCCAGCAGAGCCCTCTGAATCCTATTGCTCCTGCAGCTGCAATGCTCAGATCCCAGAAACACTGGGATTGACACCAGTAGATTTGTTGCAGCCTCTCTCATTTTGCAAGACTGTTTCAGGCACTCTTGTTTCCCTGGGGGACATTATTGATGTTCCCAAACAGAATCACCAGCAGACACCAAGTTTCTCAGGCTGCCACCCCCTATTGCAGCAGCAAGAAACAGAATGAACAAGCCTTGGCTTCGGGGAAAGGGCTGAGACCATCAGCTCTTTGACACTACCATGGAAGCTGAACACCCCTGCTCTTTTCTCCACACCCACCAAGGAATGGATGCTGTGGGCATGAAGCATCTCTGTGGTTCAGAGAGACAACTTCCTGGGAATGGGTACCCCAGTCAGATGGCATCCCAATGTTTGCCCCGCTCCA
Organism: Ammospiza caudacuta; assembly: GCF_027887145.1. NCBI lineage: Eukaryota > Metazoa > Chordata > Aves > Passeriformes > Passerellidae > Ammospiza > Ammospiza caudacuta. The sequence goes on along the minus strand of NC_080600.1, from coordinate 29,004,834 downwards.
TCTCCCCAGACAGACTCCATCTCCCTAGCTGTCACTCTGTCATGTGTCTCCTCATTCCCAGCCGTGCTGAGGCTCCTCCATCCACCATCAGGCAGTGGAGCTCACCACAAATTGTTGACTCCCAGTGTCTGCAGAAACATGCCCCATCACTGGGGGGTGGGCAAGAAGAGGTCTTTAGCTCTGTGCCAAACACACACACCCTCCAGCTCTGATTGTTTTCCCTGCAAGGCTGCCACGGCTCCAAGGAAAGCTCCCTGAACCCACAGAGCAGCTACTGGCTCAGACACCACAGCTTCAGGGCCCTAATCCCAGCTGTGGCTCTGTGCCCCAGCCCCTGCACTCACACACATTTTCCACTTGACACAGATGCTGCTCAGCTAACCAGAGGCCAGGCTGCAGGAGCCAGCAAACCTCCAAAGGCAAGGCCAGGAAGGAAGAAAGCTTGGGGGCAGTCAGGCTCCCTGGCCTGAGCATCCCTCTCAGCAAGGAGCAGCACTGCCTGACAAGCACAGGAGGCACCTCTCACTACCTTTTGATGGTGCAATTTCAAGAACAAACGTCTCTTTGCAGCCACTTTACCTCCCCACTCTTGTTGCAGAGCAATTCTCAATCACCAACAAACAGTACTTACATTTCTTTCTCTTCCTTAGGAGAACTTTCAGCAACCTGCTGAAACCCATCAGCCCTTTCCTGGAACTTAAGGTCCCTGTTGGCCTCTCTAAGATGGGGAAGACCAGTTTTCTGCTCCTATTTCACCAAAGAGCTGTGAAAAGATTCACAATTTGGAGATTTGTTCCTCTCTTGTCTCCTCAAAAAATGGCACTGGAATTGAGGCTGAGGGCAGATGCTGGGACCCTTGGAAAGACAAAATAGCCATCAGCCTTCAACTGGTGTTATGGAGAAACACTGTGCCCACTGTTCTTCCAGAGGTTAACTGGGAAGATCTGTGGTGGTGATCCTACTTGACAGACTAAAACTGAGCAGCATCAGTGACTCCAGATTCTTTTCCCTCCTAGGAAGGACCAGGTAAAATATCTTGCCTCTGAGTGAGACATGGCTAGGGGAGCTCTCAACAGAGCTATGTTTTTAAGGTGCTCACAGCCTGCTTCAAAATAGATAAAATGCAAAATTTGGCATCTCCCCCCAAACCACTGAAACCTTTTATATGCAAATATTGCTGCCAAGTCCAGCCCAGGGTAGTAAAGACTAGAGTTAAGCAGCCCTTTAGCAGCTGGATTCACACCCCAGCTTTTCCTTCCTGCATTGTTGTGTCTTCCACAGCTGTTCTTGCTCCAGCATGGCCATTGCTCAGAGCTAAATCAGCAAGGCCTGGGTTTCTTCAGGTAAGCAGCCAAAAACTGGGGCTCTATGCTGAGACTTAAGAAATTAATATACAGTGACCACCTGAACCACACTTCTCTGTGTGACCAAGGTCATATTTGAACTTAAACTCCCAAATAAACTCCCTTGCAGGGATTCTTCTGTGCTTCATTTGGTTTATGCCCTACACAAGATGGGCTTCTTGGTGCCTCCCAGTGCGTACTCATGAGGGCAGAACTGCCATGAAAACAGGGTGAAAGGGGAAGATTTATTTTGCTGCCTGAGTGAACTACTTCAAATACAGGAAAGGCTGTGAATGCCCCCCAGATCTCAATGTCATTTACCAGCATGCCTTCCCCTCCACTCCATGAGTGGAATCTGTCCAAGTTTGCAGCTGCTTGAAGGTGACTGGGTAAACATGCAAAATACCACCGCAAAAAAAAAAAACAACTAAGCAAATAAAATTTTGAAACATGATGTCATTTAGCCAGCACAGTCACAGTCTCAGTGTAAGCTCCACCAAAGGGCAACCAAGAATCTGGGAAGGAGAGCTTGATCTCATCTGCAATTTCACAGAACCTCTGACATTAGCAGGAAAAATGAAATCCCCAGACAGGCGAGAGGTGAAAGTCCTGCATTGTTTTGTCCAGTTTTTGCTGAAGCCTCTCAGAGCAGGACAGAAAAACCCACCATTTTGAGTCAAACAGCAGATATTTTTACAAGAGGGTGTTTTTTCTTTATTGGACTGAGCACCAGCAATGGGAAACACAACTCATGTTGATCTTTACTGGGAAGGCCATGGAATGAGTGCTCGGCTGGCTGGAGGGCTGACACAGATCATAAAGGTGAGCACAGGAACCCACATGCCGCACACTGAGATATGAAGCAGGACAGTTCTGTTCACCTGGGGTTGTTATCAGGCCATATTTCCCAATCCCCTCTTCACACATCTCTCCCTGCTCAGATGAGTGAGGAATTGTACATGGGGTTACCATAACTCAGCTCTCAGAAATGAGACGAGCTACCTGTGCTATCCAGGACCTAGCCTGGTAAACAACAAGTAAAAAAGCACCAAAACCAGGTTTCTTCCCTGTTCGCACTTGGGCAGGTAATTCACATTGGTGCCCCCACCTAAGAAGCGCAGATAGTCTGCAGCTACATCCCCCTCCTGATGTGCAAACATAGATATTCTCTCAGCAATTCCTCATGGCTTATCACCATCAAAATGTCTGCCATGTGTCTGGCTCTCAGACATCCTCTGCAGCATGACCACATGGTGCTGCCCAGGGGATTTAGGGGCACCATTCCAAAGCAAACGCTTGCTTGGCTTCATAACAGTATCTTTGCAAGATAAATCACACCGCTCCCTGCCTTCCCATCCAAGAGCAGCATTTATAATCAGAGCTTTTATTTTGCAAAGCAGAGCTACACCCTGACCTCAGAGGGAAGGAGGAAGATGCTTTCTCTCCCTGGAAGGAGGTTTGTTCCCAGTCTCAGTCTGGAATAGCGTGGATGAGTTCAGCAGGGGCAGCACCCAGTGCTGAGAGGAACGATCCCTTTGACACAGCCCATTTGAGGTTTGGGGTGAGGAACAGCAGTGGGAAGGAATTAAACACCATAAAAATGTAAAAGGAGTGCTAAAGACACATACTGCCATTTAAATAGGTCGGCATGATTAAAACCTGATGTGTTGTAAGATCTTATGGGCATCTCATTAAAAACCTATTACTTAAAAAACACGGCTTAGATAGGAATGTTGTTAAAGGGCAACTTAAAATAAAACTGACCATCTGGTCCTCATTAGGCAATTGTCTATAACCACCATGTTATTATAAAATCCACTGTGTGCTCCACATCTGCTTATCTCTGCTCTCCCTGCCTGTCCCTAAAAGGGCAACACTGGCTGAGACTGAGAGTCTGGAAGGAGCACGAGTCTGGGGGAGATGGAGGGGGTCCATGCTGGTGTAGGATTTCTAGGTGATAGTGATCAGCTCTTCCCACATTACAGGTCTGTCCATGCACTCCTTATTATTTTATTTATCTCCTCTTCTATCCATCCTTGCATGGTATTTCTGCGGCAGTATCCACATTCTTTTTCTGTCTCCCAGTGTAAACCACCCAAGTTTTCTATCTCCCCCCACTTTCAGCTTTGGCCAGTGCCCACAGCATACATAAAGCACACTCAGTTAGTGAGCCCCATTCGACCAGGAACTCTGGGCTCTTTCACCCCAACCACAACAGCCTGATCCTAGGACCCCTGCCCTGTGCTGCAGCCCCACACTGCAAAAGCATGGAGTGGGACAGCCTCAGAAGAGGAGCATGCAAGACCAGAACCCACCTCCAGTTAATGCTAGACTGATAAGTCCAGCATTTCCTGGCAGTGTGCACTCTGACATGGTCTTTACAGACCAAGACAGACGTCACCAGACATTCCTTGTCCCAAGGCAGCTCTGGGAGAATAACATACCAAACCTGCATGTAGAACTATCAAGACTTTGTCAAAAATATTACAGGAAATCCTACTTTAACAGAGGAAATCCTACGAGTATGTTAATACTTTCTACGCAGAAAACAGAAATAATCAACACCAAAAAAACACACCAAAAATACCCATATATGACTAGGCTTTGTGCTTGTTTAGTGGCCGAGTTTAGGATGAAGGGGCTTTGTAGGAATAGCTGAAGGACTGTCCACTCAAGGAAGGTGTCCCCAGAGAAGCTTGTCCTCTGGACTACGTCCAAGAGCAGAGCCACATGCTGATCACCAAGTACAACAACAACCCCAGAGAAGGCAACCAATTAATCAGTCCCAAGTTCATACAAAGAACTCAGTCAGGAACAATTAATAGGCAAAAGATGAGCTACGATCCACATCAGAAGAGAGATATGGGATAAAAGTTACCTGGAGCACAAGTTCACTCTGTCCAGAAGGCAGGATCAGAAGCAAGACTACAGCCAAGCACATTCACAACAAAGAAAAGAACTAAATATGCTGGGACAAGCTGAAATTGGGCTCCTGGGGCGGGGCCCGAGGGTGTGGGTGGAGGTCCCAGGAGAAGTTGGGGCGATTAGTGCCTATTAGTACAGTGAGGGAGCTGCCAGAAGAGCTTCTCTACCAAGGGAGGCCAGAGACAGGGGTATTGTGAGTGAAGGAGTGATTTCAGCAAAGTAAAGCACTGAGTCTGCACTAGAACAACTCCTAAAATCATTTAATTCATCTCAGCATAATCTCCAAGCCCTCCAGCTAGACCTGTAAGAGACAACTCCTTGCCTGACCTGTCATTAATGCTTTGTGTGACCCTCCCCACAGAACACATGCTCCTCCATGCTGAGGAGTGGGACCACACTTCCATGGTGCAGGACATGAGTCCATCCAGCACACACAGGATCAAACCAATGGGGACTGCTCCTTTCATGGACCTTGGCCTCAGGAAGCAGAGGCATGGCCGTTTTCAATGTCTAAACCATCTTCCCAGACCCAAGGATGGGGCTTTCTCCAAGAGGCAAGGTTCAGGTGAACCATCTGCCAGACTCTTAGCACTTTCTATCCAAAGCACAGGCAGCTCTGATCAGGAGGAACATGCAGGTAGTCCAGAGACAAGGCATGTGAGCTTGGAAGCCCTAGGAAACACTGCCTGCCAATCCTACCTGCAGAGGTGGAGAGGTTTCCGAGAGAGACCCAACACCACTGAAATGCTTTTGTCTTGCTTTAGAAGAGGAAAGGAGAAGGATGGAAACAGACACTTGTCAAATAGGAAATTTTTGTAGGAACCACATCCTGACTCCATGCTTTTTTGGACACATAAAACAGGTTTTGCTGGAGTTTTCATCTTCACAGGGAAGAAGTCAGTTATTTGCAGTTTGCTCCAAGTATTCGCCCTGACACTGTGCTCTGTGTTTACCACCAAGGTACACCTCCTGTCCCCAAGGTCTGGAGAGCAGGGTCAGATGCTGTTCCAGGAACACGAGAGCATGTGTGTATGTTTGTTTGTTTGTTTGTTTGTTTGTTTGTTTGTCATTGGGATGTTGTGAAGGCTGCTTGGTTAGTTTGTTTGTTTCTGAAATCTCCCAGGGGAAGTTTCTGGCAGAAAGCACCTCCTGAGTGAGCCTGGATCAGGGTGTGCTTTGGCTGGGAATGAGGAGATCTGCGTATGAAGAAACAAGAGGTGAAGAGGAGACGTATGAGACCAGAGGGCTAAGGATTTGGCTTTGCTATGTAATGTGCTCATCAGACAGGGACAAAAACAATCAGAAACAAGCTTTGCCCACAACACAGCCCAAACCTCAGCAAAAGCCATTGGAAATATTTTCATTTCAATTTTTTGCCACTATTGGGCCTCCTTGTGTGTTTTATGTGACAGGCACTACTCTGGTTCCCATTGAGATCAGTGGGAAGCAGCCTACTTTAGGCTGGAACACTGGGAACCCCCTGCTTTGAGAGAGATTGAGAGATGCTAATGCAGCCTAACATCTCAGAGATCTTGGACGTGGTTTTCTCTTGGAGTTGCATCCAAGGCAATTAAAATTCCCTACAGGAGCACCTGTCAGCCAGCCTCACCTCTGCCACTTGTTGGACCATTTCTGCAGGGACTTTTCCCACAAAGATACCCACAGAGCTCAAAACTACGCCTGATCGGGAAATCTCCAGACAGAAGGGAGAGCCAGAGGGCTGGCTCATTGCTGTCACAACAGCCAAAGAAACATTCTCTGAGGCTGCTGAGCTATCACAAAGCCATAGGAGCTGTGGTGAGCTGCACTTTTCAAGCAGGCTGGGTCTGCAAGCCACCTCAGCTGACCATGTCATTGGTTTCATAGTGGTTGGACATGTGGAAAATAGAGCTACCTTTCCTGTTCACTATTTCCCTTGGGATGAACGTATATTGCACAGATCACTACAAAGAAAGCTTTCTAACGAGATGCCAGGTCCCATCTGCTCTGGGAGAAATCACACTCCTGCATTCAAAAAATGCTGATGGAAGTAACAGCTGATGTACTAATGATCCTTGGGGCTTTTAGACAGGTTTACTTAGGAAACCAGGCATGTGAGATCACATTGTCTTTTAGTCTGCCAATACATTTGTCTGGGTCCTTCCTGATAGCTTTTAACTCACAGGTCAGTTTTAAGAAAATACAACAGAGGAGTATAAGTCTCCAAAATAGAAACTCCCTCTGAGTTTTGTGAAAATGACTGACCAAGTGGAAGAAAAAAAGATAAAAGTATAGGTCTAATAAAAACACCTACTGGTGCATGAGGTCAACTCTTTACAGGGTTTCAGAGAATCCACAGAGATGCTCACCTTAAAGCTGCATGAGAAACAAAGCTTCCTCAGTTTTCCCATTCACATAATTATTTAGGACAACTTTGGGCTTCAAGTTTTCCATAAATGGGTGTCCTTGCCTTCTTTATCGTACTATTCAGGCCAAGACAGAATGTCCTGACACGATCACATAGGTGTGTGCCCGTTGGTGTAGATTGTTCTGGACAGTGAGGAAAGACACAAGGGAAGTGAACGGAAGCTGCAAACCCCAGTGCCCAAGGGATCAGTACAGTGTCAATTTCTGTAGCTGGTGCTAACACAGGAACACTAAAGCACAACTCTCCTGGTAGCACCTGGCACACCACATGCCTGGGGAGGTACCAGAGCACTTATGCCAAACAGAATTCCTTGCTTGTTTTTAAAATGGCCTCAATCCTCTCCCCTTCCCAACAGCCCTCTTTCCACTGGTCACATCACTGGATTGGAGGACAGGTGTCTGCAGTTTTCACTCCAGAGGCTGATGCAAGAGGAGATCCACCAGAGTTAGCTGTGGCCAGTGAGGATTACTCAGTCCCACCTGCTGCTCCTCATCACACACCCGATACTCTTTATGTGTTAACGTCTGGGATGCCACCTCTGCTACTTTATCCTGGGCTTCCTTGCCCAGCTATGCCAGGCACAAAAAGCCTTTTCCTTCCCTGATCTCCTTCTGGACATGGCACAAATATGTGGAAAGAGAGGGGAGGATGGTGAGATGCTTGCTTTCTTTTTCCTTTTCTTTGTTTTTTTTTTGTGTCATCTAAAGATTTCAGTGGTGAAAGATGCTCTGTCAGTGTGTGCTGTCAGTGGTGTAGTGTGGGGTTAGCTGTGAACAGACGGCGAGTTGTGGTCACTGTCCCTGGCCAGCTGGGAATTGCACATCTCCTATCATATTTATTGGTCACACATATTCTGTCACCTCCCCCTTTCTGTTTACCCATTGTCCAGCTGCTGTCTCTCGTCTTTTAGATCTCTGGGACATGGAGATCCAATTAAGATTATTATAGCCATGTATGAGCCTTCAGCTGCCTCCTAACATATATATTTGTAATAGTGTTTACATGCTCATTTCCATTCAAGGCATTGTCAAACTTGACTTCTTATGTCAAAGCAGAAAGTCAGAGATCCACCCAAGATTCAGCAGCCCTAGGAAAATGGATTTAAGGAACTGTAAAGTGCAGATTCGCTCCACAAGCAGTGAGGTACCCTGAGATATTCTGGGCCCATCCAGAGTCTGATGATGAATGCATCAGCCTGCAGATCCATTTCAGAAAACCCTCTGAACCTTTGTTAAAGTATTCTTACAACTTTATACATCAAAACCAGTTAAGCAAATTGCTAGAGCAACTCAAAGAAAATACTCATTTAGCCTGTTAAGAAAACTATAAATAAAGTAGAAAAGCATATTGCATGTTATTTCCCTTTAGAACCAAACAATTAACAAAATTGGGGATATTTTATGATTGCTTCCATTTGAAAAATTGATTACACAAGTGCAATTATTCTTGATGATATCTTGTAAACAATTTTTGTCTGATTTTTTTTTTTAATTCTAGTTTCTTTTAATAGCAGTGGCATCCCATTTTATTGCTGAAAACTCCCTAAGTAAGTTCCCTGTGTTCCTGTGAATTTTGTTCCTAGAAAACCTTATATATTTCTTTGCTTCTTTGCAGGTTATATCCTCACTGCAAGGTAATTCAGAAGTTGTCTCAATTTTAGCTTACTTTCTTTATTCCATTTCTACAGGGAAAAATCCTGCCTTGGGTTTGGAAGTGCTTTGAACCTGGACAGGCTTAGCTGGCTGAGGTGTTCATAAGAGCTTTGAAGTGATGTATCTGACAAAATCACAAGGGTGCTGATAGTCCTCTCATCCATGTTTTCCCACAGTTGTTCCTGAAGGACAGACAAAGTTCTTCTGAAATGAACACAAGCAATGGGGGAAAAGATCAGAGAAGCGGGTAGGGATTCACCTGCCAATATAGTTATAAAGAAGTTGGGGTGATGTGAGCTGCATCTTTCCTTCTGCTCTACATACCACCTAAAGCTGGAAGACTTTTCCCCAAGGCAGCCAGCCTTCTGGCATACCCAGGTCCCCTCATGGCCAAGAACTGTAGACTGAACCTCTGAGGGCTGAGGTGCAAGACATTTTTATGGGAAGTCTGCAGTCAAGACATGGTAATAGCTGTCCAAGCAGGTATTCCACTCCATAGCTGGGAAAAAACTGAACAGAGTGTGATGCTGGGTCCAGGGCAATCCAGAGACATCTGGGTTAAAATATACAGAGGTATTTATCTCTAGCTGTCTTCACATCAAGATTTCGCATCACCAATATGACCCAAGGACAGGTGATGCTAAATCTCCACCACTTCCAATGCCACCTCTTGTAATACATGCAAGAAACAAAGCAGGTGCCTTTCTAACAGCCACTGGAGCACCTCAGCCTGGACGTGTCTGAGCACTCAGGAGCCATGTGAGCATCTGTAGGAAGAATCTAGCAGCAGAAAGCTGTTTAACAAAAGTACAGCAATGAAAAATGCTCAGGTGCATTGCAATTTGAAGGAAGAGTAGCTGGAGGGGGAAACAAGCACTCTTCTTCCATGCCACTGAAGTTTACAAGTCCCTCAGCCTAGACCCAGCTTATTGCAAGCTCACTTTGGACATTGTGTGGGTGCAAGGAGGACAGTCAGCATGTGGCCATACATGAGCATACCCTGGAAATTCAGCTGTGTAGGAGCAGCCAGAAGTTATCTGTGTCTGTGCAGCTTTTGCTGTGTGCAGACAACCTGCTCACTGCATCCCTGCAGCTTCCTCTCTCCCTCCTGGGAGAGTGGAGAAGGGGGAGATGTTTGTTTCTCCCAGTCATGCTTTGGAAGCTGCGTTGTTCCCATGCACAGCAGTGCCTTCCCCCTCTGCCAGCCCCTCCCCAGGGCTGCTCCTGGTGGCCACAATAAGAGGTTAGTCAGCCTATTTCAATTAGTGGCAAACCGTGTGGCGTGACTCCAGGGCCTCCATATGTTCATAAGTATATGCAACCACACTTTCCTTGACGCATTCCTCATTCCAGGGAAAGGCCACATCTCCACAGCTTGCTGGCACAAGCCACACAGGCAACTGCAGAAGAGATGGGATAATAAACACACACTCACATATATACACACACATATACGTAGGAAAACTTGGCACCCTCCCACCCTCTCCCGTGTTGACTGCCACATGGTCCCCATCAATTTCTGTCAGAGCCAGAGAGCCAGCCAACCACTCGTAGATGCTGACAAGGCAATTTCAACAGCTGAGGGACTTCTCTGCTTTCCTCCTCCAACACGCAGGATTTTGATTGACTTTTTTTTCTTTAAAGTCATCTGCTCCTGGGACACATTCCCCATCCCGTGGCAACGCCATCTTCCTGGGTGCTCCTTGGTTAGAGTGCCCCTCTCTACACCTGAGGGACAGCAGGTTCCACTTCCCCCTCTGTGGAGATGGGGTCTGAAAGGAAAGAGGCCATAAGAATCTATCTCAAGCATCCCCAGAGAAGAATGAAGATCTCCCAATCCAGTAGCTGCCATTTCTCCCAATACTGGCTGCAGGAGTGCAGATTCTGTGTACTCCTCCTCCTTGAACACAGCTGCTACCTTCAGGGGTTAAGGACACATCTCAATGTCCAAGCGATCCTCTTGTAAGGAGCTCATTCTTCATGTCATGTTTTCAGGGCTTTCTGCAGACGACTGGGAGTTTGTGTATAGAGTCAAAATCAGGCCTGAATTAATGAAGACTTCAAAAAAGGCATTTGACACATTTCAGCAAGTTTGCTAATACTTAATGACACACGACATACTAGCAATGGCCCCTAGGCCTAGGTAAAGGGCAGGAACTTGCCATGCAGGCAAATAAACCAACACACCTCAAGCAGCCCCATTTTTCAGAGCTGAAAGCAGCTGAAGCAAGGAGATACTTGAGAAAATAATGAAATTCAATGGGTGACTCAAGCCTAGATGGGGTCATAGATAGAGTCAGGGCAATTAGGAGGAAGTGCTCTGACCACAAGCACACATTGCCTGTCACATCCACCCAAAGACACATCTTCTGACATGGACAGGGATGTTATTAGCTGTTTAGACCCTGAAAATCATCCAAAGTTGATGAACCTTTTCCAAACCACTATCCTGGGCACAAGATGCATCATCAGAGGATTCCCCTATTCCCATATTATCATGCTGCTCATTTCTATGCATCATGGTATTTCTATCCCTCTCTCAGAAACCCCGGGTGCTGGTCACAGATGATGGCAGGAGAAGGGGCAAGGAGCCCTTGGAGCTTGGAGCTTGAGACTACAAGCTTTGGGAATTGGGCTAGGCAGCCTGGTCTCACAGAGCAAAATATCCCCATTTCCAAGGATGCACAAAGTGAAAGATGCTGAGGTGCTGGGATGAGCTGAGGAATTGTAAACCCTTGCAATACTGTGTTTTGTTCAGTGCTCTGTCTGGGATTAGGATGGCGTGTGGAAACTTGCCCATGGCAGGGAGAGGGAGTACAATGGGAAAAGGAGCTGGAGAGTGAGAGCCATGAAGATTGTCAATCCACAGGACTTAGGCAGCTTCCCCAAGCTCTCTGATGGACTGCTCACCACAACCACAGCTGTCTCATCAAGTCAAAATCAGGTGTATCAACTGTGATTTGAGATGGATGAGCAGGGCAGAGGAATCTGACAAGAATCTGTCTCAGGGAGTCCTGGCAAGTGACCATGGGAAGTACTGTTTCATATTGCAGCTGGCAATGGGATCCATGCTAGAAGAAACTTATTGCTCCTACCACAGTTCAGGATTTCCAGACCTCTTCCTCAGCATGGATTCTGCACTGGAAATGAAAGATAGAGATCCTAGATTAACCCAAAGAGTCTTCCAAAGAAGATAAAATGATGCTATGACGTGGAACCTGTTCCCTGTGTCTCACTCTTGAGACATTCTTCCTCATTCCTGCCTGCACATGAGGGGAGATCAGAAAAACAGCACAGGAAACTAGAGGAAGTTTTAGAGAAAACACAGTTGTTCTCAGATTCAACCCAAATGTGTAGGGAACTCTCACTGTCCCATATTTCCAAATGACCTGTGACTTCAAGAGCTCGCTGCTGCCTCAATGCCTGGGGTGAATCCCCATTACTGCTCTGTAGTTTTACAGCAGACACATCGTCCAAGAATGCATGGATGGGGGACTTTTACTTCTATTGGTCCAAGTCTTTCTCCAGTCAGAAATACTTGCATCCTTCTGGATCACAGCTGACAGCAACAAATATCCTCCCTGCAGATGCAGGGAATGAGGCAAAACACAAGGAATAATTTGATTTGTGAATTTTGCCAAACTGATCTGAGGCAAATTGTCTCTACATCTACCTAGATCAGAACTAAACCTCATCATCAGTTTGAAATCTTACTTACTGGCCATGCCTGTGTGGCTGGAGCCATCTGCAGAACAGGGGCATGCAGACAGTTGGAAAGACATCCAAGCAGAGCTCAGGGAGAGATCTTGAGTTTCCCTGTTGGTTGAATAAAATGAGCTGATTTTGCCAGTTGTCAGGCAGCAATCACAGCACTGATGAATGACAGAAATAACCAAGTTCCTTCTGCAGCCAAATTCCATGGCACCTCCACAAAGTTGACTTACACCATCCATCACGACATCTGCTGATGTCCACGGGAAGGGGAGAGGGTGTAGCTCTCCATCCCACCCTGGGTTATTTTTACAGCTGGGAAAGGAGGTGGTGAACCTGGACGAGAGGGTTGGAGACTTTTCTAAGGCAGCTCACAAAAGCTGTGAAACAAGAGCCAGAGCTTAGAAGGCCCCAGATCCCCAGATCAGCAGCTTCAAATGTGTCACTGGCAGTGAACCCAGAAGGGCCGTATTCCCCAGAAAGGAATTTCCCTGGTTCTGCCCAAACAGACAAATAAAATCTCCCAGCGAAGTACTTGTCACCCACTGGTGTGGAAAGTTGAAACAGATGCTTAGAACTCAGGAGCATCTCCAGCCATGCTGGAGGACACAGCTTGAGGGGGTAAAGGCATGACACTGGGACACAGAGACCGCCTCTGACATGCAAACCTTTTGCCTTCACTGACACAAGACTTCTGGAAAAGACCCAACCAAGCAAAGATGATGGATCTGCACTGATTTATATCAGATGAAGATGGGTCTCTTGAAAATCAGTTCCAGGTGAGCTGTGTGGAGCTGCCCAGAAGCTGTTTGCCAGTTTCTCTCTCTCTCTCTCCATTCCCTGTTGCCAAAATGCATTGAAGATTCACAGGCAGCGCAGAATGGTTCCCTCAGGAGGAGTCATTCCACACATGCCTTCCCAATAAGCAGAGTGGCAGTGTTTAGAAACCAAATTGGTCATTGCTGGCAATTGTAGAAACAGACAAAAGTAGCAGAAAAAAAATTTCACAATTTCCTGCATATTTTTCCCAATTGTTCCACAAAAAAATGTTGGGTTATCCAAAAGAGAAGAATGGCTTAAACAAGCAAAACATCAGTAATCACCTGCTTTGCTAAGTGTTTGTAAATAACATAAGCTGGTTTTCTTAGCCAAATGTCATTCCTTTCCACAACCGTCACTCCCTTCTCCCAGTTACTCACTGTGACTAATGGGAGGGGAAAGAGATTGTTGTCCTTTTTTCTCCCAAATGGATTTTAACCAAAAAACTTTCATTTTAGTTGGAACACACTCTCCTCGCCTCCTCTTTGCCCCCCCAGGATGGGTGACACCATCCTGTCTGCAGCACGAAATCCCTTGGCTTAGGTCACTTAAACATTCTACAAAAGTAGAAGACAGTCTCTAAGTCCCCAGTGGCAAACTGGGAGTGGTGAGACAAGACCTCTAAGTTTGTAACACTTCTCCAAGATGGCCAAGGTTCCTCAGCACATCCTTCATCAAATTCTCAGTTCTGCTAATTAAGCTATCAAATTCGTTTTGGAGGGGACAATTGTTTATGTTGTGGTTTTTTTTTTTTTTTTTCCAGGGCTGTAGATCTTGCCAGTAGAGTCTTTAGAATAAGAAAAGAAAAACCCTCTGAATCACTGCCCAGAAACTCAATCCCAAAAGCCTCCTCCCAACCTCTGTTTACAAAATTATAAGCTTTCTTTGTCCTAACCATTTTCCTGTTACAATAATATTCTTCATTTTCTATCTGACTTTTTTCTGGTGCATGGAAAATGTGATTTCATTGTGAAAGGATTTCTTATGAATCAATACAGCAAAGAAATACAGAGATGTTTGCAGTAAATCACTCTCAAAGTAGAGACACATAGAAAATGAATTACAAGAAAAAGTAGATAATCCCAAGCCATTTCCAGATGGAAGGAGGTAATATTTTCCATACAATGTATCTGGGTTTTGTGTCACAAAACATGCTGGTATTTATTTAATGTATTTTTTCTTTGTACCGTGGAGTTATGATGATATGAAACGAGTTTCCAAAAATGACAAACATTGGCCTGGTTTAGGTAACAAATGGAAGAATTGAGATACTGAGTTCAAACCAGCTAAGGCTCAGCCCCTGTGGATGTTAAGAGCCAAGTCCAGCAGCAGAATGTTGACTTCCATCCCCTGAGATTCCCTCCACTTCTGGGACAGTAATGACAAGGGGAGAGGTCCAATTTTACAATGCTTTGCAGTTTCTTTCACCCACTTCCCTGTGGCTAGCAGGGATGACATTTGGAGCCGGGCTGGCTTCTCCCCTTCAGTGAAGGGAACTGTGTCATCACCATCTCTTCGGAGAAGGCTTGGCAGCACTGAGTGCCCAGCAACTGGAGGGAGCCTCTGGATTGCTGACTTCTTGGAAGCACTGGACAGGGATTAGCCTGTCTGAGCCATGCATCAAACTGGGGGTGAGGTACCAAGCTATTCTCTAAAGGAGAGACATCTGAGAGGCATTTAGAGAGGGAATCATTGTGGCTGAGGGAGGCTGAGTCACATCCTCTAGTGGTTCCCTCATGCAGTGACCTAAAACGCACACAGGTAAATAAGGGAACTACATCCTCCTTCCAAAAACTCCCTGAGATGTGAAAATCTGGTGAAAAATCATGGAACTGTGGTTCATCAACACTGCTGGAGTACAGCATCCTGCAAGGCCACTGAGAAACCTATGAGTCTAGCAGATGCAACCCCAGACATGCAACCAAACAAGCAGCCTATAGAGAAACAAAAGTAAAACCAGACTCTTTTAAACTGAGGCTAGCTGTGGGCAGACAGCATAGGAAAGCTCCTGTGCAGACAGCTGGGGATAAAATATTCTGTAAAGAGGAGAGACATCTTGAATTTTAAGAGCTGTTGAGGAAGATCATTGTGGTGTTCACATAAACAAAGCAGTGTGAGTCCAGGCTGCCTGTGCCCATCTCCATCCAGGTTGGAAGGTGGCTGGGTGCTGGCCCAAGAAGTCACTTGCATTCCTGCTGGTGTTTTCTGCCTCGTTGTACTTAAATTTCTGCCTCCAACAGAGCAATGTAGCTCTGTGGTCATGTCTCACATGTTATTTAGATAAAGTGCCAAGAAAAAGAGCTGGGGTCACACGAGCCAGCTAGACAGGAGGATGAGGAGGGTAGTACAAAATATGGTTTCAGGGAGTAGCTGCTGTAGCAAAGCTCCCCTCCTTCATTATCCAGTTAATGCAACATTCATAATAAACCTGTTGCTGGCTGTTCACAGATTTGTGGAACTGGGTAAGGACTACAAATATTACATTTGGATGCTCCATAGAACTGAGCAAAGGAGGAGCTATATCTTCATTAGAGCCCCTGGCTGGGCTGTTCCCCTTCTCTGAATTCCTAATCCTAATGGCACTGACAGGAGGTGGGGCCCAGAGCCGGTGCTTATAAGGGTTTCGCGCTCAACGAAATGTCCTGAGGGCATGACCAGGTCCTGAGCTCCTGCAGGTCACTGGGCAGAGGAGGAGCACACCTTTTTCAATGGGGCAACAGTCTTTGCATTTGTGATGGATGGCTGGGCTGCCTCTGAGGCTGCCAGAGATCTGCGTGACCAGCTGCCTGCTGTTTTTTGGTGGGTTTTTTTCCCCTAGGAAAAGCTGGCACTCTGGCTATTCCAGCCCACTCCTACCCTTACAAAGTCCTGAATTTTTTTCTAGCGTGCCAAATAAATACACCAGTATACCAGAGGAGCAGCACCGAACCTGGAAAGCTGGCACGGGCCGGAAGAAATGCCTGCAGGAGAGGAAGTGTTTGTCATATAGACACGCACACAAAGCTCCATTAGCCAGGCTGTTTGCCGTCATCTCTGGGTTGCTGCTCCCTTCTCCTGCTGCCAGCCATCCCTTCCGTGGGGACCGGCCGACCTCTAGTGGTGCGAGCCCGCAGTGCTGGAAAGGAGGAGCAGGGAGGGAGCCTGCCTTCAGAGCACACCCAGCACCTTCTGCGGGCATGGGCTCCGTCCCCGGGTTACAAAAATCCCACAGGATTGGAGAAACCAAAAAGGGTGGGGGAGCATCCGGGAGACCAGAGGAAAGCAGCCACAAAAGCTCGGATTTCCAGTATCACCTTGGGGCTTGTGTGGCCAAACCCTTCAGCATCTCCACCACAGATGTTCCCCAAGGACTAGTGGCTCTGAGAGGACATTTAGTTAAAAGGAGGTTGAGAGAGAGAACAGAAACGGGACAGCAGGATGCTGACTTCGCAGGGGGCTTGTGAGACCAGGCAGATTTTATTTAGGGTCCCTGAGCTCACATCCCTTCCTCTGTACAATCATTTTTCTTTCCTTCACGCAGCAGTTTCTGAAGAGGGGGTGTCTCCCTAGCTCTCAGCAGTGTGAAGAGGAGGGAAGCCAGGAATGAGCACCAGAGCTCTGAGAAACCTCACAGCCAAACATTTTCTGCTGTCTGGAAGGTATTTAGGATCTCCCTCTGAGAGGGGCTGGGGCTGGAGCTGGGGGTCCTTGGGCATGAAGGACAGCCCTTGCTTGGCTGAGGCAGAGAGCAGCCTGATGGGGCAAGGCTGAGGTTTCTCTCACGTGGAAGTGTGAGCTATAAAGACGTGTGAAACCCTATCTCCAGTGCTATCCATATCAAAGATTTCAAGGGGGCTGCTTTAAAATAGGACCTTGGCACAGGTTCCTGCTTCTCCTCACGTCTTACTGAGCGGCACTCTGCCAGAATGTCAGCTTGGCTACTCCACATGTCCCAGATATCCCAGGCATGTCCTACAAACCTTTCCGGTGCTCCCAGGGAGATCACTGCCTCCACAAAAGCCTCTTCTCACAGCTGTGGAGGGTCCCAGTGGCCCCTGAGTGTCATTTCCCCGGCTGAGGAGCAAGAGGAGGGTCTTCCCTGAAGTGCCGCAAACAAGGGCTGAGAACATACATTAAAAGGTCTCCAAAAACAGCATTAAGCAAATTGTCCACAAGGACTCATTTTTTCCCTCCCACCCTGAGTGAGCACAAGTGAGGCATCTCCTAGAGACCCTTCAAAGTACCACAGTAAAACCCTAGAGGGACATAGAGACACCCCTCGTGTCCTGAGATCAATCCAAGCTGTCTCAAAGGGAGAATAACCATTACAATTTTCTCCCATTCCACCCAGGCTTTCCTCCTTGTTTTTGCCCTTCTCAACCTAGTGCACTTGCAAAATCCAAGCCCAGAGAGGGAGCCCATAAGAGCAGAAGCCTTTCAAGATTGCCCCAAGGCTAGTGGGTGTGTGTTTTCCCCCTGCTCTCCCGGCTGGAGGAACAGGCAAGATTGATTCCACAAAGATACCCAGCAGCGCTGGAAAAACTGAGATCTCAGCAAAGCCAAAGGCGTTTGCTAGGCATCTCCTATTAGGAGAATGCTCTCACACAGCTGCCCCACAGACAGCCAAGACAACGAGGTGCCTCAGCAATAAACCACTCTCCTCTCCCCTCCAGCCCTCTGGAGTGAGTGCAGTGCATCCCAGTAGAGCTGCGCTCTGCCACGGCCGAGGTCGCTGCTGCTCTCTGCTTTGATTCAACACAATGTCCCCTCCCACATGCTGTTTTCATTAGAGCCTGGATCTTCTGGCAAGGGCACTGTGCACAGTCATGAGAAGCTGCTCACTGGTGGCTTGTTTTATCCAGTTGTTGGAGGCTTAAAACAATGAGCTTGCAAATATTTCATTCCTCCCCCGCACTCTTGCTTGCTTCTTACTTCCTCTCTTTTCTTTCTCTCTCTCTCTCTCTCTCTTTGTTTTAATTTTATTTTTAGGAGAAATAGGAGAGGTACATAGGAGATAGCACTGGATCTTGGGATTAGGAGGGAAGAGGGGAAATAAATCAGAAGAGTGTTTGCTTTCCTGTTCATGCATGTGAGCACACTTGTGTGTGTTTCACACCTGCACTCTTCCATCTGTCCAGCACCATCACAAACTGCACAGGTTTATTGCCCTGACACAGGCAGGAAAGCTCAGAGCAGGACCCCTTGTCACCACCGCTAGAAAGATGCCCCATGTAAAGCAAAACAGCTGTCACAGTGCCATCAGGACAGAGGCACATTCCTCTATGCTTTCACCCTGGCAGGCCCAGACATGGAGAGGAGGGAGCCTGGAATCCAAAAGGACAACCCCCATTTTGTGTCTGAATGCTCTCTTCCCTGCCTTTGACTGGGAAACTTCTGCTGGGAACAGCTGTAATTGAGACACGTTGATGCCCCAAGCCCCAGGTGATGTGATGTGTGAGGAAGGATTGGTTTTGACTGGACACAAACTTCATGCCTGTTTCTGCCTGAGGTCTATGTAAGGATGGGGCAGTTAAAGCAATGGAACAGGGCAAATTTGGGGTGGCAGCCAAGAGGCAGGAGGGTGTGACTCACCCTGTGACCATCAAGGCATGAGGAGGCAGAGGACAGTTCCAAGAACACGTGGGTACAGCCAGCTAGAGGCCATCTGGGAGGGAGCTGGAAGCAGACATGAGGCAGAGCATGAGTGAGGTGGTAAATGAAGAGCCACTGAGCATGTTGGAAAAACACTCTTGCCCTGTGCTTGGGCACAGAGGTTGTGAACAAATTGTTTCATATCCCTGCATGACTCACTTCGCTTTCTTTACCCTGGCTGTAGCATGCTGGGACCTCCTGGACTCTTCTTTGTCACTACTTCATGTCTGCCTAAAACTGCCAGCACAAGGGGCATCCAAGGAAGGACAATGACATAGAATCATAGAATCATTTAAGTTGGATCCTAAATTATCCTAAGATCCTAAAATCCTTAGGACATTGAGTCCAATCATTAACCCAGAACTGCCAAGTGCACCACGTAACCATGACCTTAAGTGCCATATCTACACACCTGCTAAAGATCTCACTGGATGGTGACTCAACCACTGCCCTGGGCTGCCTGTTCCAGTGCCTGACCACCATTTTGGTGAGGAAATTTTCCACAACATCCAATCTAAACTTGCCCTGGGGCAACTAGAGGCCATTTTCTCTTGTACTGTCACTTGTAACTGCCTAGGAGACTTCTCCCCACCTGGCTATAGCCTCCTTTCAGGTAGTTGTAGAGAGGGATTAGATCCTCCCTCAGCCTCCTTTTTTCCAGGCTAAAGACCCCCAGCTCCCTCAGCTGCTCCTTGTAGGACTTGTGCTCCAGGCCCTTCACCAGCTTCCTTGCCCTTCTCTGGGCATGCCACTGGACATGGTGAGCACCAACTAACCAGGGAGAAGAGACCTCTCTAGTGCTACTTTGACTCATCTAAGCTTTGCATTAGGCTGCCTGCCTGATTTGCTTGGCCTACATGCTCCTATGAGAGCCAAGGCTGCCTGGTACTGCTATGGGGTGGGAAGAGTTGCTGGCACTGAAGCCCTGCACAGGGGCAGTCTTTGGGCTGCACTCATGAGAAAGGCAAGCAGGCTCTGGCAGAGGCTGTGCAAAGCACACAAGTCTGGGAACAGCAGCGCTGGGAGTGAGTGGTCTGCACCCAGCTCAAAGGGCCCTGACTGCATTTGCCTTCTGCAGCCACCGGGCTGGCTCCCAGCCCTTTTATCTCAGGGATGTGCAAACCCAGCTGCCTCTGAGCATCTCTCCATCTCAGGACATCTCCTTATCTCACCTGGGTTTGTACAGGTGAGATAAGAGCAGAGCAGCAGGAGCACGATTCAGAGGTGTGCTCATGAGAGGAGCCACAGAAGAAGCTGGCTGCAGGAGAGGAGACATCACCTCCTGCCCGGCTTTGGGCATGCAGCACTCCCAAGGCTCCATCACTTGGATCCCTGTAGATGGAGCCAGAACCTCACAAAGGAGAAGGACAGCCCAGTCCCACCCATTGCCCTTCTCCAATCGCTGTGCTCTGAAGACAGACTAGCCCAGCCTCTCTCCTCCTTCTTTTCTTCCCTCCCTCCAACACATCCAGGGTTTTGTCTTCCCTCCCTCTCCAGATCAACCATTCCTGGGCGTCACATTGTCCCTCTTTCTTCCATATTTAACCCAAATTCCTTTCTGTTGTCTTTTCCTCTCCACCACAGCCACGGAGAGTGGGTAATTCCTGCACCACAGGCTGCATGTTGATGCCCTTCTCTGAGCAGTAACATCCTCCTGGCATGATGATGATGCCCCCAGCGTCATTTCTGGGCTGTCTTTTCTTACTTTTTTTTCTCATGATGGACTTCTCCAGGCCCTGCTGGTTTGGATGGCAGCCCTCATTCTGGTCTGGTGCTGCTCAGCCCCAGTCTGTGTGGCCAGAGGAAACCCAGACAGCTGGGCAAGGGGCCCTTTGCCTTTCTATCCATCGGTCTCAGTGCCCCCATTGCAGTGGCTGAGCCACCCAGGGAAGCAGCAACTCAGCAGCAGCATCGTGGACACCACTGCAGGGTTTGCAGCTCACTTCTGTCCCCAAGGGCATAGCATGAGCACAGGTAACACCAGCCCCAGGGTGGCTTTTGCCCACATCAGGTCTGCTCCACCCTTCCCATCCTGTGGAATTTGTCTGGTTCCTGGCCTTTGCCCAGACATGATACTCAGGAAAAGCCATATTGTATCATACTTTTTTGTTTCCCTTGAGGACGCTTCTGAAGGGTACCCAGCACTGCTGAGAAGCCTGGGAAAGAATAAAAGTGAAGGGAGATTGAACCTCTCCATCCCCACCACCATGACCCTAATTTTGCTCCAGATCTGAGGGTTGCTTATAGCTTAGTCAACCAAAAATAAAGGGGGAGAGGGGAGCAAACCCACCACCACAGTTTCTCAGCCCAGGGTTTCCTGACTGTCTGACACCATACCCACCCTTTTCTCTTGAAACAGCAGGCACAGAGGAGAGAGAAACTTTGCCACCTTTCACAGCCCCACAAGAAACACTCCCTGCATGGCCCCAGGTCCCCAGAGCTGGGGCTGTACCAAGAAAAAAACACTGATTTAGGAATCTGAAGGTGAGCACTCGGTAGACAAGGGGAGATGCAACAGGGCAAGGTTTCCCAGCATGAAGCTGGTGGGACCTGCCTTTCCCAGTGGTCACACCAGAACCACAAGCCTGGCCTGGGTACAGCAGCAATCTGCAGAGGGAGAGACCCTGGAAAGCCTGTGCTGTCAGAGCTGGCGAGAGGAAATGAGTGGCAGATAAGAACATGTTGAGGAAAAACACAAACCAGAAGTTCCGGAGGAATTTTGGAAAGGAAATGGGGAATTAACTGCAGAAAAGGCGGGGGGGGGAGGATGAGAGACAGTTTATGGCTTGCAACAAATAGCCTGTGTGCACCACCTTGCCAGGCACTCACTGCCTCTCCTCCCTGCCCAGGGATACTCTGCAGTGGCCATCCCAGCCAGGCAGGAACAGCAGGAATGGGAAAGTGGCTGGTGCTGGGTGCTGGGGATTCCAGCAGGAATTCAGGGAAGAAACAAAATTAAGAGAAGCTAGAAAGAAAATACCATCCCTGCAGTGTCAGAAAGGGCGAGGAGGCTGCAGGTCCTGTCTTGCCTGCAGGTAGATGAGGGACAACTGAGGCCAAGGCTGGTGGCTGCCAGGTACCTCAAAGGTTCTGTGATGAGCCTGGCTTGGAGGGCACTTGGTGGCTTGGGTGCCCAACCACAGCCCCACGGCTATTTCAGAGAAACCATTCCATCTCCGCCCCTTTCCTTTTTTACCTCTCTTGCCTTTGCCTCCAGGCACAAGCCCCACAGCACGGGGTCCCCACTCAGGCAGTCCCCGCAATCCGCCCCTCGCCCTGCAGCTATTTTAGAGAAAGGCAGGAGGTATTTTTAGTGCTGCCGGCCCCCGGGAGAAACTCAGCCTCTGAGCCACAGCAGTGCTGGCGCCAGAGAAACTGCCGCTGCTCTGGCTGACATTTCTTGTATAATTAAACTCAATCCATCCAGGGGGCTGGGTCTTGGCCACCAACTCAGCGAGGAGAGGAAGGAGAGGAGCCAGAGAGCCAGGGGCTGAGTGCTCTGACAGATGCTGGGAAATGCTACGCAAATGCTGGAAAAGCCTGGCCTGAGACTTTGAGGGAAGTTTTGCCAGGCACAAGGGAGCAGGATGGCTCTGAAAGGCATAGGGGAGTGGGATTTAATGGAAGCAGAGCCCAAACTGCCACCTCAGCAAAGGCAAAGACCCCACACAAGCATCATCCTACCCTGTTGTGGGAGATGGACCCAAAAGGGTTGCCCAAGGCTGGACAGACAGCACCTAAAGGCAACCTGGAAAAAAGCAACAGGACTTGAAGAGCACCCAGTGCCTGCAGGGCAAGCTGGAGAGATCCCTGGTGGTAAACAAAAGCCCAGGCTGGAGCTGGAGCCGTGTCGGAAGTTTGGGGGCTGTCTGGTTAGCCAGCATCTGGTGAACACAAGCTGCGGCTGGAGGCTGACAAGCAGCAGCACAACCCCTCCTTCTTCCCACACCCACCGCCCGGCGTCTGTCCGGGGGCCCCAGTCTGCCATCGAGGAACAGGGGCAACGACAGCCCGGAGAAAACAGCACCCACCAGCTTTCACATAGGTTTGGGTTGTTTTTCCCCTGTGCAAAAACACCAGAGCATTTATTCCTATGCTCCCTTAACTTTCGAGATGCATTTCCAGCAATCCAAACACCAAGCTGGCATTCCAAGCAACAGTATATTTTATATAACTGGTTCTTTTTTTTTTTGTTGTTTTTACCACTTTATAAAGCAATACAATGAACTGCAAAGAATCCGACATCTGTACAATGGGAAGACAACAGCGGAGTGACATTCACATACGGACATGGTGCGACCGAAGCCATCCTTACACGCACGACAACATTATGGGCATAAAGATACAAAACATAATGTATTTTTTTTTCCATCTATATAAATACACAGAAATGGGCGAGTCTAAAAGTTTGAAACTGTTTGTTAACACTGATTAGCAAATAAATCTGTAACATTCCCAAAGTAACAAAGACAACAACAACAACAACAAAAAAAAAAAACCCCACGCATAACACGGCGGCACAAGATCCGCCAACAGAAACGTCATATTGCTTCCTTTTTTCTTTCTTTTTTTTTTCCTTTTTAAGGAAAAGAAAAAAAAATAGTAACCCCAAACCAACCTCGCAATTTGCAAAACAAACGAACAAAATGAAACAAGCCCCTGCGGGCTCCTTTGCTGTCTGATCATCCTGCCTGCTCCAATGGGAAGGGTTGCCTTTTGTTGATGCTGTTGTCTGGGGTTTTTGGGGCAACTGGTTTCTTTACCTGCCCGACCTGCTGGGTGGGGATTTACTTTGCACTTTGGTTCAGGCGGTTGAATTCACTGAAAAAATCAATGCCCAGAGGCTGGGTTGGGTTTTTCTCCCTACCTGGTTTGTTTTCCATGTGTAATTTGACCAGGAGGCAGCCAGCAAATGTTGCATTCAGAGCAAGCCCAAACTCTGCTCAAAACCATGAGCCCTGCTGTCTCCACCGGTGATGAGGGGCTGGTGAAGACCACGCAATGGTACATCCCATCACCAGTTGATGACATGGATCATCTCCCAAAAGAGCTCCCAGGGGCAGAGCCAGAGGCAGCCCCATTGAATGGGAACCCCACATTTTGTGCATTGCAGGTGCCACTGAGCAGAACAGACAGCAAATTACCTCCCCAGGGAGCATTTCCCAATAGACAGCAATATCGACAGCAAAGGCAGGACGGGCTTCTCCAAAGAACAAACTGACACAAAAAGGGCACGTACAATAAATTTACACACACACACAAAAAAAAAAATATATATCTATCTATATATATGTGGGGAAAAGTGCGTTTTTAAGGATATCTTTGGCAAGAATATATGCAGTTCTTTGTGTAGGAAGGAGGGATGTGTGTGTTTGTGTGTGTGTGTGTGTGTGTGTGTGTGTGTGTGTGTGTGTGTGTGCGAGAGAGAGATACCATCCGGCTGCTGACAACGGCAGTGTGATTACAATGAAACATATGCTGGGCTTAACTCGTGCAAGCTCGAATCTCAAATAGCATGACTGCACTTAAAAAAAAAAAATAAAGGAAAAAAAAAACCCCAAAGAGTATTTTCTGTCCTTTTCATAAGGAAAAAATATTAACACTAGGTCCCCGCCAGCTCCAGGACCTGGGCAATCCTAAATGCTGCTGATGGTCTCTCCCGGGGACAGAAAGGGTTGTTACACCTTAAAACCTTCTTTTAAAAAGGAGTTAAAGGGGAAAAAAGTGCCTTTAAAGGGAGCTGATAAACACCCGGCTACATCATTGGAAGGTGATTAGCTGTGTGTTAAAAAATAATACAACCATCAGATGATTTTGTTAGTGTTTGAGATTTGGATACAGTCTAAATTTTCAGCTAGTGGATTAGTGGGAAAGCCGGGAGAGGCTCAGGGCCCGAAGCAAGGGTGATGCTATTGGCAGGTATCTGCTGGGGTTGACTTCTATGCAACATTTCTGGGGTGCTTAGATCTGCTTCATTTTTATGGGGAGATAAAGAGAAATAGGAGTTCCAAGCACCAGTTTCCAAGGCAGCAGATTAAAATAAAATTACATTATTATAATCTCTTTTCTTAGCAGTGAGAAAACCAAGTCTGAAAAATAGAGGCTTTCAAAAATATATCTTTATATATCTATAAACACAGTGTTTTCTCTGATGGGTGAATGGCAGGGTGAGGAGATTACGGGTGAGATCATCTCTTGTCTCGCTTGAATTTCGCAGAAGGAGGGAATCACTTTTTGGAAATGTCAAAAATTAAAAGATCTCTGCATCCGTGCGGCCAGGGAGCCGGGGAGGGGGAAAGCCCTCCCAGGACCTCCTGTCCCACCACCATCTCACAACCAGCTCCTCGCTACCCCTCCTTTCACACCTCAGTCCATCAGCAGAGCCCGTGGCCCTGGCACGCCGCTCACTCCCCCCCACACACACACACACACCCCGCACACACGCACTGCTCACACGCAGCCACCCCGCTCTGGGGCCCCCGCCTCTTCCCCCATCTGTATTTTGCCTTGCTCTGGATTTTCTTTTAACATGCAGGTGTTTCCCCAGGGCAGGGGAAGGGGGGGATATAGTGGGGGAGATACGATGCGCAGAAAGCGATATGGCGAAAATAAATATTTTTGGAGCGTAAATTTAACCTTTTTTTTCCTCCTTAAAATTTCATTAGCTTACAGTATTTTGTCAGTATAGCTTGTATATATATTATAGCTATCAAGGCAAGGGTGGTCCATGGGAGACAAGCTCTCCAGGGGACTGCAGTGCTATGTGTCTAATTTTTGTCCCCAAAAGACTATCTGGGCCACTTTGAACTGAAAACTTTGTCTAAAAAAGCTCTCAGGGGGAATATCTGCAGCAGAGGGCTCAGCAATGACCCTGCAGCTCCAGCTGGACCATTCCCCCTGCCCTAAACCTGCATATGTGACTGAAACATCCTCTGCCCCCTCCCCAGCACCCTAGGGCTGGGACCTCCACCTGCTGTACCCCCACCATGATCTCTCCCCCTGCAGTGGCACAGAGGCCCTCTGCCCCTCTCTCCACCCAACTTGCCCTCCTCACCTACCAAAGCTAAGGGAAAAGCCAACAGCACTGAAATCATTGCAAAACTATGGTGCATTTCAGGGGCATAACCTCGAACCAAATGGTTTAGGGGGTACACATGCATCAACCAGGGTGGCTCTCAGAGGACCTGTGACCTCCCCACTGAGCCAAAGCTGCCCAGCCACTGCAGGCCCCTTTCTTTTTTTTCTTGTTTTTTTAATTTTCTTCCTTGTTTTTTTTTAACGTGGCCTCCAAAACAAAAGGAGAAAAAAAGCGCCTGAGTTATTTGTAGTCGTTTGCTTTTCGTGCAACTTGAATGTCCATGCAATTTAAAAACCGCTTGCGTGTCTCCGAAGAGCTAGATAGGGGTAGCCACGGGTCTGCTGCTTTGCACAGGGAACGCACCTGTGGCAGCATCTGCTATTATTATAATCATTATTATTATTACAACTATTCCTTTCCTTTCTGTTTTGCTTTTTTTTTTGTGTTAGGAGAATGTGACAGGCCGCAGGAGAAAACTGTCAAAGAGGACTAGTGACGGGAGGGAAAAGAGGAAGACCGGAGAGGAGGCGACTTTCTGCATCCTCCAGGTTCCTGGGGAGTATCCACCTTTCCCAAGTGCTGGGTGGCAGGAACCTCCACAACTCCTCACAGGCTGGGGGGTACAAGAACCCCTGGAGAAGTGGAGAAACAGCGTGACCCCCCTCTCCAGGTGGACTCACAGCATCTCACCTGTGACTGGTGCTGGCCTCTGGGTCAGCAACAGTCAGCCCATGACCAAGCTCCCCAGGGATTGGAAGGTTCAGGACCAATTTCCCCATGTCCCCAGCAAGTTACCAGGTCGTGAGCAGGTTTTAGGGGATGCACAGGGACCAGTGAGGACCCTCCTCTGCAGCTGGACAAGGGAAGGTTTCTGAGAGCATCTCCTCTGGTGTCTCGTAGACCCAGTGCATGCCATTATCTCCTACAGGTCAGTTCAAACACACAGCAGATGGAGCTGCTGGGATGAAGCTTCTTCCATGGGTTTTGCCAGTTGCCTCTTTTTTTTCCAGATGGAAAACACCAGTCATGGTCCCACATTCAGTCCCAAATGGATGTCACCACTTGAGGCCATGATGCTGAAATCTGGAAACACACCCCTCACTGCCGCCTTTGCTTTGGTCACCTTCCCTGCAATGGGACATGCATCCCCTCTGGCATGACTTTGTGGCTCTCCTTCGTAGGTGCGTGGCTTTGGTTCCTCTACGTGTGTGTTTGGCTTGTGTTGAGTTTTTAGGGGTTTTGTTGGTGTTTTTTTGTTGTTTGCTGTTTTCCTCCAAAATTCCAACCCTTCCCCCCCCCCCAATTCACTTCCCTCTCCCACAATGCACTTCCTCACACTCCATCTCGGATCAGCTCCAAGTCCTTCTCCAAAATTCAAGAATCACCCGCAAGTGCCAGATCATCTCTTCTGGCCAGAGCCAAGCATGACCCTGGAGACAAAGTTGACGATGGCTGCAGCTGGCTGGTCTGGGTCCAGCTCAGCAAAGAGGTGGCAGATGTTGTCTGTGGTGCTCCCTTGCTTCCTGGCCACAAATCCAAAGAGCCTGTGTGGGGAGAAGGCAATAACCTCAATTTTACTCCTGCACAGATTACCACCACCCTCTTTTCCAACATGGTTTTGTCCCACTTCCCCTCTTTAACATCCATGTCTCATAACACAGAGGGATACATCCCAAACCAGCCTGCATGAAGGCCCATCTCCTCTTCCCTTTGCTAAGTTTCTTTGAAGGCCAAGTTTCAATCATTTCTTGACCCAACCGCCCTTGCTCTGAACATCTCTGCCACCCTTCCCAAGTCCATCCCAAAGAAGGAACCTTCCAGATGGTCATAGCATTGCCTTGGTTTGGCCTCTTGAAACCAGAGGTGAGATGCGCTGGCCATTGGGGCAGACCCTCCAAGAGATGAAGGCCATGCAAGGACACAGGAAGCTGAATGAGACCATCTGGTTATTTCTGTCTGTCTCTCCCCTGATGAATAAAATGTCCCTTATTTTTTTTTTAATTAGAATGTGCAAACTCAAGTTATAAATACAGGGGGAACAGAATGTGAGACAGGCCCAGGCTATGGCATTTCTAATTGGGGAGGGGAAATATCCCAGCAGCTGGACATCCTAATAAAAACCCCTTTGCTCACACAATGGCTAAAATTAGTGGGAGCTGGCCCCTGCAAATGGGCTCAGCCAACAGCTCTGTTCTCCCATGGGTCAGGACAGGAAGAAAGGGAAGAGATGACCAGTAGCTCACATGCCATCAGTATAACCCCAGCTCTGCTCCATAACCTGGTTCCCAATGACTCCCCAGCTCTCCCAATGTTGGGAGAGTTTCCAGTTTGGTCAGTTCAGCAAGAGCCATGCCTGCTTTGACTAGGAATCTGGGACTAAAAGATGCATCCAGAGTTCCCAAGACTATGATCTCATGCTTGGGTGAAACACTCCTGCAGTGAGGAGCTGAGTCCACCTCAAACACGGCCAGGATGCCCTGCACAGGGCATCTCCCAGCCAATGCCCAAACACAGGCGGAAGCCACCTCGACAGCAGCTGGGAGGAATCTGCTGGGAAGCACAGAAAGTACTTACTTGGCTGGGCCACTGCCATCAGTTTTAGTCCACCTGCAAGGACAAGAGAATGTGTGAGAGATGGTCTCTCCTGCACCCCAGAGAGAAACAGGGCAATGATGGGGGCCACCACATCAATGCTGGAAGACCAGCCTGGCTCTGCACAGGCTTGGCTATATGGAAAAATGATGCACCTCTCCCTCAGCATGAAGGTGCTTGGAGACACCAAAAAGTCACCAGAAGAAGCTGGCACTGCACCACAGTATCCAAGGGGACCTTGCATTCCTGCTCTCTGCAAGAGCAGAGGAGAGAGCAAGCAAAGGCCCTGCTCCAAGCAACCCAGGAGACTAGAGGAGTGAAAGGGCTGGGGGTCATGCATTCCCCCCAGGTTGGGACACTCACTTTCGTTCCTGGGGGTCCAAGTCACAGAAGGTGACAGTATTGAGGGGGTAGTGTCTTCGGAAGAACAATCTGAAACACAAAATGGGGAATATCAGGGCCAGGGAAGCTTCACCACTGTCTCACCACAACCCAGCTCCACCAGCCCAGGGGACGCTGCCATAGGTCTCCCATAGGATGTTCCAAGAGTCAAGGACAAAGCCCAGCCGTGTCCATGACCAGGCTGATGCCATCCCAGGGACATCCTTCACCAACACACTTTCTGAATCACATCCCTGTAGGCTCTGGGAATGAGCCAACACTGGCTTTTGGCCAGAGATGTGGCCATGGAGGCTCTTACTTCCTCTGGTTGTCTGTTAAGGTGATGCCTTGTGCAGAGACTTTGAAGTGAACAATGGTAGCTGTGGGCGTGGGGTCAGCCACCAGCGTCTCAGCAACAGCCTTCGAGATGGCCTGGGGGCCCGTCAGAGACTCCATCTCCACTGAGTTGATGAAGAGGACGTTGCAGGCTGCAAAGGGAGACAGCAGACATGGAGTCAAGCAGTACTCCAAGCCAAATTTACCCCATGACAACCCCTCTCAACTCACCTGC
Organism: Ammospiza caudacuta; assembly: GCF_027887145.1. Taxonomy (NCBI): domain Eukaryota; kingdom Metazoa; phylum Chordata; class Aves; order Passeriformes; family Passerellidae; genus Ammospiza; species Ammospiza caudacuta. The sequence goes on along the minus strand of NC_080600.1, from coordinate 28,975,724 downwards.
ACCCTGTTTGAGGAGGTCCGTGGCTGAGTTGGTGGCTGACGCAGAGTCTTTCTTTTCCTCCATGGGATCTAGGAGACATGGGAGGGTTACTGGTGCTCCCTGCTTGGAAACCTACCCACTCCCTGCAGGCTGTGAGGACAGATGCAATGCTCTTACCTCGGTCAGGAATGACCAGCTTGCAGGGCAGCGCCAAGGGCGTGATGGAGTGCTGGTACACCAGCGCTGAGAGACAGCCTGGGGAGAGAGGGAAGATGGTCAGCACAGGGCCAGTGTTACCAGATGAAGAATTGTTTGCACCTGCTGGGTTAATACAATGATCCTTTTGCAAAATCATTGGGCTATCGAACCGCACAATCCAAAGTATGATAACCATTAACCAAGAAAAGGAACAAGAAACTCCAGCTTTCCCTGATTAGGTCACCATTGCTCTGGGGGGATGGAAACAGGCTTTTAGGTGAGTTTCTTCACTAATGGTCCTAATGCCACATGTAGCAGTTCCTCTAACTGAAACCACTGGGAAGCCCTCCACAGACAGCTGAGGGAGGGGACAGAGGTGCCAGGGCCACTTTAGGAGCAAAAAGTGCAGCAGAGGTCTTCATGCAGCTCCTCAGACAACATTTGTCATGGAATAAATGGAACAAGGGCAGCCCCTGCCCTCCACCCTCCCAGCAGCATCAGCTGTCCTACTTGTGTGTGTAGAAAGGTATGTCCCTATGCATGCTGGCACGTTTGTGTGCTCTCATGAGTGTGCGTGTACACAGAGGCTCCAAAAGCCCACAGCATTCAGTTACACAGGGACAAGAGGCAGTAACAGGCTCTCCCAGACAGTTCTGCTTTGACAGTATGGGGAAGGCAAGGCTCTCCCAACCCAACCCCTCATGTGGAAAGCACGCTGGGGGCACTTACCAAAATTAGGCTCGTTGGGACATCCTTTTAGTTTCACACCTCGTGAGCTTGTCTCGATGAGGAAGTGCCTCACCAGCTCATTGGCCAAGTCTCCTGGGAAGAGATGAGAGGTTCTCACACCACAGCCACCCTCCTCCTATTACTATGCAGTACCATTAAGGAACCAGTGCTCCAGCTCAAGAGATGGGTCCCTAACACTACACACACCCTCCTCAAATCTGTCCCTTTGCACACGGTCAACCCCAAGCCAAGCATCCCCATGTGCTGGTGGGCTAGAGAGGCTGTACCCATTTCATTATACTGAAGTCCAAGATGTAGGTGCTCCTGAGCCCTCCACAGCTCAGGGCAGAGGATGCCTGGTGCTTCCCTGTACCCCGGGAGGCAGGGATCCTGCCACATCAGCACATACCCAAGGGCACGACTGGCTCAGCAGCCCCAGCTGCCCGCTCGCCCTGGCTAAACAATGGAAGGCATCTGGGCGTGGGAAGGAGAAGGGCACACAATACCTTTCTTGTTCTGCTGCATGACCGTGGGAGGTGGAGAAGCAACTTTCATGGCGAGGCCATAGGCTCCCCGGAAGGAGTGGCTGTCCCGGATGATGAAAGCCCCCGGCTCCCTGTCCTTCAGCAGGGCAATGGCTTCAGGAGAGAACGGCAGAGCTCAGAGAGGCACAGTGAGAACCAACACACCCTCAAGACATCAGCAGGTGTGGGTTGGACAGGGTGCCCCATCTCCATATCTCATAGCCAGGCACCACAATGTTACTGTGCCTCCTGCATGGCTGAGTGGGTTGCCAGGCTCACGCTCATCTCCCCCCACCTCCCCTGCCCTTGTGTGGGCATCTCCAGTTCCCACCCTGCCTTTGTCTGAGCAACCAGCCTGGAGAGCAAGCAGGAGCCAAGGCCCAAATGCTGGGACCATGCTCCTGAAGGTATCCTGCCACCTCCTTGTTCCCCCCACTCGTTTTAGCCATGTTTCCAAGATACCTCTGAGCATTATTAGCTCAACATCCAGGTGTTTTGCACCCTGAACTGCAAACATATATCCACTGCACACTGCAGGGACTGGAGCTCTTCTACCAAGAGGAAGGTTTGAAGAGCCCACATCACACAAACCTGCAGGTGAATGGGGCTTCAATCCCACATCTGCAGCAGCCTGAGCAGTCATTATTCACCTTCACTCTCAACCCAATCCATAAAGGAAATCCTTGGTAATCCCTGTGATCCCAGACACACCCTGTGTCATCTACTTACCCTGCTCCCTGGAGATGTCTGGTTTGTACCAGTACTTGGAAGTATCCTGCACAAACTTGACATTGGCACGAGTCTCGGGACTGATGTCTGCAGAAAAGGGAAGAAAAGACAAGAAAAAAGTTAAAAGATGCTGTATCTGAAACTCTACATCCAGCCAAAGCATTAATACGTCCACCTCCTTTCAGATCCTTGCACCATACCCAGACAGGCTGATCACTACCTGGAGCTTATGGGGCTGGTGGGCATCTAAAGCTAAATCCAAATTCAAGGGGCCTCGAAGGGCTGTGTGTCAGACGAGCCCCTATGGCACACAGCCAGAGATGAAATGGGAATTCTTTATTTAAAAGAAGCTGGCCAGGTGAAATAAAAACTGTTGGAGGAAAGAAGTATGTCCGGAGGTGCCAGAGAGATCCTGACTTCAGAGGACCTTCACTGCTCTCTAATGTTCAAGATTTGGATCACACTTCATAAAAGTAAATTTCTTCCCTTATCTTTGCTCTATGAAGAGTAACTGGACAGGTCAATCTACCCTAGGCAAAGCAGCCCCAGCCTGACTGTGCCTTGTTCAGTGCCCACCAGAGGCACAGCCCCAAGGGGAGCTGGTCCTCTGGCTGTGAAGCTGTCATTTGCTCAGGCAACATTTACAATCACCTGCTTTCCAAAAACAAGCAGGCAAACAACCAAGAGGATTAGATAGCATCTCTGCTGGAGACATGTTATCAGCCCTCAGCAATCTGGTCACCTTCGGAGAGGCAGGGGGCTCACTCCCCTCTCCAAGCTGCTTGTTAATTGTTACGGGTTTTAATTGCTCATGCTTCCCCCCTGGGAAAGGTCCTTGGCCACAGGAGTCACAGGGCCAGGATGAGTGCCAGAGTGCCCACAAAGGGCAGCCTGCTCAGCAGGGAAACTGGCGCAGCAGTCGGAGCCACTGCTGCCCCACAGCTTTATTCCCCTGCTCCTATCAGCCCAATCTTGACGTCACCAAGGTGTCTGTAACCAGAGCTGGCAAAAGCGTACCAGGCAGGATGGCACCTGGGGCACGGCACCATTGGAAATGAGGAGGCAGCGGGGTCCCAGTGGGGTAAAGCCCTCTGGGAATGAGGTCAAGAGGTCAGTGCATCCCCACGGCAGAGAAAAATCGCCTCCAGGAGCTTTCATCTCCTCACACACATGTCTGGAAGCTGTTTATGCCAGAGATGCTAGTCGGTGTTTTTCCTGTTTGGATTTGTCAGAAAGCGCAGGAAATGGCCCCAGCCCCAGCGGTGCCTTTGGTTTGCGGATGGACAGGAGGGGTAAATCAGGACACGGCTGCAATCCCTTTCCTGACAGCCAGCAAGGAGGAGGAGGGGAGAGCCCTGAGTAGGGCAGGGGGACGTGGGAACCTCCAAGAGCATCCCTTACCTGGCATGGAGAACTTGGAGAAGTCCGGCAGAGTGTGGGAGAAGGCGACGGCGCTCCCGCCGCTGGGGCTGGACATGCCGCTGGAGAGGGGAGAGGACACCTTGCCGTTGACAGTGGCATAGTTGGGGAGGCTGTTGGAGCGGTCCCCGGCCGACATGCGCCGCTTCTCGGGCAGAGCAGGCTGCGAGGTGGGGCTGCCCTGGCGGTAGGCAGCCGAGTCCGGGGAGGAGGAGTGCGGCGTGCTCGTGCCAGGGTAGTACGCCGGGGACACGGGGAAGGACGGCGTGGAAGGAGGCTGGTAGCCAGAGGAGCTGCTCTGCCGAGACAGGGTCAGGTGCCTTTCCTCTGGGCTGGAGTAGCCATACAGGGGGCTGCCAGGGGACGTGGCTGCCGCTGCTTGGTGCCTGGACAGGCTGGGGCTGCCTGGTGGGGCCACCAGGTTGCCATGGGCCATCACAGCATGCCTGCCCAGCCCGGGGCTGCCGGGAGCTGCGCTCATGCTGGGGTTGATGGCTCTTCGCCCAAAGCCAGGGCTGGGCGGGGTATTGGTAGCCACTGTCCGGTGCAGGCTGCGGGGGCTCCCTGGCAGGGTGTGGACCCCCACCACATTGACCTGTGGCTGTGGCCGAGCCTGGGGTTCTGGCTGAAGGATTCTGGGTTCTGGCCCAGCAGCTCGGCCATCAGGGTAGTCAGGGCTGCTGTATGCCGAGCCCGGGACCCCTCCTTGGACCATTGCAAATGAAGATGGAGACGAGTTTTGGTAGCTGCTGTGAGCAGAGGGCATCTGTGAGCCAACAGGCGAGCGGTACAAGGGCTCAGCTGAGGCATGGGGAGGTGTAACCGTGCCATGGGGGCTGCCTTCCGATGGGTAGCTGCGGAGGGAGGCCCTAGGGAGAGACAAAGAAAGCCAGAATTCAGCTCCATCACTCATTCCTGCTGCTGACTGGAACTGGCACCTTCCTGCATGTGGCACACAGGGAAACTGAGGTACAGAGCCAGTCAGCTACTTGGTTGTTCAGAGGCAACTGTGGGATGTGTCCAGCCAGCTTCATGGAAGCAACTAGAGGCAGCTTTAGCTCCACCATGAATCCCAGTTCCATCTCAAAATATGATTCTCTGGGGAACAGAGCCTTTTTCCAGCTCTGCTCCCAGCAAACACCTGATTTATTCTGCCCTGCCAGCCTGTGTGGTTGCAGAACAGCTTGTGGGCAGGGTAGACCGGGGACAGGGACAATAGCTCCATCTCACCCCAGAGGACTTATGCTCAACCTAACGCAGGGCTAGGGGTTAGCACAACCCATCCCTCTTCCCAGGGGCCAGGTGAGAGTTTTCTGAGGTCCAGTAACCACCAAATAACCAGCAGTAACCCAGATTTGTGTTCTCAGGACACCAAAATGTACAGCTGGCTGGGATACCCAAACCCTGCATGGAGAGATGCGAGTCTTTGCAAACGCAGTTTCCATGTGGGAACAAGCACCATATCTGGAGATGTTCAAGAAACAACTGAACATGGCACTTAGTGCTCAGATTTAGTTGGCTTGGTGGTGTTCAGTCAAAGGCTGGACTCAGTGAGGATCTTGGATGTCTTTTCCAACCCTAATGATTCTGTGACTCTGTGATTCTAAGCCTGTGCACCAGGCAGGGCTCAGCCCCAGCCCCACCAGCCCCTGGGACGTGCTCCCAACTGCCTTACCCATCCATGCTGTGAATAGGGCTGCTGGTGGAGACAGGGCTGGGGGCGATGAAGGAGTTGGAGAAAGTGCCATTCCTGGTGGGCACCTCTGGGCCTGCGGGCTGGGCAGCAGGCTGGGCAGCGGGCTGGGCAGCGGGCAGTGTCCCTCCCCTGCCCGTGGTGGCCGTGCGTGCCACTGACTCCACATAGCTCCTGGGCTCTGCAGCAAGAGAGAGGTGAAAACAGATGAGCCTACAGCTTGTATGGAAAAGGGGCCACACCCCTTCCCAGGACCCACATTTCACACCAGTGAAGGTGCCTGAGCTGACCTCCTCCAGCTGAACATTTCTCCCCACCTCTTCCACCAGGGGTTGTACAAAAACACATCTGGCTCACTCAAGACCTTGAAGTTGCTTCAAGAATGCTGAAGACCCCAGCCAGGACACAGGGAGAGGAGTCACCTCTTTCCCTGAGGGGACTGGAACATGGGACCACGATCCCTTTGCCTGCCACAGCCCCTTCACCCTGCTCTGAGTCAGGATCCCTCCCACCCAGGATGCCACAGAGAACACATCCTGCTCCCTGTTCATCCAGAGCCCCTAAAAATAGAGCCAGTGACACTGCCCAGCCTGCGCTGACTCACACAGCACTGATGACAGTGCCCTGTGCTCCCTGCCCTCTGCAGCCCACCTCTGCCAGCCATCTCCAGCAGCAGACCAGAGGGCAACTCCAGCTATTTCCACTGCAGCATCCAACACTTCACTCCCAGCCCAGCTTGAAACCAGAGCCCACAAGCAAGAAAAGCAATTTTCCTTTAGAGCCGCCAAGCTGTCCTGTGCCAGGAGCAGTGTGCTGGGCTGGCCATTACCAGCCATGGCAGACACCAGAGTCAGTCCTCTTTCATACATTGTCCCCTACCTCCTGTTCCACCCAGGCTGTTCCATCCATCCCTGTGACAGCCCCCACAGGCCCAACCAAAAGCTGCCCCAGAGCAAGGGGCTGCAGCTTCAGTCCCATTCCCCCAAGCCCCGCAGCCACGTCACACCTCAGCCTGCCCTACCCAAGATCCACTGGCATCAAATCCTATGGGCCAGGCAGCCTTGCTGGTCCCTGCCTCCAGGCTGGCCATGCCCAAAGCAGCTCTGCAGTAGTAATTAGCATTACAAACATTATTATTGTTATTATTAGTCATAACAGCTGGGCTCTGGCTCAGCCTGCTGGCAAGCTGGCCTGCTCACCATCAGCAACGCCAATGCACGGCTCCATGTTCCGAGCTGGAACAGAGACATGCAATGAAAAAGACTGTCATAGGTCCCACTCCTTCCCCCACAGCATCTCTGTGCTCCATTTGCCTATGGAGAGGGGAGGAGTTCCTCCCTTGGGCTGATGTCCCTGGCCAACAACCCTAGGGAAGATCTGAGCCAAATCCAGACCATGGACCTCTGCACAGGCTGGGTACCAGCATCTAAGGCAGGACATCCTGAGTGACAGGGATGAGGCACTACCCAGGGCAGCTGCAAGAAATCCATTGCAGCTTAGGTAATTAAATTAATTTCACAGCTACTCACTTTTCCCCTTCCCAGCTCCCCAGCCCAGACTAAAATTAGCCAGACAGTACATATGAGTCAGCCTGCAAGAGGTTAGGACCATAGGGCTGTGAAAATGCCAGCCCCTCACAAAAAGGCAGGAGCAGGGGGCTTGGGGGCTGTGCCACAGTGAGGTGTGTGGCCATGGGCACAGGTTCCAGTACATTGATTCAATGCAGGACAGGAGAAAAGAAAAGTTAGGAAGTTTCAGGCAGGATTTTTTTAGTCTGAAAAATCTGATCCTGCCTCTTTGTATTTTCTTGGAAGGGACTCTGGAGATGGGAAAATGGGTGGGAAAATAGAGAAACTCTGAGTCACCAAGGAGATGGGCATTTGTTTGGGAATCCCAAATCCAAGCAGAGCTGCACGCTGGCCAGAAATCCCCAGTGCTGCATCTGTGTCAGGCTGTTTTAAAGTCTCCTCAGAGCTGACAGCCACATCCTGAGCTCCCACACTGCCAAAGCATCTTCCAAGCCCATACAGAGAGCAGCCATTCCAGTTGGGATGTGCTAGGCAGAGCACAGAGGGGCAGGCACTGTCCCCCTGGAGTGTGGCTCAGTGCAGAGGGCCCTGAGCCAGCAGTAGACCAAAACACCAGTCCCTTCTCAGAACTATAAATTCAATGCCCAAAAATATAATTTCACAGAGGATGAAGCAGGGCTAGAGGCCCATGGTGGCCACTCAGTCTGGGCAGTGCGGAGTCACTGGACATCCTTGCTTGGGGGACAACCATCATGCAAGGGGACAGAGATGCAGGACAGCTTGAGTTCCTGGGGGTTTAGTGGGAAGGAGAGGAGAGGCAATGTTTGAGTTTTTGGAGGCTTGAAGCTGCACAGAAATAGTAAAGATTGGGGGAACTTATGGGATAAAAGCCTGGTTTTATCCCAGCTTTGCTTCCTTTAATGTATCCAAAAAGCCATAATTGAAAAATCAGTTCTGAAAGTAGAACATTTTTTTCAAGCAAACACTTTCTCCACTATGACACAGTGTTCAGATTTTGGTTGTGTGCATTTTGAGAAACTTCCAAGGAGAAATGCTGATGGCTGCTAGGGCTAGAGGAAGCACCACACCCACCAAGAAGACACACTCTTTCCCCAAAACCCATCCTGAACATACAGTTCCTCATCCCAGCTCTGAGAGCACAAAAATGCAATAAAGGAGGAAGCAAAACCACCCAACAACCGTTACCTAGCAGGCAGCACTCCAAGGAATCACAGCCACTCCCAAAGCCTCTGTCCCCACACGAGATGTGCCATGCCAGAGCCCACAGTGCCTGCACCGTCAGCACAGCCACACTTGAACTGATGTCCCAGCTCAGCCCCACCCTTGGCATCCCCAAAGTGGCACAACCCAGAGACAGGAGAGCTGGGGGGAATCTGGGCAGCTGCCTGAGGGGCAGGAGATGTGCACCAGCTGCTGGTGCTGCACCACTGCCCAGCCAGCCGTGCTGGCAACACACTGGTGGCCTCTGCGCCTGCTGACCTTTTGTGCTGCACTTTGGTTTATTTTCACTCTGAATGGCAACAGCAAAGCCAAAAGGGGAGGGAAGGAGACTAAAACAGGGGCTGTTGCTCCCAGATCCCCGCCAGGCTCATCCAAAGCTGGCTGTAGCGTGCCAGCATCCCCAGCATGCCACCAGTAAGGATGCGACTCACTGACAAAGAGCTCTCAGTCCCCACGGATGACAGCCACACAGTGTGACAGACCTTCAGGAGCTCTCAGTCCCCAGGGATGACTGCCACACAGTGTGACAGACCTTCAGGAGCTCTCAGTCCCCAGGGATGACTGCCACACAGTGTGACAGACCTTCAGGAGCTCTCAGTCCCCAGGGATGACTGCCACACAGTGTGACAGACCTTCAGGAGCTCTCAGTCCCCAGGGATGACTGCCACACAGTGTGACAGACCTTCAGGAGCTCTCAGTCCCCAGGGATGACTGCCACACAGTGTGACAGACCTTCAGGAGCTCCCACTTGGACACTGAGAAATCCTACCACGACACAAGGCATGCTGTGCCCCTCCTCTGAAGGGAGCAGCACAGGCAAGACTCAGGCTCCTACATCCCCGAGGGACAATGCAAGGGAAGGCTGCTGGAACAGACACCTGGGCCTGCTCTGAGGGACAGTCCAACAGTGAGGCTGCATGAGGAAGAGAGATAGAAAGAAAAGCCTTTCTTACCTTCTTCAGAGTCACCGCCCGCTTCCCCTTCTAGCTCTGAGAGACGGAGGGGCAGGGGGGAGTGATGGCAGTGGGGAGAGGAGGAAGGGAGGTGTGAGACAGAAAGAGAAATCAGAGTTAAGCAGCTCTGCCTTGCTCAGGCAGGGGCACACACAGCACAAAGGAGAGCCCCACACCTCCCAACACTGGAAGTGCTCCAAACTGACACCCGGCTTCAGACACCCCCACATCACATCAACATCCCAGAAATGATGTCCAGAATGCAGGAGGCTGGCTTCAGATGGGAAAGAGGGAACAGTGCAGAAGAGAGTAACCAAAGGGCTGCTCCAAAAAGCCCAGCAAACACCAAAAAAGCATCAGCTCACCCCTGAGGGCAGAGGGATAAGGGTCTTGAAGTATGAGCTTAATCAACCTGTGGCCCCCAAGCTTAGATGGGTTTGAGGAGGTCCCACTCAGCCCTGAGCTGGCTCAGGAAGGGGCCCTGGGTGCTGGGGAGCAGTAAGGTCTGGCTTGGCAGGCTACTCCAGGACACGTCCCCAGGACAGCAGGGCCTTTGCACTTAAAATACTGCTGTCCAGGATGCAAAGAGCTCTGGATATTGTTCTGGCTGACAGGCCCAACTCCCAGAGAGCAAACTGTCTCCAGCTGTCCTAGGGAGGAGGAGAAGGAATGTAGGGGGTGGGAGAAAGAAGAGTATGGGGCTGAGCAGGAAACAGGGCCACAGGGTTATCTGCTAGCCTTCACTGCTGAAGACCCTACTGTGTGGAGCCCCCCAGAGCAGACAAACATCCCACATACTTACACAGTCCCAGAGGCCCCACAAAAGGCAACAAGGACCCCCACAGCCTCCTGGTCCCAAAAGGGAGGTGGAAGTGCCTTCTCCAAACTAGGGACCCTTCCAGGGTATCCTCACAGATGCCCCCACACAAAGATCTGCCTGCAGTCCCCACTCACATCCGCACTCACCTCCCACTGGATGCAGCAGGATCTCAGCCGGGTTGTGGGGCTTCAGCCCCAGCGCTGAGAGCGGGGTCTTGGCCAGGCCAGGGGGAGAACGCACTGTTGGCACAGTGGACATAAGGATGTTAGAGCAGGGTGGGAGTGATGCCTCAGAAAGGCTGGAGCTGCCCTTGGGTTCAGAACCCTGTAACCCATCCCACCCAATGGCTGCAAGGAAGGGCTGCTGAGAACACGAGATGTCCTTCTGCAACACCCTGCAGAAGGATGCTGATCCCCCTCTTCATTTGGAAGAGGACACAGGGCAGGAGGTGACTGGGAACAAGCCCCCTGCCCCTTTGCAAAGCTGGCAGGATGGAGAAAGGGGGCAACTCCCATCAGGACAGGCCCAGACCCCATCTCTCAGCACCATCCCCATAAAGTCCCGCCATAAAGACATGAAGCCCCTTTCACTTCCCCTATGTGAGCAGCCATCCCAACCCAGCTCTCCCACACCTGAACTCCTTTCTGCCAATCCTCACATCTGGCCAAGCTGGAATCCAGCTACCCAGAGCAGCTCATCAGCCCCACAAAAGGGACAGAAGGACTGCCAAAAATCCTCTGCCCTCCAGACCAGCTCAATGGGTGGATGAGGATGTTCACACAGAGGGCTGGCAATGCACATGTGAGTTCTGCACCCCTGTGCCCAGACATACACACCAGGAGGAGCTGTGTATGTGTGTATGGCTATGGTATGGATGGCATGGGGTTTCACAGGGCAGGGCAGACCGCCCCAAGCAGATTGCACCTCCTCCCCCTCCTACCCACTGGGTTTGCCCCATCTCCCTGATGCTGTATTTTCCTGTATCAGGGGAAACCTCAGGGCATCATGTTCAGCAAGAGAGACCAAAGGGCACGAGCCTCCAGCAGTGTCTGAATGTCTCTGACTGGTGGCACAGGCACAGGGCCTGTGGCGAGGCAGGGAGGCAGTGGGTGGTGGGAGGTCCAGAGGAAAGCCAGACCCTTGCCACAAGGCCAGGTCCACCCAGCAGCCTGGGGCTGGAGCAGCTGAGCAGCCAAGTTCCTGGGAAACTAAGACAGCAGCACCTTCCCCAGTGAGCATCTGATTCCTTCAGATCTATCTGACCCCAAAGCACAGTGTCAGCTCACACCTCAGTTGGCTGATGAGCAGCAGGGTCCTCACAGGGCCAGGAATTCTCCCAGGACCACCATCTCCAACAGAGGGGAACTGCTCCCGTATCCCTCAGGGCCACTTTGCAAAGCGTGAAAGCTGCAGCTTCAAGCTTCCCATGCTTCCCTGGCTGGTGCTGGATAAGCAGCACGGTCTCAGGGCCACGACCCCAGCCAGGCTGTTCCCGTCACCTCTGCAAGTGACTCATCTCCCAAAGCCACTGAGCCACTGCCAAAGGAGCTGCTGCTGCCCCCGGCCGAGCTCTCAGTCCCCAGGAACAACAGGGCCATTTCCGAGCTGCCAAGCACCCAGCAATGCTCCCACACTCATCTCCGCATCCCGAGAGACAGGGCTCAAATACCAGAGGATTGCAGGGAAGGAAGAGCAACAGTACCCAAGAAAATTGTGAACTTTTCCAAGCCCCATAGGCTGAGCTGTGGGGGCAGGTGGCTTCACTGCAACCATGGCATCAGAAGGGGCTGTGCTCAGCCCAAGCATCCCCAACCTAGAGCATCCCTCAGCCTTCAGCCTACAGAAGTGTTTTAGGGGGGATGGGGGGCTGTCATCTTTTCAATGGGTTTCCCAGTTGACTGGCTGCTCCATTGCACTGCTCTGGCCCAAGTCGTGCTGTGCGGACATGTGGCTGCTCCTCAGGGCTCGTTGCTCAAGCTGGTCACACAAACCCAGTCCACACAAACCCACCGTGACTGAGAGAGGGTAGGTCAGAACAGAGACACTGTGCTGGAGGAGCAGAGACAAGCTGCATGCAAAGAGCATCCCAGCCTTCTGCCCCTCCTGCCTTTGAAACTGTGAGCAAGAAGTGATGTGGTGTGAGTCTGCCCTCCTGATCTTCAGTCCCTCCTGCCTCCCTCCCACTCGCCTGCCACTGCAGTTTTGCTTCTCTTCATGCCATGCCAGTAGGAAAAATGGGGAGATGCAGGACAGGATGGGGTCATAGCATGCCTCTCTCCCCATCCCACCTTGGGATCCCAGCAAAGTAACACTCCAGTGAGTAGAGAGTGGGGAAAAGCCAAGAAGAGCGTGCCAAATATGTGATGCTGAAGTAAATGGGATGCTGACAGCAGCATGGAGTGGCAGGATAGGGAGGAGAAAGGAGGATGGAGAGGAGGAGTGGTTAACATGGTGGTGGGTGTCTGGAACCTGGAGCTGCCTGACCCTTGGCAAATTTCTGGCTTGCCCAGAGCCACCCACCGAGCCCCTCTGCCTCCCAGAGGCGTGGCACTTACAGGTGTTGGAGTAAGGGGTTTGTGGTGACACAGGGAAGGCTGGGGTGGGGGGAGAAATCTCACCGCCGCTGGAGGGTGGGCTGGTGGGGGAGGCACCCTCCATCTCCTCAAAGGCTTCCTTGTAGCTGTGGAGGTGAGGCTGGGGAGAGCAGGAGAAAGAGTCAGTCCCATCCCCATGATGGGCACAAACCTCTAGGACACCCCAAGGAGAGGGCAGAGGAGGAAAAGGGAAGGGTTTCACCTCCTCCCTGCTAACCACCACCCTCACCACCACAAAAACCATCACTGATGCCCAGCTCTGTGGCTGCTGTGAATGCTGACCAAGCCATCCCCCTCCCTGGAGGCACATCTCCCCAGTCAGCCACCCCCAAGCCCAGCAGTCCTCTGCTCCAGCCCACCTCTTTGGGCCTCCCTCCAGGGTTGGCTGCGATGGTGCTGACCACCTCAGGGGAGAGCACGGTGGGGCTGCGGGGCGAGCCCGGCTCCGGGGAGCTCTTCTCATAGTGGCTGTCGCTGGGAGTCCGCTTGCGGGCAGGGACAGCGCTCTCCTCCAGAGGCTTCTCCCGGGACTGTGCCCCTGCAGGGCAAGCACAGGGCGGCACAGGGGTGAGCAGCTGCCAACCGAGATGGGGACCAGCAGGAGATGCTTCAGGCCTGACCTGAGAGGTCTCAGCTGCAGCACTCACCTGCACAAAAACCCCCAGACCAGCATGGGTAGTTGGAGCCCATATACCCTACAACAATGACCCTAGACCAGGTGACAGAGCAAGGCAGGGCTGTGGCTAGTGGCTGAAATGCTGCACTAGCCCTCCCAAGCACCATTAGATTTTCAGGGACAACCTCCAGCAGTGGGTGCAAGGGGCAAGAGCATCCTGAGATTAGTCCAGACAGCCCATCCCTGCAGAGCAGGGAAGCAACAGGGCCTCCCGACAGCATCATAGTGGGAAATGACCAAATCAGCCAGCACAAGGACAGCTGTATTCAGCCTGCATCCCTGCACCCACAGCCAGATGTGGCTTCAACCACAGCAGTGGAAAAAGCCTGGTTTTGTGAATCCCCAAGGCAGAGGGAACACTAGATAAAGAAGAAAGAACCCATCAGAGAAATGGTGCAGGGAACCCTAAAAAAAACACTGCTGCTCTGTCCCCAGTGCAAAGACTCTCTAACAGGAGAGATCAGCATCTCCCCTCCATCTCCCCCCAAACATCTTCCCCAGATCCCCGCATTATGAGCCACCAATGTTCACAGGCTTGGGGGAAGAACGGAGCAACCAAGTCATCACAGGAGATTGGGTTTCTTGGGCTGTGGAGATCTCCTTGGCTGGGATAAAGCCCAGGAACACAAAGTTGGCACAGGGCAGGGGAGCTCAACTCTCCCAGCACCTGACAGTGCCCAAACACACTTTCTATCCCACCTCACCTGGTTAAGAGGTTACTCTGGGCTCATGGATGATGGTGCTGAGTTCAGTGCACAGCAACCCCGCAGAGTACCATGGGCACAGCTCAGAGACACTCCTACCCACTAGAAGTGGTGACAACACTGTCCTCTCTACTTTTCCCACAATCACTAAGCACTCGTGCTCCCCTTGGTCAGCTCATTCGGGAAGAAAAAAGAGAAAAAGGAGAGAAAGGAAAAAAAAAAAAAAAAGGAGAAAGGCCAGCATCACGCTCCAGGAAATGCACTTTTCAAACACCAACTCCTTTCCCACGGGCTGGCGGAGGAAAACCAGCCATCAGCTGCTTCCCCTCACTCCCGGGGGCTCCACATGGGACCCACGCTGACCTCCCCTCCTGGCTGCTCAGCACACACACCAGAGCCTTCCCAGCCCAGGGCAAGGGCTGCCAGGGCAGCAGGGAAGGAGGTGGCCCGGGCACATTTCTAAATAATCAGCCCAGTGAATGGCAACAACAATAAAATCGCGGCTCGGGGGGAGAGGCAGCCAGGCTGCGAGGCGGGGGACGCGAGCCAACGGGGCTGGCTCCAGCCGCAGAGGCGGCCTGGAAAATTCCACTAAGAGCAGCTTTGAAACACAACTCCCGATCCTTTCTGCAGGTGCTCACCGGCACGGGAGATGGCCATTAAAAGGACCCGTGGAGAGAACAGGGGGACCCAGAGGGTCCCTGGGAAGCTGTCTTGCAGGTATGGGCAGCATTGCACAGGGCCACCCCATATCTTTTGTCCTGCTCTTCACTTAAAGGGAAGAAAAAAAAGAAGAAACTGAAGCCCGCAGTTGCGAGTACAGGGAAAAACAAGATAGTGGGGGAGAAAAAAGCAAACTCTCATATTTTCTGTTTTTTCCTTCCACTTTGTGCACTGTGGGTTCTCCTGAACACTGCAGGAGCATCAGCAGGATGATCCCTTGGCCCATTCCAAAGTGAGCTGAAGGGCCCGAGCACTTCAGAGAGGCAGGGACTGTCTTCTCGAGCTGTGCACGCCTGCCTTGCTTTGCAGCTTCCATTTGGGAAGCACTAAACTCGGCAGATGGATGGAGCCTGGCTATCAGTGCACATCCCACATCTGCAGCATGGGACTCCCTCCCCTGCTCCGTCCCCAGGGCTTCACGTCACCTAACCACAGGGTGCTGGATCTGGCCCCTTGGGACACCCAGGAGCTCGGCAAGCCCTGGCTGCTCTGCTCCCCAGACATGGAAAGCGGCCGGGGCCACAGGGAGGGGAGGGAGGAGAAGGGAAAAAAGGGACTCATTGTTCAGGAGCGGAGAGTGGGAAACTTCACAGGCCGCCCGGAGCAAAGCCTGGAGGAAACCCAGGCTCTGAGTATGGCTCCCCCGACCCCCTGGGTGATTTATGGGATGGAAACTATGCTTGAAAAACAAACTCTCCTTTCCCCAGCTTGCTGTGCCCCCTCAGCAGACACAGCCTCCCTTAGCCACGGTACTGTCACTGGACTCCCAAGGACGCCGT
This sequence comes from Ammospiza caudacuta, assembly GCF_027887145.1. Classification (NCBI taxonomy): domain Eukaryota; kingdom Metazoa; phylum Chordata; class Aves; order Passeriformes; family Passerellidae; genus Ammospiza; species Ammospiza caudacuta. The sequence continues at coordinate 28,960,433 of NC_080600.1, read as the reverse complement.
GGCTGGCTGCAGGATGGCAGATTCCTGTTCACAAAGGGGGAGCAGGAGCCTGCACCCCACTCCTCACCCTCTCACCCAAAACCTACAGCTAACCTAGTACCAACCCACTGCCCTCAAACTCAGCACAGCTCTAGGGCTGGGGAAGGGCAGGGAGCACAACAGCTGGGGAAGGAGGAGACAGGAGCGATGGCAAACCCAGGTAATTTTGTAGCTGGGGAGCTAGGTTTTAGGCCAAATGAGGAGGTAGCTGCTTTTAGGCCATGAGATGCTAGAACTACTGCCTGGCAAGAGCCAGGTCATACCCCCACAGTAGACAGGAAAGAACAAAGAAATATCCCAAGGCCCTTGGGATGTGAATGGGGACACACAACACCCAGGGAAGAGAGATGCAAACTTACTCCCTGCCTGCATGAGGAACAGATGCTGTCCTGTGCTGCTCCTAACCAGAGCCCTACTCACCCCATCCTAGCACAGACTGGTCCCCACATCCTGCCTGATTACCCCAAATGGGTACAATAAAATACCTTACTCTGTGCTGAGGACTGGGAGGGTTCAAACTTCTTTGGTCCTCCTGGGGAGAAACCCAAGGTGCCAGTGGGGAGAGAAAGGACACACAGAAAGATGGTGACTCCCCAATCCATCTCCCACCTTCTCCTTGCCCTGCAATAAGTGGGTGCACACGCACCAAGCAGGTCACCAGCACACATCATCCAGGGCAAACTCACCTTCAAGGAGCAAGAGTCACACTGCATAAAACCCAGCCTCAGCAGCCCATACCCTCCAGCTGCACACCAAGACATGGGGATCCCTAAACTGACATAGGAGAGACCCTCCTGGGCTGACAACTGGCTATACCTGGGTTCTGTGGAGCTGCACCCCAGCCCTTGCTTCCCAAGGGGGTGAGCCATGGTCAGGGCAAAGCTTGCAGGGGATGCAGCAAGGGTCCAGGACTGGCCCAGCAATGAAAGCCCCACCAGCAAGCAGTGCCAGGCTTGGATGAAATGCAAAACCAAGCATGGGCAGGAGAGTCTGTACCCAGGGCCAGGGGCTCCCCATCACTGGAGGAGCTCAATGGGAGCCCTGGCCATCACTCTGCTGAGAAAAGGGATCAATGCTGCATGGAAATGGTCTCCTGAGCCTCCCTCCATCCCACATCCATGCAACACACAGATCACTCAGCATGCATAGAGGTGGAAGAAAGAATGAGAGGGAAGGAGTGATGAAGAGGAAGGAGAGAGAAAAGATGGGAAAAGGAAGGAAGGATGAGAGGGGGGAAGAATGCAAGAGAGGGAAGGATAAGGATGCATGGGGAAGGTTGGAGAACAAGGAAGGAGGGAAAGGGAAGGAGGTGGAATGAACGAACCAGAGAAGGACCGCTGCTGGCTCAGAGGAGGACGGGGGACTTTGGTGCTCTTGTTGAGTTCCCTGAGCTTGGCGTTGTACTCTGCCAGCATACCAGGACAGGGATTGCAAGGAGGGTGGGAGGTCACAGAGGACAGACACAGTCCCCCACAGAGAGAGGAAGGGGCAGACAGGACAAATGTCACAAGATACAACACAGGGGGAGAGAGAGAGAAAGAAAAAAAAATATTAGCTGGGGTCCAACAGATGAGTCTGGGGTCATTTGGGGTCTGAAGGAGCTCAGTCTCTGCTTGGAGCTGCTTTTCAATCAGCTAACTTGCCTAGCTCCAGGCACCACATAAACCCATATGGAAAATCAATGGTGGCTCCTGGTCATATGTAGCCTTGTGCAACACCACAACTGCCCCATCACCATCAGGGATGGCACCATGCACGTCCCCTTCATCACAGAATGCTCAGGGCTGGGACAAGATGGGGGGACCCTAGATGCCTTGCTAGGAGATAAGGGGGTCTTAAAGGATGACAGGACCACCTCCCCTGTGTGGGGAGATGCTGGGCATGCCAGCGCTGCCCTGTGCCATGTCTTCCCCTCCATCATCAGTGGGAAAAAGGAATGGGAGCATTCCCCCACCAAGAACAGAGGAGGTGTGAGATGCTCCTCATCTCTGTGCCAGGACATGCAGGCAATTTATAGCAGCAGGGAATGTAAACAAACATGTCCATGCCCCACAGTCCCCGCTGGCTGTCCCCTCCCAGCACTGCTGCCTTCAGGACTCCTCGTTCCCACCAGAGGTCAGGCCACCCGCCTGCGCTGTCCCCACCTCAGCACAGAAGGCCCAGCTCCAGCAGGGACAGGTGGCCACAGGCTGGGGCCATCCCCCACATGCCCCTCTCCTCCCTGGCAAGCCCAGTGGCTACAAGGGGACAACAGTAACCCCAGCCCAGCCCTGAGGACCTGATTCAAGGTTGGGGGGATGAATGTTTCTGGTAGACACCATCAAAAGTCCATTTCCCACACACTGCAAATACTCTTCCTCCTCTCCTTAGAACTGTCTACTTTTCCAGCCCATTTTAATTCTTCATATGGGGCAGCAGGGGAGGGCAGGCATGTGGTGTTTATAATATTAAATCCAGACATACAGCGCAGTTTGGGCATCCATGTGTCCTTAGGTTTGTTTAAATTCTTTGCAAAAGCCCCATGACCCTTTGTGAATCTAATCTGGATCACAGAGGTCAGGTCCAGAAGGATGCAAACTTCCTCCAACAACTCTATGACCCTCCTCAATCCCACTCCTCCCACTTGCACCCCTCCTGCCCCCCACCCTGTGACTCAGTCCCCACTCCTGGGAGGTTGATGCTGTTGGATTTTTCCAGCCAAGCCTTTTCCCCCTCCCTCTAATGCCGGGCGAGTTTCTGGACTGAGCACAGAGTTAGAAGGGACGGAGCTGCCAAGCCCCAGCATCACGAGCTGGCCCACAGCCCCAAACCCTTCCCAAATGTCACTCCACAATTGAACAACTGCAGCCGAAGCTGTAGGAAGGGAGGGCACCAAGCTGCCACAGCACCATGGCACCTTCTTTCTGGGCAGCTGGGACACTCTTGTGTCCCCAGAGCCCCTAAGCTAGAGCTGCAGGAGCGCAGGGGATTGGTGGGTGCAGCTTGCCCTCCACAGCACAGAGCTAATGCCTTCACCCAGCCAAGCACCAAACCCCTCTGGTAGGGCTGGGAAATGTCTTCCCAGCCCCTGACCACTGCCCCACAGCTAGGTCCAGATTCAAACCACCCTGGGCCAAGCTGGGCAGAACTACAGCTGACAGACAAAAGCCTAGTTCCCAAAAGCCTGGTCTCCACTCCAGCAGCACTCCAGCTGCCCAAGGAGGAGGTCTGAGCACCAAACCCAGAAATCCAGGGGGGAAAGAAAAGACTGAAATCAGGGACGAGCATAGAGACATCAAACACAAGACAAGTGAAGTTCTCTGCTGGTACCCTATACCAGATCATGCTCCAGGCAGGGAGAACACCATGTCCAAGTGGGGCCCGGCAGGACAACCTCAGCCAGAGATGAAAACATTTTCCCAAATTTTCCATATTCTCCCCAAAAGAAACACATTCCCCAGAGATCCAATGACTGGCCCCACCACCAGGGACAGACCAGCCCTATTACCCTAACATGACGGAGGGGATTTGACACCCTCAGCCACCCCTTCCCCACTCTGAGCAATGCTGCTGCAGACAGCAAGCTGCAAAGGAGGATCCCAGCAAAGAAGAGCAGCACAGGCTGCTCCCCTGGCCTGCATGTCTCCATGGCAGGGGGCTCAGTCCCAAGCCCAGATCCAGCACAGACAAGGAGTCTCCACATCACTTATTCCCAGCTGTACCATGCATGCCACCCCCGTGTGCTCCAGCACCTCGGGACATGCGATCCTCCCCATCCCCCCTAGGAACCAAAGGATCCTACCTGCCACCCTGTGGGCCACCAGGCCCTCCAGATTCAAGGGCTCTTCTGCCGACCTCGACAGGTCTTCATAGCTCTCCGGTCCCTTCAGGGGCATCTGGTTTTGTGCTGGGACGGTGGGGGAAGGTGGGGAGGAGGTGAGTTGCTGCTGAGACCCCACAGGGCTGTAGCACGAGGTGCTGAGTGGGACAGTGCCCATCTGTGCTCCGGCTGGGGCATGGCTGTAGCTCCTGGGCTCTGGCAGCGGTGCCAGCTGGTAGCTGTAGGGTGAATAGCTTTCCCGATAATCATGCACCCCATAGTCCAGCTCTCCGGGAGAATAGGCTTTGCTCCCGGGCTCAGAGACCACGGGGCTCACGGATGTGCCGAAGGACCTCGGCTGGGCCACCTGTGGAGTTGGCCGGGCGTAGAGACCAGCAATGGGCTGTGTGGAGAGGGAGGAGGGCAGGGGTCCGGCTGGCTTGTCCTGACGGGAGGTGGCAGGCACACTCTGCGACTTGTGGACGCCAGGTGCGAGGTCCAGCATGAGGACATCCAGCGCTTCAATGGACTGCTCAATCTCCCGGCGAGAGGGCGCCCGGGGGAATTCGGGCATGCTGTGGCTGTGTGGGGGCACCGTCTGCAGCGGGCTGGGCTGGGGGCTGCAGCTAGAGATGCTGGGGCTGTGGCTCTCCATGCCGCCCTCCTGCAGCCGGGAAGGTGGCCGGCTCCCCCCTTGCTGTTGCCAGGAATTCAGGCCCCTCTGCACAGCCTCCCGGCTGCTGGTACTGCGAGCCGGGGCCTGGGGCAGCGCCGGGTTGGCGTCGTACTTGGCAGTGTCCACTGCCGGGAAGGACCGGGAGCGGTAGGTTCCAGGGTGGTCGTAGGCATACAGGTAGGGCTGGGAGCTGGGCAGTGGCTGAGGCTGGAGCCACCCTGGGGCGTGGGAGCCCGGTAGGCGCTGAGGGTAGCCAGCCAGGTGCTCCTGAGTGGATGCCGAGGGCCGCAAGGAAGGCAGCGTATCACGGAGGTGGTGGCCCATCAGGGTGTTCTGGTTGTTGTAGGGGTAGCCACCGTTGGAGAGCGGCTCGCCATCGTACAGCCCCTCCTTCAGCAGCTTCTCAGCCCCATTGCAGCTCGAGGGGCCGTTGGGCAGGGAGGACAGGCTGCCCACCCGAGGTGCCTCCTGGTAGCCAGTCTCACTGGCAGTGGTGGTGCCATCCAAGGAGGAGAGCGTGCCCAGGCTGCCCACACTGTGCCCATCTTGGTTGGGCAGCTCATCATCCAAGATATCCGTCTCCCGCTCGGCCACCAGCGCCGCGGCGTTCCCGTTGACGTGCACCTGAGCCGGCACCACGTGGCGGCCCGGCATGGTGGGCAGGCGCGCCGGCACGGGGCCGGGCACGTGGTTGTGCATGGGCGGCGTGCTCTCCAAGCCAAAGCCAACAAGGAGACGATCCAGCTCCTGCTTCTCCTCAGGACTCAGCACCGCCTGGCCGCTGGGTGCCCCGCTCACCCCCGGCTCATCGGTCCGGTCGGTCTTGGTGGAGGCAGTGGAGTTGCCCGAGTCGCTGCTCACCGAGAGCGTGTGCTCGACGTGGTTGGGCGCTGCCGAGAGCGGGAGTCGGGCAGCGTTGACGGCACCGGTGCTGCCGTGGAGGGAGTCCTTCTTCTTCACTTTAGCGTAGAGGCTCCCATCCAGGGGCCCTTGTGTGTGCCCAACCTCTGCAAGGGGAGAAACGAACACGAGACCCCAGATCAATTGCTGGCTCTCTGCACGGAGCTAATGGGTCCCATTAGCCAGTGATTTCGATTTCTTCTGTGTGCCAGAACACTTAACGACCAGCATCGATGTCCCACCGGCGCCACCATGCAGAGACATCGCAGCCAGGTCCTCCCCAACCCCATGCCCCCACAGCCCCCCAATTCGCACGCAAGTGCTGCCTGCTCCACTGGGATCCACCAAATATCCCGTGCACTATTTCCAGGCATCATTCCTGGCAATTCTCCTCCACGGCTGGCAGGGGACGGGGCTACCCACACAGTCAGCGATCGCTGCTCCGCAGGGCTCGTCCAGCCTCAAAGGGCCATGTGGCACCGGGGAGGCAGAAAGGGAGGGTGGAGGAGATGCACCACAGGCCGTAGGAGGACGGGTGGAGGCAATCAGTATGTGGCCTCGTAGCTCTTTGTGTCTCCAGCTGGATGGATGTACTCAGCCCACAGGTGAAGGACAGATGAACCACAGACCCACCTTTCCTCCCCCTGCCCACTCTCCTCCCAGATAATGCACAGATCCAGCCACACAAACATCCTTGACTTTTTTTTCCCCTGACTACAGACAGGCTCCCAACCTTTCTATTCTTTCCCTTCCTTCTGTCAGGCCAGGTCAAGCTGCCCTAGAGATTCTGCAGCGACAGTGCCATTGCCCAACCCTGAACATGCAGCCTCTCCTCCACAGGAAGGTCCTGGCACCGTGATTCAAGTCCAGTGTGGGCAGCTGGCTCTGCTCCACAGCCCCAAAAGGCTGGGGGACAGGCGGGATATAGTAGAATCATCACCAGTAATCCTGCACTCCAGTTCTGAGCCCCGCAGCTTCCATCACACCCATCAGCACCAACACCACAACCAGCTGCACCCCTTAAACCTTTCCAAGTGGGGCAGACAGATTTTGGGGGTACAGAGGGACCTTGGCCACTGACAGCAGTGAGAATAGTTCCCAAGCTACATCCCCCCCTGCCAGAGCTGCACAGCACGGACCAGGCTGCAGACTCTTGTTTTTCCAGCTCCCTGACGAGGTTTCCTGGAAGGTCCCACGAGCAGTGTTAAACACTTTCTTTTGGAGGAAAAAATGACTCTTCCCTGGCGGGGGGCCAGGCAACTGACTCAGGGACGGAAGACGGCCCTAACACGATAGTGTGAAATCAGAGCGGCCCTATCTGCAAGCAAAACATTTCCGAGCTGGGACAGCTTAACCGGGCCCACGGTGCCGCACCCGCACCCCGGCAGCTCCCACGCCAACAGCCCCCTCACCACAGAGCACAGGAGGGTAATAACACCAAGCCCAAGTCCTACAAAGTCAGGACCTTCTCCTCGTCGCTGATTTTCCACTCCTGAATCCCCGCTGGCAGTATCCCAAGGAGGCAGCTGAGCCCCAAAGCCGCCCGTTGGCTTGAGGATGTCCCAGGACCACGCAGCAAGGTCCTCTCTGGGCACTTGGTATGGGAAAGAGTGAGAATTTCTCCCAGAGACTCAGAGCTGTTTTATCCAGCCAGTAAAGCCGGGAGCCAGTAGCATTTGTCTCCACAATACCTCCCACACTGGGGAAAAGGGTAAGAGAGGGAGGGAAACCCTTTCCATGGAGGGAAAAAGAGAAAAGCAGCACATCCAGGGGCAGTGTCAATGCTGGACAGGCTGAGACAGTGCTTGGAGACAGGGGGAAAGGCACAGCCCTCCCATCTGAAGGCTGTGATGGTGCTGGCTGGTCTCAAGAAACAGGGCAAAAGCCAGGATGGGGGCTGGGAGAACAACAGCAGAGGAACAGAAAGGAAAAGGGAATAAATAAATATAAATGTAACCACGTGGTGCCAAGGGAGAAAACAGACAGGAAAGGCTTTAATTACTCTTTGAGCTGGGTACTGCCCCACGGCTGGGAGAAATGTCTCCAAGAGAGGTGAGGATGGGGCACAGTGCAGTTCATGGCACAGACAGAAAGCCCCAACTGCTTCATCCCACCTTCCCCAGAATCTCTGATGAGGAGGAGGCACGGGGGGCTGGTGGCCACCCCCCTTCCCCAGAGCAGTAGCAGGGTAGTAAGCAAGGAACAGCCTGTGACAGCTCAGCCATCAGCCAAGCCCTTGTCCTACGGTTGCTCTGCCCCACACCTGACTGTTCATCCTGTCCTCAACCCCATGTACCTCCTGGGCTCTGATGCCACGAGACAAATCCCAAATCCTGCTATTTGCTGCCACTCCAAAGCCTCCTTCACTACCCCTGGGCCACACTATCTCTCATATGGGTATATGACTTTGTCGCCTGAGAAGTTGAATACAAAACAAAACAAAATAAAATTAAATTAAATTTTACAAAAATTAAAAAATAAAATAAAACTAAGGGATAATGGAACTGAATGCCTTAGCCAAGCCAGCCACCCTCAAAGCAGCAGGCTCTCAGCACCCCATTTGCAAAGAGCCTGCAGCTCCCAGCAAGGTCAGATTTCATCCCTGAAGGTCGGAGTGGCTCCTGCCTGGCAGACTGTGCCATCCCACCGTGGGCTGGGTTTGCCCTGGGCTCAGCCCCGTCGCAGCTCTGCCATGGCTCTATCTGCTCCAGCTGTACGGAGACAGCTGCAGGAAGCACCGAGCCCAGCCTGGCCCCAGCCCTGCTGCCAGGCTCACTGCCCTAGAGGAGAAAGGCTCTGCCCTCTTCCTCTACCCTGTGACTACATCCAGTAAAAAACTGGTCCAGGAAAAGTGTGACAGTACCAAGGGGGTGAGCTCGCATCCCCAAAATCCCAAATCCTGTCCACAGCTCTGCGCCGGTGCAGAAGATCAGGCTGAGGCATCACCGTGTCTCCCGCTGTCGTGCCCCCTCAGCATCCCACCTGCTGCCTCCACTCCCCACCCAGAGTTCTGGCCCCAGTACACTTCTGGAGCATCAGCCCACAGGGAAGACCCTGGGGTCCCAGGACCCTTTGCAGGATGTGGGGTGTGAGCAGAATCTCACGGGGAAGAGTTTAGCCTCCTTATCTCTGGTTTCATCCTGCAAGCAGATAGGACGGCACGGAGCAACCCCAGTCCAAGCCGTGGGTCACCACAACCATGAACTCATCATCCAGCCCCCAGACCAAAGAGAAGCAAAGTCAGGACTTACCAAAAGGGACAGGGATTAAAAAATCCGAGGTGAAGGGAAGGAGCAGGCAGCAAAATCCCTTTCCTCTACCCCTTCCAGCACCAGAGCCTTCCAGGGGCACCCGGTGTGGTGGCAGCTCCAACGGCGTCCACAGCCAGCTCCGAGTGTCCGTCCAGGACAGGAGCCGACGGCCTGGAGCTGGCTCGGGCTGGCTTTTGTCCCTTTGGCTCTGCTTTCCCTCTGGCGGAGGGAGCTGTTCCCTTCCAGCGCCGTGATCCCGCGGGGCCGCCAGAGGGGTACCGGGCCGGCGGCGGGGCGCCCGGAGGGGCGGGATGCGGGGAACCCCGGGACACGGGCAGCTGGAGGAGAGGATGGAGGAGCCGAAGGTGGGAGAGGCCGGAGATGGGATGGAGGCAAGGAGGTGCGGCCGTGCTCCCCTCCGCCCCGGACCACACAGGGACCACAGGGAGGAGCGGGAGGGGAAGGGGAGCGGCGCGGGGAGGGCGGCGGGGCCGCCCAAGCTCCAGCCCCAGCCCGAGTTAACCTCAGTGAGGTGCGGAGAGGGTGGGAGCCATGGAGGGAGGACAGCCAGACAGACAGCTTCCAGCTATGAATATTAACTACTTCCTCCACAGGCAGGGCTCCGCCGCGTTAACTGTTTCCTAGGCAGGACAGACAGCCGGACAGCTGGACAGCCTGCCCACCTTGCACCGTCCACTGAGCATCACCCCGCTGGGTGAGCCCCTCATTTGGGACACCCAGCCCTGCCCAGCCGCTGTGTGCACGCACCACACCTGTCCCCAAAGAGCAGCTACACATTCAGGGTGGGGATGTCCTTCCAAGCCACACATGATGCTGAAACCCAGACGGGGCTGCAAATTCAAGCGTCTTGCTGGAGACTTGAGTTTCTCCATCTGAAATAACTACACAGCTGAAGAGGGATGGAAACCAGCCATGGACAAGCCACCGACCTGCCGACCCATTTTCACAATCCCCTTGCCTGCCCTGCCAGCACCACGGGCATAGCACGGACATTCCAGCCCTGTTTTTGGGATATACATACTGCCCTGCTCTGTGACAGGAGGAATGCCATGATCCTATCCACTCCAGAGCTCTCTGAGACCAAACTGCTCCACCCCAAGCAAAATCCGTGCAGAAATGGTGCTCACAATTTGCTCGTCCAGGTGACAGCAAGCCCACCCCACACCCAGGCCCCTGCCTGAACCCATGCTCAGGACTCCACTCCTCAATTGATCCAATAAACTCAGCAAAACGTGAGGCTCCCTCTCTCTAATCCCCCAACCCGCGTTTCCCACACCCCCATGGATGACGGCAGGGGATGAGAGCAGTGTTTCCAGCCGGCCCCCTGACTCACAGCCCTGTTTGCTCCCAGATGCTCCCACTCACCAATCCTGCGTCCTTCCAAAACCTCCTGCTTATTTTCTGTCCTGGCTGTCTCGACTGCAGGAGGACACAGACAGAGCTCCCCTCTCCTGCCGTGGGACAACCCCAGGCCTAAGAACAGAACTGCTACAAGTTTCGACTTCAAAGACAGTTTTAAGGGGGAAGAGAAGGAGTTTCTACCAGTTGGTCTCTCTTTCCCTGCATCCCAGCCTTGCCTGGTTCCTGGTCCCAGTGGGAACAACGCCCACCCCCCACCCTACATGACAACCCCAAATACCAGGTCAGAGGACAGATCCTGCCCTGGGAATAGCCACACTGCAGCTGAAATGTCTACCCAAGCCTGTAGATGCTCCAACATTTAACCCATAGGGAATAATCAGAAGCAAGGGGGACACTCCCTGTGAATTCCCATCCAGCCCATGCAGATCCCCACTGCCCCCCAAAATGCCCACCTCAACACACCCTTACCTTGCAGCAGATGGAGCAGAGAGCAGTGGAGAGGTGCAGAATAAGGAAGGGGAAGTGAATTCCTTCAGCTTTAGTCAGCTGGTGAAGGCAAGAGGAGAGCCAGTGGCCCCCCTCCCCACCGAGCCTGGCCTAGGGACCGATCCAGCACCGGGGGAGAGCAGCAGCCTGCCAGCAGCTCCAGCAATGGATTTAACAGCTCTGGCCTGGACCATTTGGCTCTCCACCTCTGCACAGCCTGGCCTGCCCTCCTGGGCAGCCTCAGCCCCTCCTGACAAGTGGGGCAGGATTTGACCCCACTAGGAAAGGTGTACCCCATGAGATGCTGGCCCTCCTGGGGGGACAAACAGATGACAGTGACCCCATCGAGGGGCTTTCTCCTGCATGGAAAAGCACAGGATCAGCATCCAGCTCCATTTGTGGGGCTCCAGGACCCCCTGACCTTTGCCACATGTGGTTCAGGCTCTGATGTGACCTCTCCTCATTGGAAGGGTGGGATGCTCATCCCAGTCCCCACCCCAGCCAGCCCTGCCCTGCGAGTGGGGATGTGTGGGAAGACAGGGATGAGCTGCAGGGGAGCCCTATGCCAGAACCATGACTCAGGTGGGGAATTACCAACTCTCTCGCAGATGTTGGATTTGGCCAAGCCCTGGTCACTCTCTTCCCAGCCTGGTAAAGAGACAGGGCAGGCAGTGCCATCCCAGGGTGGGTCCAAGAACCAGTGATTACAGGGGGCTGCTGTAACCATTTCACATTTTCTCACACCACCCCAGGATGGCAGAGCTTGGGGTTCCCCCAAAACAGTCACACATCCAGACCTTGAGGTCAACCTGTCCACTGACTCCATGACAGCCTCAGCACCCTGTTCTCTATCAGCACTGGTTTTCTCAGCAAAACCAAACCAGGACATAAATTATCTCCAGACAGAGTTAGAGCATCTACAGTACCCCAAAATTTCTCTGCAGTGATCCTCCAACCAGCTGCAAGCCCAGCAGTACCACATCCAGCTACCAGCCTCCTCCTACTTCTCTGGAGCCAGCTTGGCACCCCAAGGAGAGCTACCACAGTGCTGGCAACTGCAAAATCAGCCAGAGGATGAAGCATGCCATCACCTCCCTTCAGCCTTCAAACACACTCAGCCAGTCAATGGCCATGGGGACTGCAGCAAGAACCTGCCAAGCAGCCACCACTGACCCCAAAGCCCCTTCAAGGAGGAGGAAGGAGGGCAGGCAGAGCACTTGCCTTCCCCAGGCTGTACCGACATGGCTGAGGGGTGGAAGGACAGGCTGTGGGGCATCCCACTCTCCCTAGGGACCACAGGACAGCCCAAACATGGTGGGCAGGAGACGCCCTGCCTGAGTAAAGCAGGAGAGTGAGTTCACTGATGGGGCCAGCCTGTCCCATGGAAGTGGCTCACAGAGAGCCTGTTGAATCCAGCTGTGTCCCCTCAGCCAGAGAGCAAGATGTGATGGTACAGCTCCCCCTCTCATGCACCCTGCTCTGGAAGAACTCAATCAACCAATGACCCCACTGCAAATGAGATTCCCCTTCTCCAAGTCCCCCCCGATAAGCGCAGCAGAGGTGAGGGGAACGCCAGGACAGGCACCATCCCCAGCCACCCGCCTGTCTCTCCAGCTCTGGGGTCCACAGCACCACCCCACCCTGGGAGGCACCCCCCAGCCCTTATGGGTGCTCCGTGCTGAGACAAAGCTGCTGCAGAAAGGGCATCCACCTGCAGTGAGAGCGGCTGCGGCCAGCAGAGAGGCGGTGTGGGGAACCCACCGTCACCGTGCGGCAGGCGATCCCGATCCCGTGGGCCCGGGCTGCAGCGGCGTCCCCTCGGCGGGTGGCAGGACGGGCAGTGGCGGGGACAAGGAGCAGCGGCTGATCCCAGCCCGGCGTGGGTCCTGGTGCCAACCTCACCCCCCTCCGCCCCCGGACGCCGCTTGCTCACGCCTGGTGGTGCCAAAAATGTGGCGTGCAATTCCCTGACCAAATAAGGCAAGAACGACCATAAACAGGGACCCCCCTGCACAACCAGACACCAGAGTCCCCATCCCGGCTTGGGACAGGCTGGAAAAGAGGAGAAGTGACAACAGAGAGGGAGAAAGATGGGAGCCCCTCGAGCCCACGCCGACTCCCACCACAAATGCTCAAAGTGCCCCATGGGACAGCTGGAAAGACCCCTTATAGATGGGCTTCTTGCAGCTGCTTCTGCTGGCATGGGTCAGAGGGCAGCCTTCTGCCTGCAGCTTCACCCTTGCACAGTCCCGGATCATCTCCAAACTGGGACAGTGTTTACAAATTCAAGGTGCCCTCGCTCCCTATTGCCACCCTTCCCGGCACAGAGGACAGCCCAGTTGGTGCATGGAGGGACCTCCACAGCCCTGACACCCGCTAAGACCCCTAAGGGGGAATGGAGAGGAGCCCTGGGGTATTTCTGCAGCCCCAATATTCACCAAGACCCCCACAAGAGTACAGAGATGAGTCCTGGGGTACCCCTGCAGCCCTGTGAGGGGATGGGGTGCAGAAACTTTGGCCCAGGGTCCAGAGGGGAACACATACAATGAGGCACTCAGGTCTCTGCAGGCAGGAGGGGACTGCCAGGCAGTCTTGCTGGATTGAGGCTGGACCCACAGCTCCCCAGGCTGCACATAGCCCACAGCTGAGCCTGCACATCACGAGTTGCCTGTTTACTGCCCTGTGCCAAGGCAAGTGCCCGTGCCAGTTCCACAGAGCCGCCCCAGGTCTGCCTCCATGTGACCACCATAGCACAGACACTCTCACCACCCCAGGCACCCAGAGCCCCCACTGTGAGCACCGCCATCCACTGCTCCCACTCGAAGCAGCTGGTGACCTTCAGGGACATCAGGGACCGCAGCTGTCCCTGCTCCAGGGACGCCTCTCCAGATCTGGCCAGGAAAGCCCAGGCATCTGCTTGGCCACGGGTGGCCTTGCCTCCAGGACAGGGGCCCACCACCCTTCGACACACAAATACTGCCCATTCCTGCCAAGTGGGTGACAGCAGGCAACTTGCTGCAACACAATGGGTGCTCAAAGGGCTTATCCCATCTCTGAGAGATGCAGCAGGCTCTCAAAGGCCAGTAAGACATCCTCATCCCCTTGGGGCAACTAAGGTACATCTACATCCTGCCATGCTTGCAGGTGGGATAACTAATGGTTCTGCAGACATGGGGTTTGGATTTCTTAAAGCTCTGGGACATAAACTAGGGCTGAACTCTGCATGTGCAAACAGCACTTTGACAGCTAAGTGTTGCAAAGAAGAGCCTAAGCTCTCTGGCACTGTGGCAGAAGGCAAAGTCCATGAGATCTTGCTCTCCCATCCCATGGCCACACTGCTCCCATCAGCAGCTCTCACTGCCCAGCAGTGTCCCCTGTCTTGAGGTAGGGGATATTTCCATGTGGACACTTTGGCCGACCACCTTGTGAGCCCTAACCTTTCTCCAGGTGCTTGCTGGGCAGGGGTGGCTCAGCCCAGGCCCCCTCTGCACTTTCCTCACGCTGGATGTTGAAGTTCTCGTAGGAGTCCCACCGGATGAGTGGGTCAGACGTGTTGTAGTCCACAGAAACACTGGGCCCGTTCTCCAGGTGCTCCATGCCTGGAAAGAGGCAAGATGATCAGGTAGGATGACAATGGAACCAGCAAGGATGGGATGAGGGAATAGGTGGAGAAAAGTGCATGCAAGGAAAGAAGTGCAGGAGCCATAGGGCAAGGCAGGAGGCTCCTGTAGGAAAGGCAGCACCAAGAGATGGATGAGCACAAGATGTACACTGAGACTCACAAACAAGGTGTACAAGACTGCCTGGGGCTTTTGGGATTGCCTAGAGACCAGCACACAGACTGGCAGTGAGTGTGCATGGGTCTGGGCTTTCTGAGCAAGGGAGCCCTTCATTCCCAAACATCCCTTCCATCTCTCCTGGGCCACCAAAGGCTTTGGAGAGCAGCCTCCTGGGGAAGAGAGTGAGAGAGATAGGGCATCCACAAGTGCTGCTAGATCAGCCTAACTCCCTGGATGCCTCACCCTACCCTGGTGACAAAGGGACTGCAGTGGGGCAGGTGGAAGTCACAAGGGAGGGAGCAGGGGATACAGCTGAGGAGAAGGAAAGGAGACAGCATCCACCTCCAAGCCCCCATGGCACTGAGCCAGCCATACCTTGGATCTTCTCGGGGCCATAGGAGAACACAAACTCCACCTTCCCATACTCAGGGAAGCGGTCATCTGGCAAGGAGAGAGCAGAATAAAGAGACAAATTATTTCCATCCATAGCTCCATTAGCAGCCATCCACCCCAAACATGCCTGCTTGAGGACCAGCTTGAGGCTGGGAGCTGCTAGGGGATATCCCTGCATGGGGCAGTGCATCTTAGCCCCAGAACAACCCGAGGCAGCCCCTCTGCAGCAGTGATGATTTTGGCACTGAAAGGGATGACGGTGCCACCACTTCCCAAGCAGCACCACACCCTGCAGATGGAGCAGGGGTGCCCTGTTTTGGCGGGGGTGGATCTGGGATGGGTGCCCAGATGTCCCCATGATCATACCACAGTTCCAAGGGCAGGAGGATGAGGGAGTTTGGAGCAGGGAAGAGCCAGGGCAGTTACCTCTGAAGGCCTCATCCAGGTCCTCCTTGCCAAAGACGACATCAAGATCATGCACAGCACACGTGTGGAACTGCACACGGAAAATCACATCACGGGTAGGGCTGCGAAACTTCTTGTGGTAGCACTTCAGCTGCAGAGGGAAACAGGGATGGGCCATCAGGATGAGCCCCCAGATCTGGGCAAGGGGGAATCTGGGGGTCCTGAGGCAAGGCAAGCACACAACCCTCGCTTCCTACATCAGGAGCTGAGCTGAGGATCCTTACCAAGATATCGCCCTTGAGCAGCAAGCCAGGCTCAATGGTGATGCAGATGCCCGTCTGGCTGTCTCCTTGCACATTGCTGCAGAGAGGAACAGCAGGAGGATGTGAGCTGAGGTGCAGAGACCCCCCTCCAGAAAACTCCCAGCACCACCTCAACCAGCCCCTCCACCCAAATCCAGACAGAAAAGGTGCAAAGCACAAAGCTTGCCCTCCCTGTGACTGAGGGGTGTCCCATCCACCACCTAAAGGAGCACCCATTCCCAGTGGAAGGAGGACGGGAAGGGGAAACTGAGGCACAGCTCAGCAAGGATGCAAAAACTGCTGGGTGGAAGGGTTTGCTCATGTTCCAAGTGCCGAGGCTGGGCTATCAGCATCCACCTGGCTCCCACGGCTCAACTGGGGCTTAGGACACAGAGGGAGAAATCTCTGGTTAGACTCTTCTCCCTGCCTCAGTTTCCTGCGGGAAGCCCTCCCCTCCTGGTGCATGGCCGACAGGCTGCCGACGGGCGGTGGCGTCAGCAGCGAGGAACAAGGGAAGAAAGGAGTAGGATTTCACAGGCAAGATAAACCTGGAGTTTATTACAGGCATCCCATAAACAGTCTATTAAAAGCTGAAAGGCAAGGCTGGGATGGCAGTAAATCTCAGCTAACGGGGACCCATGGCTGTATAGAAGCGAGATCCTAGTCCTGGGGGTTGAGATGGGAATATCCCAGAGGTGAGATGCTCTGGTCTCTCCAGGGAGACCAGGAGCCAGGGGTCCCACCCAGACTGGCATGTAGCGCTGGCAGAGTCTTGGAGGCTGGAGAAATCAGCTCCTGCCTTCCTTCTGCCAGTGCCTGCTCCCAGGATCAGCATCAGAAAAAAAACTGTGGGGAGATTAAAACAAGGGGACAATCTTTTTTTTTGGAGAAAGAAAGGATATTAGCTCAGCTGCTCAGAGCATGGTGCTAATTACACCAAGGTCGTGGGTTCAATCCCCATATGGGCCTTTTACTTAAGAGTTTGACTCAACGATCCTTGTGGGTCCCTTCCAACTAAGAACACTCTGTGATCCGCGAGGACTAATCCAGGCAGGAAGAGCAGTTCTGTAAACAGGGAGAGAAGAAATGCCTTCATCTCCCAGGGTGCCTTCGTCTCCCAGACGTCGCCTCGCCGTCCCTTTCCCCCCTCCCTCCGGGGACACCCAGCCCCAGGCTCCGGCAGCCCCAGGCTCCCTCTGCTGATACACGCAGTCACTACAGCCCTCTCAGCACAAGGGTCCAGTTTGGACCCAGTTAACACCTCCAAAAAAGAGGAAGCTCGTTTTTTAACTTGTCCCCCAAACGGACTAAGCACAGAGCACAAGAGCACAGGGGATTTGTCCTTGATCCCCTCCATCCTCCCCCGCTTGCCATGCCCCCCACGCTGGGTAGGAGGAAAGCCCCATGGAGAGGAGATAGTTACTAGATCCCCGAGGTGTAGACGGGCTGCATGGCCTGGTAGATTTTCAGGAAGGGCCGACAACCTGGAAGACATCAAGGCGGGGAGAAAAGGCACACTGCTGTTAGCCGGCTGGGCGGAGGGGCCAGGGGAGGGATTAGTCACAGGGGAGAAATCCAAACAGGGAGGCAGCCAAAGCAAACAGCCGCTCCCTGCCCCAGCCAGCCCGCACCGACCAAGGGCAACATCTGCAATGGGCAGAAAGGATGCTGTGGATGAGCTGAGAAAGGGCAAAGCCCTCACAGTTTGGGTCCTGCAGGACCTTGGGCAACTGCTGGGCTGGGGATAGGCGTGGGATGATGAGCTGGGTGAGGTACCAGCACCAGACAGGGTACTGCATCCCAATCCCTAGTCTGGAGCCAACCTTGGAAAAGCTGTCAGAAAAACATTGTCACCCCACAGCTCATGTTAGTGCCCAGCATCGGGAGGGCATCCTCTGAAGGCATCTCTGCCAGAAAGGGGTAGCACCCTGCTATTACGAGTGAACAGTCTCTGGGAGGAAAAGGGAAATTCAAATTGCCAAGGAAATGGTGGAAAATATCCCCCAAGGAGGACAAGGCTGGCCAGGCAATGTGGGATGATGGTGTGGGAGCAGGCAGGCTGGGGAAGCAGCTGGGGGCACCTACCGCCTTTTGACTCAAAGTTGGGGATGCCGTGCATGATGACATGGTGGAGGAACAGGGGCTTGTTGTTCATCTTGATGCTGCCAGAGAGGAGCCCACTGAAGTAATGGATGTACCTGGAAGGCAGACAGGCAGTTCAGGGGCAGAACCCACAGAGGAATAACCACCTTGGAGCCCTGCATCACACCACCCTATGGGGAAAAACCCAGTGTGCCAGGACCCACCTCTTCTGGGATGGCTGTCCCACGGGCACCACCTTGTCCTCATAGAAACGTTTCATGGCAAACCTGTCCAGAGCCTGGTCAGCACTGTGGGCATTAAAGGGCAGATGTGGCTGAAGGAAAGAATTGGCACCAGCACCCCAGCATCACTGGGATGGAGGTCATCAGTGAGCCCCAGGGCCACCCCAGGACCTCACGTCTCTCTCACCTGGCTGAGATGTTGCTGTAGTGCATGTAGGCAGCCACCACCACCCCCAGCCGGCCACGGTTCCCCTGCAGGCACACAGCACAAGGGGTGTCATGGGGGCAGCAGGGCTTGTGAGCACCCAGGCACAGACATCTTACAGAGGCACACACTCATCCCTCCAAGCATACACCAGCCCACAGATGCCCCAACCCTTATTAGACACACACCAATCTACACATATGTGCTGACAGCTACCCACACCCCAAACCACAAACCACCACACTCTCCACATCTCTCAGCCTCTGAGGCTGCTCAGCCCAATCCCTGCAGCCCCACAGAGCCCCGGTGCCCCACTGCTGTGCCCCATGACAGGTCCTGCCCACCTTGTTGTGCAGCACCACCACGTTGTGTGATGCTGTGTTGAGCCACGTGTCCATGGCTTTGCAAATGCTGCAGATCTTCTCCAGCGCAGGGGTGTGCATGTCAGGCCATCCAAAATCCAGCACCTGAACAGGGAACAAACAGCCTGGGGTCACAGGCACGCCCCCGTGGAGTTCCCAGCCTGCCAGTGGGCAAAGTCTGTACACAGGGTAGGCATTACTGTGCTGCTCTGACATGCACCCTACCATCCCCAACCCTGCACCCCACTGCCCAGGGAGGCCACCATGGTCCCAGATCTCAGGCCCCTCACCCCAGGTTACTTGGCTCAGCTCCTGAGGGCTCCCCCACTATCAGAGGGATGAGGACAATGCCTTAGGGAGGTCTCCAGAAGATTCCAAACAGCCAGTTTTGGGCTGAGAAGGGGGGCTGGGAGGGTAATGGGAGCCAAGCTGAACTACCACAAACACAGTGTGAAGTCTCAGTGCTTTTCCCAGGGTTTTTTCCAGCTGGACAGAATAGAAAAGATGGCTGTTTCTTCCCAAAACATCTTGTAGCAGGGAGCTGGTCCTGCAGACAGGCCTGCCCTGAGGCCCCTGAGACCTCCCTGCTTCTTACAGCTGTGACCCACCTTGGGGTGAAGTTTGTTGATATCACGTCTCCGCTCAGAGAGGTTGAAAAGCTTTAGGGAAGATGAAAAACAGAGTGAGAGGACATCTTCCTTGCTGCCACCTCACCTCTCCCTTGCCCCAAAGCCTTCCCAAATCCTGCTGTGAGAGGCTTCCCCAGACACATTACCCTGAGTAACATTTTGCCACACGGCAACACAATGACCAAAAACACCCAGGAGGTCTGAAAGGGACTGGTAATCTTCCATGAAGAAAAAATCTATCCAGCACAGTGCAAAGACCCTCCCTCAACAGAGCCCACATGAAGACAAGGATGCAGTATCCGTCCCCTGCAAGTGCCCATCCCCAGCAGCTGAGCACCCCAGCCCCTTCAGCAGCCTGGCAGGGACCTGGCTGTGCCCCTCACCACGTAGTTGTTGCCATGCTTGGATTTGAGCATGTGGGCCACTTCACGGAGGTTGCTGGCGTAGCTCTGCTCCTCGGCTGTGCTGGGGTAGGAGACAGCGATGATGCGCTCCGTGATGTACACCAGGTCCAGCTCACAACTGCTCTCCATGGCTGCAGTCAGGCTCATGCTTCTGGGAAAGGAAGGGGACCGCTGTCAAGGCACAGGGAAGGGACACAGGGATCCTTCCTCACCCTGCCAGACAGGCTGGGACACATGGGCTGGGATACAGTGCCTGCAGCCTGTCCCCTGCTCCCAGTCCTCTTGGGGTATCCATCCCCAGGTTGGGGATGGTGGGTCATAACTCCTGTGTATTCTTCACTGGAGCACCTCCCAGGTATAGCACCTCTGGAGAAGCAGGTCTCAGTGGGAGGGAGCTTCAGGCAGAGCAGAGACAGTCATCAGAAGGGGAAACTGAGGCAAGTACCTGGATGTTTTGCAGCGTGACTGCCCACTCCTGGGGGATTTTGTGGCATCCTAAAGAGCCAGAGAGGAAAAGCAAGTTACTGCCATGACCCAGCCACAGCCAGCACAGGGGTCTTGCTAGACCTGGGTGTGATGTTGCTGCCAAAGCATCCCACCTCCATCACACTGCACTGAGCATCCTAACACCCCCAAAATACCACTGTCTCCATATCCCACTAAGCATCCCAGTAGCACAAGCAGCTTGACACATCCCACATGCAAAACCCAACTCTCACAACCCCAGTGCTGCTGGGACCAGCTAGCATGCGCACTGTGGGGCCAGTGCCTTGCCAAAGGGTCCCAGAGGAACTTTTTGGAGGATGCTGAGCAGGTGGACACAGTCTCAGGCATGTCACAAGTCCCTCTTGTGTCCATCAGGCTGCAGGCACACCTGGTGGGACAGAGCTGCTTTGGCCCTGCCTGGAGCAGGGGCAGGTTCGCGGCCTCAAGGAGCCAGCCAGGCACGACAGTTTGCTTTGGCCCCAGCTCCACCAAGCCAAACGCCTGGAGGAAATGTTTGAGCTCTTGGAGCAGGAAACTTCTATTTATGCATGTTCTCCGGCCTCGAAAATTTCATCTGCAGCCGGCTTGTTCTGTGACTTTGTGACCTCAGCCGAAAAACAAAGCAGGGTTTCCAAAAAAAGCCGCTGAGGAAAAACACACTCGCACCTCATTAGTTTTAGTATCTCCAGCTAATAAGCAGAAGTCATTTAAAGACTCATCTCACGCAGGCAACACGCCTGGAAGGATCAGGAATAAGAGATACATCCTTCAGCTGATTCCTGGGATGCCCCACTGGTTCCCAGAGCTGCAAGACTGCTGCTACTCTCCTCAGGGCTGCAGCATCCCCCAACCAGCACACCAAAGGGCACAGCACGAGGTGGGAGAGCAGTTTTCCTGACATCCTTCACCTGCCACCTCCTGCCCACCCAGCACAGTCCCAGAGCTGCTCCCATGGACAGCCAGCATCACCCTCCACCAGCCCTGCATGCCCCTCTCAAGGTCAGGTTATCCTGCAGAGCAGAGCCAGGCTCAGCAACCCTGGGGCCTGGGCAAAATGTCACCCCTCCCAGCCAAAGCAGTTCCAGAAGGCAGCAGCTTTGACTCAGTGCCCAGAGGTGCTCGAACAGCAGCAACAATTCCCTCTCCAGTATTTCCTCAGGGTGTCCCATATTGCCTGCTCACCGCAGGAAATCCCCAGCATTGCTGAGGGCAAATAAGGAGTTAAAATGCAACATAAAGAGAGGTAAAACCTTTCCTGGGAGAGCCAAGGTGTGTGGAACAAGCCTGAGCCTGAATATGGGCTCATCCCTGCATCACCCACCAGTGATCAGGATGGGATCCCCACCATGGCTTCTGCAGTGCCTCAAACATCCATAACAGAGATCTCTGGGTTCCCACACCCCCCAACCAGGGGAGCCCCCTCAGTCAATGTCACCCCATCCCACTGCAGCAGCTTCCCAAAACCACAGCCTTTCCCAACAGACAGCTGACATGGGGAAACCAGGAATCACCCCCAGCTCCCACATGGGTAAACTGAGACACAGGAGGGCAAGCAAGGTGGGGACACCAGAGTCCCTGTCCCTCCCCATACCTGGATAGCAGTGAGCCCTTTGCTAATCCATTTCCACGCCATGGCAGGTCCACTCCTGGCACCCTCCAGAGCCGGGAGAGCGGGTGCCACAGCCAGGGCCCTGCAATGTGCCCTGTCCCAGCGAGAGCCCCCGGGCTGTGCCCTGCTCCCCGGGCTCTGCCATGCTCCCCACCCCCAGCCGCAGCCGCGCTGCGTCCCTGCCGCCAGCCCTGCACGAGCAAGAGTCAGCCTGCAATCAGCTGATAGGAGCTGTGCTCCTGTTATTAAACACTCCTGCCTGCCACTGGGCTGGCAGACCTTGCCAACGTCCCCTGTGGAGAGAGACTCCAGCCAAACCAGTATAACCCAGCCCAGCCCAGCACAGGACGGGCTGGTCCCAGTCCTGTTGGGTTGAAGATCCCTCTGCCAACCCCATCAAGAATGCGCCTTCCAGTCCCAAGCTAGCTTGGCATGTCCCCAAGCTCCGGGCAGCACCCAAAACCTAAAGGTCCCCTCTGCTTGGAAAGGGTAAAGAAAGGCACAAGAAAGGCTTCAGAAATATCAAGAAACTTCCCTGAAAGACAGCAAAGACAGCAAAGACAGCAAAAGAGACTTCTAACTGGATTTTCCTGAGGATACTCTTTCTCAGGGCTGGAAACATGTCCTGGACAACCAAAGAAATTAGGCAAAGCCAGAT
This sequence comes from Ammospiza caudacuta, assembly GCF_027887145.1. Taxonomy (NCBI): domain Eukaryota; kingdom Metazoa; phylum Chordata; class Aves; order Passeriformes; family Passerellidae; genus Ammospiza; species Ammospiza caudacuta. Next base: position 28,938,343 of record NC_080600.1, on the reverse strand, counting down.
CTCAGGTGAGGAAGGCTTTCATCTTCTTCCTCATGGGAAGCAGCATGCCTCCATCCTTTGGGTCCCAGCCCCAACACTCAGGGAGGCCAGCAAGCTGGCTGCAGGCGGCGGGGAAGCTGCCCTCGTTGACTTTGGCAGTGCATTTGTCTACACTGTCTTAGCAATTTCATGTCCACAGATTAAATAACAGATCCCCAGCTCCACGACAGGAAAGTCAGCTTTGCAGTGAAAGCCTCAGCCCCCAGTATGCTGGGTTCCACCACCGCCTCTGCACCAACCCTGGGCATCTCACTTGGCCTTTGGCATGGCCACCATCACCTTGGCTGGCTGGGAGAGAGGACTTCAGGGTCCCAGGTACACTGGGAAACTACAGGAGCATCCCAGGCTGAGGTATTTTGGCTGCAGGGAGTGTTTGCAGCAACGGGACAGGTACAAGTGACCCCAAGAGGTCTTAAGGCAGTGATCACCCTCCATGATTGGTTGCACTTACCAGGACTTCTACCTGCTTGGTGATGCTCTCCCCCAGGGATGGCTGCAGACAGGAGCAAAGAGAAGGTGAGAAAAAGGCAAGCGAGAGATAAGATTGAGAGAGAGACACACACACAGAGCAGGGCCAGGGTCAAAAGTTCCCCCTGGCTATTTCTGGTGCTTCCTAGGAAATACACTACAGTTCCGTTCCCTTCCCTGCCTGCCAACATGTCCTCTCTTCCTAAAGGCTGGGAATCCCCCAAAACCCAGTGCAGAGCTGGGATACTCAAGTACCAAGGATGCTGCCATCCTGCCTCTCAGCCATCACCACTGGCACTGACCACTGTTGCCAGTGGGAAGCATTTGGCTAAACCCTGAGCTTGTTCCATGATGGGCATCTGGTGCCCCCCACATCTCTGGGATTCCAGATGGATTCTGCATGGTCAGACCCTATAGCTGGGAACAACAGGGCAAGCCCAGTGCAGTCCCACATCCAGCCTGGCAACTGGCTCCCAAGATAAGCCTGATCCCACCCGGCCAGTGAAAGACCCCAGTGGGAGCAGAGCCAGGGTCTGAGATGCTCAAAACAGGGGGAAATTTGGTAACATGCCACTGGAGAGAGCTCTGAAAGGAAGCTGGAGACAGGAATTAACTTCCTGGGGTGGGGGAAAGTGTCTGGACCCCAAAAATAGGAAGCAGGAGACAGATACCTCTGTCTGGGAATGGTGGTTGTGGTACCTGGGGGTGGCACAGCAAAAGGACCCAGCTGAGCGGGTCCCCAGATGGGAGCCTTGGGACCAGGAGGTTGGAGGTCACCCCCAAAACCAGGCTGCTCTACTCTTGGCAGCAGGGCCAGAGCAGACATTTCCATCCATGAGGCAGGGCAAACCCTTTCAACTTCCTCCCAAAGCCACAGTAACGGTCCCAGCTCGAAGCCAACATATTTTTGCTGTCGATAAGTGCCCAAGGAGGTTGGCAGGGATGAGGGGTGCAGGCAGAGATTAAACCCAGGGCAGATAACCACCATGAGGCCCCAGAGCAGGCAGCATGTTCCACTCCTACCCCATGCCCTGCTCACTTGGGCTCTCACACTGCCCTCAGAGCCTGCAGGTGGTCATCCCCCACACTCACTTTCCAGGTGAGACCCCTGCCCAGCCCAGGGCCCCGTGTGAGGCACAGATACTGCGGCACTGCCAGGCTGCTGAGCCTGAGCTGAAACCCTGCCAGGGCCTCCTCTCCCCGCGCCTGCCCCAGCAAGCCTTGGCACACGTCTGGAGCAAAAAGGAAGGGCTGCTGCAGTGGCCCCAGGCTATGCCAGTCTCCCTGCTGCCACGTGCCTGCTCTGCCTGCTGCCACAGCACCGCCAGGCTGGGCACAGGGCAGGGGAGCTGCTCTGCTGGCAAGATGTTGCCTGGTAGCACCCTCGTGTCATCCTTCCAAACCCCTTGCTGGGCATGGCCCGGCTCCAGGTGACATCCCAGTGCCCTGGTGCCCCTGAGCTCAGCCATGGCCTGCAGCAGTGTGGCAAAGGGCTGTGGCTGTCTGCCCAGTATCCCCACCTGCCCTCCCCAGGACAGGGTGAACGGAGATGATGCATCCAGCTGTTCTCCTCGTGTCCAGAGAGGACAGGGTGGGAACAGCCTGTGTCACCCTGGCCCCAGCAGATTACTAAAGGCCCCTAGGACAGACAATAGTAGAGGGTGACAATAACAAGAGCTCAAATGCATGGCCTTGGGCGCCCTGAGCCAAAGGAACATCTGGTACAGCCATCTCCGGGTGTGCGTGAAACCGCCCCAGCTCTGGCCAGGGGACCCCAGAGCCCTGGATGGTCACGTCCTATCCGCCTGTCCCTCTCAGCAACCCTGGAGGCCCCTCTTCCCTGAAAGCTCCAGCTCCAGGAGTCCTGTGATAGCTAGGCTGCTCCAGCTTTTGCTGCTCAGCTGCGGGATGCCCTTCAGCCAGCAATGGTGGGGGGCACAGCACCAAAATGGGAGTACCTTTACCCCAAGCTCAGGACCAATGTGGTTTTGAGGGTGGAAGATTCACATCCTGAAGCCCCAGCTCAGAGAAAGCCCCACACCCAGAGCAGGATGCTCCAGCATCCCCAGAGCCCTGGCTGTCACCCATGGCTCACAGCGGAGGTGTCACTTACCAGCTCATAGTTGACACTGGGGGAGCAGGGGGTCACAGCCTGCAAGGAAGCAGAAGAGAGCCAGGATTAGCCTCTGAACACTCTGTCCAACACAGGGCATGGGAAGAGGATGGAATGCAGCATTCACCTCCCACCCATGCCACAGGGAATACAGCACCCAACCAAGGAAATGACAGGGGCATCCATGGCCTTGCCACCCCAGGCAGAGCAAAGGCATCACCCCAAAGTCAAGGCTGGGAGTGGGAGTGGGCCCAGGGCCATGGCAGCTGTGCCATTCATCCTTAGCCAGGGAGCCAGGACAGCCCCAGCCCCAGCCCGGGTGGGCATGGCGAGCACAGCACGGCACAGCGCAGGGCGGGCGCTTGGTGCCAAGAGCAGCTCCTGGAACAAACCCCAGCCCAGCCTCGTGAGCTCCTGCAGCCGCCAGCTGAACAGCCCAGCTATTGTTACCTTAATTACCAGCGGCAATTACTGACAATTAACCTTGGGTTTTGTGTGCACCCCAAGCAGCAGCATGCCAGGCTGGGAGAGGCAGCGCCTCGTAGGTGCTGGGGCAGCGGGCACAGGCACTCCAGCTCTGTGTTGGCCCAGAGGTGCCAGCAGTAGTGGGAGGGTGAGATTCGGGGCATTCTGTCCACTGCACAGGAGCAGTGACCTGCAGTAAGCCAACCCCTGCCCCAGCCCAGGAGGGAGCCAAGATGGCAAACACCACTCAGGGGCTGGTCCCCTACCATGGCAGCATGGGGACCCACTGCACCCCACTCTGCCTCTCCTGCCCCGGGCCATAAACAGAAGGATTTGCCCCAAACACCCCACTTGGAGCACCCCTATCCCATCCCATCCTGGTCCCCAGAGCACGATGCCCAGCGCCTGCTCCCCTCCCCGGTTGCCAGCCTGTTCCCATCCCATCTCACTGTTTTCTTCAGGGGTTCCTCCTCCTACCGCTCCCTTCCCCTGCGCATTATTATTATGATTTTATTCTAATGCAGAAACGCTTCCATAAAAGGCCCTTTTCCCTGCCCCGCGGCGCTGGCCCCACGCCAGCCTCCCTGGAATGTTCTCCGGCAGCGGCAGCGAGCCGCTCTGCGGACCGAGCCGGCGAGGGCTGTGCCGTGCCGTGCCCCGCACGCTGCCGCCGTGCTCTTCCCCCGGGGATGCTCAACAAGCACCCCTGACCCGTGCCCAGCCCCAGCTGCAGGGCCAGAGATGGGGGAAATGCACAGCTCCCCCACAATGGGACACACTGGTCCAGGTAGGGCCCATGCCCAGTCCTCCTCTGCTGTCGGCATGAGGAAGTTTGCAGGCTACAAATGCACCTCTGGCTGGAACAGGGAAAAAACTGGGGTGCCTGTGGATTGTATTTCCCTGCCCTTGAGGATTCTCTGATGTGTAATATGGGCTTGTGCTCACCCGACACCACTCTTCCCATCCACAGGAGCCAGCAGCTCAGGCTGTATGGCACTCTCGCATCCCAGAAAGGCAGTTTTACAAGGACTGCAGGAATGTAAAGCTGTTTCTCTCTCTCAAGTTTGGCTCAAACATGTCCCCAGTTAAAGAAGAAGACGGAAGACTCTGTTCCAGACAATGGACCCCTCCCTAGGGAAGTCCAGTTCCCGACCTAGAGGTGTAGGAGCACCCCTCCTGCCCCACGGCGAGAGTATCACTGTACAGCCCTGCAGCGACGCCCAGAACAGCCACCATCTCTGTCCTCAGCGATTCCTGCATCCCTCGCTGCAGGGAGGGGTGGGAAAGGCATGGGGACCCGCACACCCCTGGTCCAGGCTTTGCTTTGCCGCGGCAGACACAGCGGCCTTTCTTCTCCCCCCCTCACCGGTGTTTGCATTCCTGCCGGCTGGCCCCCGCCGCCGACCCCGCCGCCCGGCAGCCCTGCCCAGGAATGCGAGGAACGAGGCGCAGCAGGGCTGCCGCCCACCCCACCGCCCCCCACGGCCCCCCACCCGCCCGCCCGGCCCCCCAGGTCGCAGCCCCATCCCTCCCAGCAGCCACATCCCACGAGCTGCTGCCTTGAGACCCGAGTTTTGCCAAGCAGAAAAATCACTTTCCCAGTAAATGAGGCCCCGTGGCCAGGAGTGATAGGAGTCTCTGATGTCTCATAAAGGGCTGGGCACACCCTGCAGCCTTCCGCTGGAAAGTGATGATGGGCTCGCTCGCTCATCACCAGCTGTCACTATACCTAGAGAAACTCGATCCCCTTGACATGTTCGAGCCCAGAAATAAACACCTGGCTGGCAAACCCCTGACAGTCCCTGGCCACACCGCCATAGTGCAGAGTAGCTCATGAGATCCCTCTTCCACCTAACCCCTCCAGCTGCGGCTCAGGGACTGACCTCTGCACCACAGATCCCGACAGGACTTCAGCACCATTTCACAAGAACTGAGCGAGGCTGGAGGAATGCAGACATCCGCCTCCTATCCAGGGATGAGACATCTCAGAGCCCTCTCCATGCTGCAACCCCTGCTCACACCTCCCTCCCTCAGCACCTCCTTCCTCTCCCTCTCCTCCCTCGGTATAACAACGCTTGCACCCATGGAAGTGCCCAGGGCCACTGCCAGGTCCTGCTCCAGCGGAGCATCACCGTGGGTTGTAGCCCCAACCTGCAAGATGCCAGCAGGGCTGGGGGAACACAAACCTCCATGGCGGGGCGCTGCGATTCAGGAACGGGCTGGATCAGTGCAGCACCGGGGTCTCCCCGGCCGGGCAGCTGGAGCCGGGCGAGCACTGGCCCACGGCCCACAGCACGGCCCGGCCGGCTGCCGGTGGGTGATCCAGGCCCATCTCTGACGCATATCCCTTCCTTTGGGTGGCGGTTTTTGTTTTTCCCTTCCCCAGGAGCTCTGATAAACATTCCGGAGCCGGACGATATCCGGGCTGGTGCTGACCCTTGCTATGCCAGGAGCAGCTGCAGCACCAGCCACCCTGGCCCTCACACAGACCCCTGCACACCAGAGATGCTTCCCATGGCCAGGCACTGAGGTGCTGGCAAACCAGGCAGATGGTGTGGCTGGAGCTGGAGACACGCTGTCAAAAGGGACACTGACATCCCAGACCTTCCCAAAGCAAGCCAGATTCACAGCCCCACTATTTAGAAAGAATGTGGACCCCAAGAGAGGGCATCAAGGCACCCTACTCCCTCCAGCCCTGTAAGTGGTTCCCCTGCCCAAGCCACCCTGTGGTCTGGAAATGCAGTTGTCAAAGAGGAATGTGACTCAGTGGCCACATTGGTGTCCCACAGGACAGTGCTTGGGCAGCATAAATGCCTGCTCAGCCCATGTGATCCCACCTCGTGGGGTTCCACATCACCCCATGAGGGACCACTTCCTCCCAAGCAAGTTCATCTCAGCTTTGTGCCGCTTACATCCCAGCTGGGCTGTGAATCACTTCCGCACACACCCCACCATTCTCTGCTCACCTCGAGACCCTGCCTCAAGTACAGGGGATCCCAGGGAAAGCCACAGGCCACAGCAACTTCCCCAGCCATTCTCAGAGCCTTTCCCCTGTTTTCCAGCCCAGCCACAGCCACCAAGCCCTGCTGAGCCCTCTCTTAGCAACAGTGTGGGGCAGTGTGAGCAGCCATCAGGCACCTCACAGCAAAAGACGCTTTTAGGGAACAGGCTGGCACCACTAAACTGGGGATGTTGGGGAAGGATTTTCCCTCTCCAGCACCCCTGCTCCCCATTCCAACTGCAGCATCCTTCTCCCCTGCCAGGCATAAGGGACTGCAGTGTCTGTGCTCTGTCACACCCTGCCCTGCACAGGGGTCAGGTACCCTCTGCCCACACCACGTGCTGGCTGCTCCTGCCCTCACATTTTTTGCGGCTCTGGCAAAACTCCTGTTTATGCAACATGTCCCCGGCAGGAGGACGGCATGTTTCCATGCACAGCCGCTCCCCCCCTCTCCAGCTCCACCCTGCCCAGCACAGCCCTGGTGTGTGAGGCACAGGGCAGCCACACAGAACCCCGGCACAGGAGTCCCTGGGAGGAGCAGCGGCCCGTGCACCCCACAGCCCCTCTCTGCCCCCACCAGTGCCCAGGGGTGCTGCTTTTGGGACTTCTTCCATCGGGTGGGGGTGACTGGCAGATGCGCCGAAGGGCAGGGAGCGGCTTGGCCGGCGGCTCAGGGTGAGTCAGACTGGGCTGATGCTGGGGCACAGAGGTCCCACCGCTCCCAGGCTTCCCTCCAAGCATCCCCAGCCCACCGTGCAGCTGGGTCAGGGACTGTCACTGTGCCATCCTGTCCGTGCCTGGATGCCTGGACAGCACCCATGCCAGGGCAGAGGCCATTTTCCAGAAGATGCACCAGGCAAAGAGCCACTCACTCAGGGATGTCCCCTGAACTGGGACAAACGCTGTCTCCTGTTTCTCCCTTGGTATGCTGATGAGGAGCCGCCCTGTAGCCCATCCCCGCCAGGAAGGCGGCAGCAGGACCAGGACAGAGGTTACCCAGTACACACGGCCCTGCAAATTAGGGATGAAACGCCACAGGGGACACCAGCCATTCCACCCCACAGTGGCCATGGGGGCCACCCCTGGCACCCCATGACACCCTGGGACACACAGCACACTGGCACGGTAACAGCACACAGCAGCCCGTGGCTGGCCTGGCCAGCAGCCCTGGGCCAGGAGCATGGGACAGGACAGGAAAAACAATGTACAGAGAAGCTTCAAGGGGTTGCAGTGGAGGCAGCTGCACCAAAATAGCCCTGGTTTCAACCCAAATAAGGGCAGGTCCCGGCTCTGGGGCGGTTTCAGCAATCAGCCTCAATGCTGCCAAGTGCAGATGAGGGGAAGGGAGAGAAGGTATCATCCCTGACCCTGCCTGGGGAGAGAAGGGTGTTTTTGGGGATCAGGAGGGGGACAGAGATGCCTCCACATGACCAGGACAGGGACTGTCCCTACTTTGCTCGCAGGCGCTGGCTCGGCACAGGGCCGGCCACAGGCAGGGATGTGCTGTGCTCCAGTGCCTAAAAAGGCAACATCTGGAGGCAGCAGGTCTGGATCCAGCCCCACGGGCCAGCACGCGCCTGCCTGGCTCTGGCCCCACAGCCCCAGTCCTGCCCTGCTCTGCCCCCAGCACCACACACGTGTGCTGCCACCCCACTGCGGGGACAGCCCTCAGCCCAGACCCATGGGGACCCACAACCAGCCTAAGGAAGAGCATAGGGTCACTGCCCCCCTCGGCAACAGACTTGCCCCAGGAAAAGCACCAGGATCCCCCCAACTCCCCAGAACCAAACCAGACACCAGGACTGGCCAGGGAGCAGCTTCTGCACCAGGGAACAGAGTCACACCAGGACTGGCCGGGACAGACTCTGCTGCAGGGGGTTTTACCAGGACAGGTCCATGAACAGGTTCTTACATTGGATTGGTCAATGCATGGATTCTCACATGAGATTGGGCAGCAACAGGATTCTCATCTGGGGCTGGCCTGTGCGTGGATTCTCACCTGAGATCAGTAAACGCAGGGATTCTCACACAGGATTGGCCAGCACATGGATTCTTACACGGGATTAATCACTCGCCAGGCTGTCCCATAGGACTGGTCAAGCCCTGGATTCTGACAGGGGATTGGTCAGAGCACTGACTCTGGTGCAGGATTGGTCAGAGCAGCGATTCCCACACAGGACTGGCCAGCGCTCGGATTCTCACATGGAGCTGATCAACAAATGGATTCCGACATGGAGCACGGGCACTCCTGTGGGACTGATCAGCCTGGCAGCAGACTGTGCCCCACCCTGAGCCCAGGGCAGGATCCTTCCCACACATCCACTCTGCTGGAGCATCAGGCAAGCCCCTCCTGTGCACTCAGACCCCGCTGCACACTTTTGGCAGCCTCACAGCATCTGCCAGTGCCCATGGGTCTGGGACCCAGCTCGAGGGGGGTCCAGGTGCCAAAATAAGTCCTGGCTGCCCCAAGGGGTCTTAGCCCCCCAGTACTGAGCCCTACTTGTGAAAATAGGAAAGGCCCAAAGCAGATGGAGATGAGTCAGTGCTGTGTCCTCACCCTGCAGGTCAGAGCTGAAAACACTACAGGGGACCTGAAATGCTGAGCAGCACCTCCAAAACTGGTGTCTCCCCATCTGCAGTTTTGAGGAGATGAGGGAATAGGAGGGAGAAGTGGAGACAAAGATACACTCTCCCTACCCAGGAGCTGTGCTGTGGGACTGTTTTCTCTCTTGTGTCCCAAAACCCATCGGGGAAGCTCCAATGCTGATCAGGGTCTGATGGCACTGTGACCAGATACCCCAGGGATGAGCTCTCACAAGGCTAGGAACTAGACAGTGGCAAAGCAAGGAGGGTTGCCCAGAGCATAAGCAAATGGACCCTCTGCAACTCAAGACCCCAAAAGGGCACATGGGAGAGAACAGCTCCAAGGCCCAGCAGGATCACTAAGAGGCTTCGTTAGAGTGGGTGAGAGCTGGACGCTCGTTTCCCACCGATACACTTTCCCTGGGGGTGGCTCCAGACTCCAGACAGGACACACGTTGTCATCCCAGGGCCATCATGCTGCAGGGACAAGAGGTGCCTGCTTGGTTGCCTCCCAGAACGCCCAGACTCAAGTGCCATGAGCACCCAGGGGGTGCAGCCACTGTCACCCCAGTGTCCCTGCCAGCTGTCCTCCAGCACACACACTGGAGTCACCCACCCACCGCACCAGGGCTGACGCCAGCGCCGAGCGGGCTCAGGCGCCCGGGAACGGAGCACTTCTCTTTTTTTCCTTGTTTTCCCCTTAAACGCAAACGGGCTGATGCCTCCCTCGCTCGGTCGTTTCCTCTCCCAGCAGCACAGCCCAAAAACATCTGCGCTGGGACCTGCCCTGACGGAGTTAACCCTCTGCGGGCCCGGCGGCGCCGAGGGGCCGGGGATCCCTGCCGGGGGGGCGGCGGGGGGGGGGGGGCTGGCACCCGCCGGGGCTGCCTCGCCACTCATTAACCCGGAGTTTAACCATTGACGGTTCCGCCGCCGAGGGGGGGTTAACCCGTGGGCTGCCAGGGTGTCCCGGCCGCGGGGAGCCCCCCAGAGTGTCCTCCCCGCGGGGTGACAGGAGCCCGGCATCGCCCCCCCGGCTGCGGGGCGGGAGCGGGGTGCCGGGGGCGGACCCCGCTTTCCCGCGCACTCCTCGCTCCGCGGGGACGTGTCCCTACGCACTTCGGGGAGGCCAGGGGGGGACGCAAAGCCCAGCGCCTGTGTGTCCCCCTCCGGAGCACCCTGAGAGTCACCGGCCCTGGCCAGGCGGGGAGGGGGGCGGGGGGGGGGGGGGCGCTCACAGGTCCCTGCCGGCGGCAAACCGGCCCTCGCCCCCTGCCCAAGCTCTCCTCCCTGCGAGCACCGTATCGCCCTCTTCAAGACCCCCTCCCGCACACCGAGACCCCTCCTAGTGACAGACAGCTGCGGACCCCCCAACACCGGGGACAGCACCCCCCCTCCACGCACCACCCCATCACCGCTCGGATATCACGCGTGGCCCCCGCCCCCTGGAGAGATGACACCCCCGGCAGCACCCTCCCTCCCGGGGGGCCTGGGGACCCTGCGCCCTCACCTCCCGCCCGTACCTGGTTCATGACGCTCCCGAAATCCATCCGGGGTCTCGCCTGCCTACATCCGAGAGGGACGGCACCGCAGCCTCACCTGGCCCGGGGGGCGCGGGGGGCGGCCGGAGGGGCCGCGGGGGGCAGGCGGGAGCCCGGCGTCGCCCGGGCGGGCAGGAGTGAAGGCAGACTGCAGGCAGAGCCCCCTTCCCTCCCCGGGCCAAGCCTGGAGAAGGAAGGAAGGAAGGAGGGAGGGAGGAGGGAGGGGAGGGAAGGAGGGGGAGAGCCGAAGGGTTTCGCTCCCCAGAAGCGGGACCCCGGCGATGGCAGGGCGCGGGGAGGTCCCGCCGGCTCCCCGCTCCCCTCCGCACCCCCGGGGCGGCCGGGGGCTGGGGAGCCCGGGGCGCCGGCCCCGGCCCTGGGGAGGAATGGGGTCCCGGTCGGCTTTTTCCACCGCTCCTCTCCCTTCTCTCGCTTCTTCTCCCTCTTTCTTCTCCTCTTCCCTCTCCCCAGCTGCACGGCGCGCTCCAAGTCCGGCCCCGCTCCGCTCCCCTCGCCTCCCCCAAAAACGCCCTTAAAGGCAACCGGGAGCCTGACTCGAGCAGCTGGCCCTGGGGTAGGGGTGCCGGCAGGTGGGCACACCCCCCCCCCACCCCCCAAAAAACAAAAATTATCCCCCCCACACCTCGGCCACGTCCGCCTGCAAAGCCCCTGGCAGCCGGTGCCGAGGGGCCGCGGCGGGCGGCGGGGAGCAGCGGGGTCGGGGCCTTATCGCCCTGCGTGACGCCACCGGCGTCCCGGTGCCCTTGGCGGGGGGGTGGCAGGGACCGGTGTGTGGGGCCCTGCTTGGGGCCTGCCTGGCACCCCCTAGCACAACTTGGGGCCCCCCAACTAATGGTCCTTAGGTGTCCCGCACCCCCAGCGTTGGAGAGGATGTGGAGATTTATCAGCCCACCTCTCAGCTAAAAATCAAAGCCAAAATGCTGGAAAAGCCCCGTCTGTCCCTTGGCACCTAAGGTCATGCCAGTCCCAGTTTGCCTGTCCCAAACCTGGAGTGTGCCCAGCATCCCCCTGGCCTTCCTCCTGTCTCCCCTCCTCCTCCTTCCTTCTCCTCCTCCTCGGGGGGCTGCATGTCGATGGCTGGAGCCCCGGTCTCCCTTGCTGCCCCTGGGGCAACCCAGCCCCAGCCCTGGTGAACAAGCAAGTGCTCAGTGCCAGGAGACCCCCCAGCAAAGAGGAGAAGCCCACCAGCAGCAGCCCAGAGAGTGGCGAGCTAGCCAGGCAGGCGTGAGCCAGGCACCCGGCCCAGGGCTGTTGACATTTTCTCACCCAACGCCTCCCCGTTCCTGTTTGCATTTCCGTCCTGAAGCTGTGGGCTCAGCCAAAAGGCTGGAACTGGCTGTGCTGGAGCGGTGCAGGACCCCAACACCCCTCCTACCTCACCACCCCTTCAAAAGTCACCAGGGAGGGGTCTGTGCAAACGGGCTCTCCCATTGCCCACCCCCAAGTCCCCCTAAGGGACACCACCCCTGTAGTTACACTCCAGTTCAAGATCTTTCCCAGTCCCTCCATGCCTCAGCTTACACAGCAACCCAACAGTGCCATGGGATGGGAGCACCAAAAGGCACTGTGGGGACCCTTCCTGCTGCCAAGGACAAAGCACCACAGCCAAACATCTCTGGAGAGCATCTCCTCATCCCCCTCCAAAGCAAGCACCAGCCAGCCCCTCAGCCCTCCCCAGCACCCAACAGCACAGGGTCAGATCCCAACAGCTACCACTCTAGGGACAAAACCCCATGGCCAGGATCCACTGACACCCCTAAACAAGTCCCACCATCCCCATAGCCCACGAAAACCAGGCATCCCAAAAAGATGGGAGTGCTGCCACAAGGATGGAGGGGCAAAGAACATCCTGCACCAGCAGTGCACAGCATGGACCCCAGCCCAGCTCCAGCACAGACCCCTGCACAGGCCCCAGAGCCCAAACTACTCAGGAGGAGGCCACAGGATTGCTCCCAGACCCTGGGAAACATCAGCAGAGGAAGAGCTGGGGCCAGATGGGAAAGTATCAGCAACTGAATGGGATGGAAATGAGTGGGTGAGCAAAGGGCACTGATAGCTCCTCGTCCCTGTCCTGGTCCCCAGGGCAGTGACAGGAAATGTCCCCTGGGGACATGACGTGTCCCTTTCACAGGACACAGCCAGAGAAGTCCTGACAACATCCTTGAACTACAGCTGCCAAAGTATCTCCCAGAGCCATAGGGTCGAAGTGCCAGTGGGCACAAGTCCAGTGGTCTGCAAAGTGGTTCCAGTGACTCCCAGCCCCCCCAGACAAACCACCCCTCACATGAAACAGCTCCTCTGTGACCCAAAACAAACACCCCTGAGCATCATTACCCCAGATGTCAGTGGAAGAAAGGAGACCTGGGGACCAGGCACCCAGGTGTGGTTCATCTCCAGAGATTAAAGGAGGTAAGCCCCAGTGCAAGGTCTGTACAGCCCCTCTTGAGCCAGACTTTTCAGCTGTACTGGGATCACTGACACCTCTTGGAGGGTCCTGGGAGTTCCCAGGGACCCAGCACCCTTCCCAGGGCAGGTATCAGGAGGAGTGGCCACGGGAGATGCAAACTGCTCCGGGAAGGGAGAAAACCAGTGGGAAATAAGGCAGGCCTGGACCCTCCTTCCCACCATGACGGGGCTCTGGGAAGATGGATGCAGCCCTAGGAGCTGCCAAGGAGGGAGGCTGGTGGTCCCCACTGCCTCATCTGACCCCTCCCAGGCCAGTCCTGGCCAGTGCTCAGCAGTGCAGCGAGCATGAGCAGTGTCAGCATCCCCTCTCCCCTGCCCATCCTCTCCGTGCAGCACCCCGAGGGTGCAGGGAAGGGCCCCAAGTTCTCCCAGCAGTGGAGCCGGCCCCCCACTGGAGCTGAAAGGCCGAATATTTGGGCAGTGACGTAAAGAGGGGGAAAAAGGAAAGAGGAAAAAAAAAAGAACAATAAAACCCCCTCCAGGACCTGCTGCACAAATACAACCTGGCACAGTACCGGGGCAGGGCTGAGCCCCACAGCTCCCCATCCCTCCACCCCAGCTGGGCCCATACTGGGGTCAAGGACGTATTCCTGCTCGATTCCTTCCCTCCCACGCACCGCCCCCTCTGTTGTGGAGACCAGGGGTGTTGCTAATTACCTGTGCCAAAGCTCTGGGGGGTGGCTTTGAATGGGGCTATCAGGGACAGGGACCTGACGGGCACTCCCCTGTGACCAGCACGTCATCTTCCCCTCCACAGCACGGGGAGGAAGCAGAGTGACTGGGGCAGGGAGCAGGGACCGCACAGACACAGATCCCATTACAAGAGTCTTCCATAGCTGGGACATGGATGTCCCCTCCTTGCAGCCCCCAGGAACCTGCAATACATGGCCTGGCCATACCCCCAACACTGCCTGGGCCCCTGGCCATGGCATGGCTTCACCAGGAGTCAAGCCTTCCTGGAAGTGTCCAACCACCCCTTGCCTCAGTTTCCCTTCCTAGTTCTGACTTGCTTAACAAGCAGGGGGTATTCCCAGCACCAGCTGAGGGGTGCACACCCCCTCACCCCCACCACCAGGCCCTGCCATGGGTCCTGCAGCCGTCCAAGGGCCCGTCACCGCCGCGGGCACTGGGAGCGATTGCTCTGGCCGGGACATGCCTCGCTGCCCGGCCCTGGCCCTGCTCCAGCCCCGGTTTAATGATGGACAAACCTGCTCCCCCTGGAGCCCCATCACAGGGGGCACTTGAAAAACAACACAGGCCTGGCACAAGGCCAGCGGGGACGGATGGCAGTGAACTGGGAGCACATGCATGTGACCACCCGCCTGTGTGCGAGCGCGCTCACACACACAGATGGGTGTTCTTGCACACACGTGCATTTCCTGCAGCCCATGCACTTGTGCATGCATCTCTGAGCACACACAGCCACACACACACATGCTCACATACACAGGCACACACACACGTGTGTGTGGCGTGGCTCCAATGCACACTTTCAGCTTCTAGGAAGAGACACTGGGGGGACAACACCTAGACCTCTTGCCCCGTGCTATGTGATGTGCCTCAGTTTCCCCTCTTGGCACAGTCCAGCACCCCCACTCACCCAGCACTGCTGGGCCCCTGGGTGGCAGGCTGGAGCCTTGCCAGACCCAGGGGCTGGCACAGGCGCCATTTCCCAGAACCAAGCACCAGCAATCGCCAGCGATCGGCAGCCAAACGCCACAGCACTCGCTGTCCCCCAGCCAAACCATCCATCGTGGGGCCAGCTCCCTCTACAGGAAGCAGCACAGTCCCCCATCTTTTCTCAGCCTCTCCAACCAGCATCTGGCCACAGTCAGAGTGAGGGCATACCGGGGGATGCAGACACTCCTAGGATATCCCTTGATTTGGGACGTGCCTGCATGGCCCCACTGCTCGGAGTGGCCTCGGTCAGAGAGCAGTGTCACCACCGATCCTGGCTGTGCCACTGCCAGCACGTGCCACCCACAACACAGGCTCACCCATGCCTGAACACAAGCACAGAAGTACTGCACCCCACACCACATTCCCTGCCTCCTGCTGCCCCCACACAGGGCTGGGTGACTCAGCCTCCCCGCTTTTCAAGGAAAGATACACCCCCGCAGCTCTGGGCAGGCAGTTTTGGTGCAGGGAGGGAGGGAGGGGCAGGCTGTGTGTGTCACATACATACCAGTGTCCATCCATCCAACCGTCCCTCTCCGAGAGAGGGAGGGAGGTTTGCTAAGCAAGGAAAAATCCCTGAGCAAAGGCACAGGGCGCAAGAAGGGCCTTACATGGGCATGGGAACAGAGTTGTGCTTCCCAGCTGATGAGTGTGCAGCTGCCCTGGCCCCTCCACAGCCACCCACGGGCACCAGGCATCCCACCAGCATCACTGCCAGCACAGGGCACTGGGTTCCACCACTGCTATCCCACTGTCTTTCAGGCAGGATGGAAACTTGAGGTATGCAGGTCACTGCCAGGGCACAGGTCCTGCCCTCCCTGCTACAGCTCTGCCTGCTCGCTGCCTTCTCACGGAGGGGGCACTCACTAGCACCCCAAAAGCTCCCAGGCGTCCCCACATACGCTCCAGTGCCCCCCTCCCTTTATCCCCATGGTATCCCCTAGCACCCCACACTGATTACCAAGAGTACAACTCCTTACACCCCCATCTCTCCCCCTCCCCTACACCTGGTCCATTTGAGGTTTGTAAGTGAGGGCTTTCCCCCCAGGATGCAGCTGGCTGGGAGCTGGCCATGCTACGGGGCAGAATAAAGAGGTGGAGCAAGTGCTAGGGAGGTAAATGTGGGGACCAAAGAGCAGACACTGCCAGCAGTATGGTGGGGCAGACTCCAGGGCCAGGAGACACCAGAGCCAGGGGACACCAGGACTTTGGCAGCATATCCAGGGCAGGAAGAGGAAGCACTGCAGAGTGCAGCTGCCAGCTCTTTGGGGGTGAGTTCGTCTTCCCTCTCCAAAGTATCCTGGAAGTGCAGGGGTTAAACATGAGGGAGTTCAGGTAAACAAGAGGCCATTTTTGCTCCATGCCAAGCCCCCTCCCCACGTGCACCCTCCTCGGAGACCCTACAATAACAGGCTGGCGTGTGAGTCAGCTGGCCATCTGCCCAACCGGAGGAGCCCCTCCCTGGGCGCTGGCCCAAAGGAGCTCTGCGCAAGGCCCCTGGCCCTGGCCCCATGCACGCTCCCCCCAGCAGCAAATCCCTCGGCTAGCTGGCCCCACCGAGGGGGCTCCAGCTTCCAGCGAGCGTGGGAAGGGTGATGGAGGCTAATGAAATGCAGCCGGCCGGGAGAGCGAGCTGTACACAGCCCATGCGCACAGCCCAGCCAGATGCTGGGAGCCTGGTATGACCCCCCTCTCGGTGTACAGCCCCCTGTCAGGCATCAGAGAATCCCCACCGGGCTCACACCCAGACACACACACTTCCTGACACTCCCTCCTGCCTGGAAACCACTGGCAGATGCTCCCTGCCACTGTACCACAGGCATCCCCTCCTGCACGCCCCTCCCAGCTCTCCCCACAGCACCCCGGCAAAGCCACCTTCCCTGGCCCCAGCCTTCCTGGGGTGCCCAGGGTGACACAGGCTCCTGGGGTGGCCCAGAGTTGACACAGTGTCCTGGGGCTGGCACAGCTCCACTGAAAAACCTCCCAGTCATCTTTGCCCAGCCCATACAAGGCCCAGGGTACCCCACAGTCCCCAGTTCCCCCAGGAGCCCAGTTGAGGCTCAGTGCCAGGGCTGCTGCCAGCGCTTGCCCTGCTCCACCACCCATACCATGGCACCCTGCAAAGCCCAACGTGTGCCCAGCCCCTGGCACAGCACCCCCCTTCCTTCTCCCTCCCTGCCCAGCTGGGCACAGGCAATGGGCACGGGAACAGGCATGTCCCAGCCTATGCTGTCTGCCTGGGGCATGCCAGTCTCTTCCCGCCCAGGATGCCAGCCCCAGAGATAGCTGGCATACACGCCTCCCTAGGGATTAAGAACACGAAGCCTCCCCTGCCCTGGCAGCACAGTAATGGGCACCGTGCCCACCTCCCGCTCCTTGGAGAACCTGGGTTGCAGTAGGGTCCCCCTCTGCTGGTGCAGCAGCTGGATAGACAGGCACCGCTGGGCATCCTCTGCCTCCTGCCAGCAAGATCCGCCCCTGGCTGGGCATCGGCAGAGCTGCTCAGCCTGTGTGTATGCAGCTGGCAGCACTCAGCCACGGCGCATGGCACCCACGTGCCCAACACTCACCCTGGCAAAGGGCACCCCGCTCCAGGCACTGGGGCACAGATACCTGCTGGTCTGCTCTGACAAGGGCTGCACCCAAAATCCCAGCCTGATACACAGACAGGCACATGCTGTCAGTGACCAGGCAGCAGGATGGCACTGTCAGCCTCACCCAGTGGTGACACCAGTGCCACCATGACCAGCTGAGAGCCACCAGCCCATTTGGGTGCCCATCCAGTGGGGTCAGCTGGCATGGACCATGGCATCCTCCCTTCTGAGTCCCCAGCACCTGCAGGCAGGGCTGGGATACACCTCAGGACACTGCCTTACCTTGGCTTGGCACTTGGTGTGGCAGGAGAGCTTGCAGCCTGCGGGAGAAAGAGGGAGAGAGAGTTATTGGAGGCAGGAGGGAGAGCAGTGCCAGGGGGCAGCCTGCAGGCACCCCACATGCAGGGCAGGAAGGAGGGGCACCCAGCACTGCAGGGCACTGCAGAGCACCTTGGCACTGGGCACTGCCAGGACATGCACGTGCGTGCAGGGACGCCCACACCTCGCACTGTGCACACACATTCCAGGTGGCACCAGCACAGCAGCAGGCACACAAATTGTGGCTCTGGGATAGACACGCTGCCAACGAGCCAGTGAGTGTGTGTGAGTGCAAGCCCCCATGCCCAGGGTGAACAGCATGGAGGCAGACCATGCACACACAGGTCTCATGGGGCCTCTCATGGACACTGGCATGACTGAGAACACCACAGGGGTCCTGCCATTGCCTGTGCTCCCTCCCTCCTTCCTGTGCACTGCTGCTGCACACTTTCACCCATGCCCTGTGGAGGGCACGTGCTCATGGGCAGTGCAGGATTGTTTGCCACTGCTGGGACACATACAGGGCACCACTATGCTGCCTGATTAGCCCTGCAAACACACATGTCCCATCCCCAGGGACACAAGGGTCCCCACGCAGCATGGCCACAGCCGCACCCCAATCCCTGTTCTCCTTGGGCCCGTTTCCTGCAGCACAGGAAGCCTCATTGTTCCCATTTCCTCTGTCCACCCCTCACACGGGGCTCAGCGACACCGCACACGTGCGAGGGCTGGCGGCCCCACCTGTGACCCACTGGGTGCCATGGGCAGCAAGCACGGCTCAGGGTGACACCCACGAGTGTGCACAGACCCCCACCCATGTGCACAGACCCCCACCCATGTGCACACACGTGGTGGCCGCTGCACACTCACTGAGCGTGCACAAAGCTGACACACGGCCACGTACACGTGTGACACCTCAGTGTCTCCATGGGCCACCCTGGCCTCCCAGCCACCTTCCCACCCACAAAGGCACCACACACTCTCTCACAGCCACAGCTCTCCCTCTAACACACAGGCACACATTTGTGTGTGTGCACAGACTGGCACATGTTCCCACACTCTGATCCTTGTGCATGCAGGCATACACACACATCCCCAATGTCCTGACCTCCCTGGCACGTCCCCATGCACCCGCGCTCCCACAGCCCCAGCTCACCTCTGCAGGTGCTGCCCTGCCGGGTGATGGCCTGCCGGCAGATCCCACAGGCCTTCACCTTCTTGAAGCTCGTCATCTTGAAGGAGTGTGCTGGAGGGGCCTCCAGGTCCTGGGGCTGGGGGGAACACGGGGCTTCGTCAGCGGGAACAAGGTGGTACCAAGTCCCAGACACTCAACTCTGACCTGCCTGTTTCCCCTGGGCGGCAGCTCATCCTCCTCCCATGTCCCCCACACATCTTCACCTGTGTCCGTGTCCTCTGCAGCACTATGGGAATGGGCTACAGAATAGGGGGTACAGGGATGGGGGGTATGGAGTGGGGATAGGGGGTACAGGGGAACGGATGGGGGGTATGGAGTGGGGATAGAGGGTACAGGGGAGGGGGGTGGGGCACTGCCTCCACCCCTTTAAATAGTCTCTGCCGCCCCCTGGCGGTGCGGGCCTCTGTGTGTGCACACATGCACACACTTGAGTGCTCACACATCTGTGCACGTATATGTGCGTGTGTGTGCACGCACAGATTGTGTGCACAGATGTGCATGTGTGTGTCCATGCTGTTTGTGCTGTGTGAGCACATACAGAGGCGTGCACAGCTGTGTGCATGCATGTGTGTGAGCACATACATGTGTGTGCATGCACAGATGTGTGCACACTCGTGCGTCCCTGCATGTGGGTACACCTCCATGTGTGCCTGTGAATACTTGCCCGTGCACAAGTGTCTCTGTGAGCACATGTGTGTGGACACAGCTGTGTATGTCTGCACACATGGGAGGTAAAAACGCTTGAATGCACATGTATGTGTGCAAACTCGTGTGCACATGTGAATGTGCATAGATAAACGTGTAGATAATACATGCATGTATTTGCACGTGTGTGGGTACACAGATAAGTGCACAAAAATCTATGTGCACGCTCGAGTACGTGCGAGTGCTGCCAGTAGGGTGCCCACGCTGAGGGTGTCTCGCTGTCATGCTGTGTTTTGGGGTGCATGCCAGGCAGCGTGTGCTGAGGTGTGTCTTGGAGGTGTGTAAAGGGGGCACAGAGCCCCCTGAGCATGAGCAGCCATGCCCACCCTGTCTGGCACAACCCACAGCAAGAGGAAGCTGATGCCACAAGTGTGACTGAGTGCAGGATGGATCCAAACTGTGCAAGCATGAACTGTGTGTGTTCATGCATGGGAGTTGAGGACGGGGAGGGGTCTTGGCACAGCTGCAGGCAGCCAGTGATCCTCCCAAACTCCCATTTGACTGTTTTTGGAGGGGGGCAACCCTTGGCAGCAGGCCAGCCCTGCCCACCCACCTGCTGCCAGATGAAGACGTGAGCCTCTGTAAATCCGCCTTTTCATGCCAAGACTAATGAGATTAAGCAGAGGCCCGGCGGCCCCCCCTTGCCTTGGCGCCCCGCTCTCCTCCAGCCCACTGCACCAGAGCCAAAAGGGATGGTGCCAAAGTGTCAGGGGGCCGGGTACCTCCCCACAAAATTCTCTCCCTCAGTTTCCCCAGTGCAGACAGAGACAGGAGATGGGCCATCCATGTGCACTGCACGCCTCTGTGTGTGTGCAAACCCCCCTGGGGCTGTGAGGGTGCTGCACATGCACACCCTGTGTGCACATGCACACCTGCAGGCACACATGTCCCCAGCAGCCACAGCAGAGCAGTGGCACGGGCTCATTGTTCCCATACACTGGTCCATGTGTCACCGTGCACACACTCACACAGTTTGTTCATGTGCCTGCAAGCCTCTCTTCCCTGGGCACCTGCTCCCACAGGGCCACTCACCAGTGGTGCCTTGGCAGCCCCCAGAGCTGGTGCCACCCTGCTGGGTGGGTGTGTACACACATACACACACACACACACACACACGTGTGTGTGCTCAGACGTGGCGTCACCCACCCGGCAGCCGTGGGAAAAGCTCCCCCAGGACAGGGGCTCCCACGCCGCAGTTGCTGGGTGACAGTGAGACCTAATGATGCCATGAGCTCCTTTGCATATGCAAAGCAGCATCATTGCTGCAGGGTGCCCCGGGAAGAGGCCTTGCCCCCCGCTCCCAGGGACCCACTGGGATGCACAGGGATGCCGACACATCTCCCATGCACATACCCCCCGCTCTGTCCTGGCCTCCATGGCTTCATTAACAGCAATTATCCTCACTAGTGAAAGAGCTGCCCCTTTGATTCCCACACCCCCAGTCTCTTCTGTTTGTCTCATTGCTAACACCATCACTGTGCCAGAGGGGGACCAACCCAGCACCCAGCTCTATGCCCCCCCAGGACCCTGCTGCTGGAGGGGCACTCTGCCCACCCAGTGCCACTCTGCCAGCCAGGGAACCAGCCCATCCCACAAAACAATCCAGTCCCAGCTCCATACTGGCAGCATCCCAATTAGCCTCCCTGCCCCCAAGGCTGGAAACTGTTGGGGGGATGCAGGGGCACAGGCTGAAGGGCTTCTTGGGAACGTCTCCTGGATACCCACCCATGGTACCCACCTCCAGGGACCAGTACCCACATGCTGCAGGAGCAGGGGTGCAAAGGCATCCCTGGCCATGGGGCCCGCCAACATGCAGACCAAAGGAGGCTGGAAGGGGACCCAGGTGTCCTGGGCTGGAAGAGGCACCAGACAAAGACGCCAAGTTAATCAAGAGCTAGGAGACCTGGGTTCATTGCCCAGCACTGCAGAGAGTGCAGTAGCGGGGGGGAACCTGTGACACCCAGTTCCCCTGAGGCTGCAAAGCCACGGTGGGTGGAGGGCACCGGGACACCTGGGTGCAGTCTTTAGGCTCAGGTCCACCCAGAGTTTTGCAACCCGCTGGGCCTCGGGACTCGGTGACTGGGGAGAATGCAGAGCCCCAAACCCCAATACCTAACTGGATCCCCCCCAGTTTTCTGAGTTGCCCTTCCCTTCAGTGAAGTAGCAGATCCTCTGCCCCAGGGAATGGTGGAGCCCCCGGCCAGTGACGCAGGCTGGGCATCGTGGGGGATGGCTGGGCATCTTGGGGGATCAGCCTCCCATCCTCCCCAAGCCCACAACCCTTCCTCACACAGATCCTTCTACAGCCCAGTATGTCCCGCATCCCAGCCCGGTCCCCCCTCTTCGTGTACCCCCAGCCTACTGCCCACCGCCACTTCTCTCTCGGGCTGGCTCCCGCTCCGTTCCCCACAGTCCCCGGGCTCCTCCCGGCCCCGCTCTCGCTCCGGTCCCCCAACCCCACCGCGATGTCCGGCCGTCCCTAGCGGTCTCCGCTCCGTCCCGGTTCCCCCAGAGCCGGTCCAGCCCCGCCATGCCCCCCTGCTCCCAATCAGCCCGTCCCGGTGCAGTCGCCCCCGCTCCGTCCCGCTGCCCGCGCATCCAGTCCCATCCACCGCCCGCTGCCGGGAGCGGCCCCGCTCCGCGACCCCGCCGCTGCTCCCCCCGGCGCGGCTCGTACCCAGAGCAGGCAGGAGAGGCACAGCCCGGTCATGCTGCCCGCGGCGCGTCCCCGCCGGCCGAGCCCCCGGCCCCTCGCTCCGCCCGCCCGCCCCACCCCGGCCCCTCGCCGCCCCTCCGCCCGGGGGAGGGGGGGAGCGGCGGAGCCCCCCCGAGCCCGCAGCGCCCCAATCGAGTCGGCCGGAGGCGTCTGGGACACCCCCCCACCGCCAGCAGAGGGGCTGCGGGGGCCCGGAGCGGGGCTGTGCGTGTCCCAGGCCCCCTCTTCCCCACTCACACACATTTGGGATCCATTTCCTCCGCTGACCGGGGGACACCCGCCACCCACGTCACCCTCATCCCTCCTCCGGCCTCCGGCGGGTCC
The DNA here is from genome assembly GCF_027887145.1 of Ammospiza caudacuta. NCBI lineage: Eukaryota > Metazoa > Chordata > Aves > Passeriformes > Passerellidae > Ammospiza > Ammospiza caudacuta. The sequence continues at coordinate 28,916,117 of NC_080600.1, read as the reverse complement.
TGCGGCGGGATGCACCCCCCCCATGCCCAGCCGAGTCCCCTGGGTGGTCCCGGGATGGGAGACGGGGAGGGATCAGCGGACATCCATGCGCGGAGCTGGGGGGCCTCAGCGAGGGGGGACAAGCTCCGGGCGGGACGGAGAGTGGCTTGGCAGCCTGCGGCCCTGACGGGAATGGATTTGACAGGGGGTGCTCCAGTCCCTCCTGGGGGGCTTGGCCGTGCGACACACGGTTCCCCCTCTCTCCGCCAGTGCTGACTCCGGCTCCAGCCTGGAAACTTGTGCTCAGCTGGCCGTGACCATGAGGGTGTGAGTCAGGGTGCGGGATGTGCCAGGGGGAAGGACACACCGACAGGACAAGCCACGGCTGGCATGGAAACCTGGGCATGGAGAGGACGTGGGCACTGTAATGCCCCCGTCCCCATGCCTCGGTTTCCCATCCATACTCTGCATAAAATCGCCAGCCCAGATAGGAAAGGCAGGGTGGGATGGGGGTAAGCTGCCCTTCCCAGAGACTGGGGTTGCATCTCGGTCCTCCCAAAGTGCAGCATCCCCTCCCCAAAATATCCCTGTCCCATTGCCCTCCACCCCACCTCTATGCTGTGCTCACCCGGCCCAGGGCAGTGGTACCTCTGTGGGGATGTGCCAGCTGGGACAGAGGACAGCACTTCCCACCTCTCCATGCCAACCACATCCAGGGGCAGAGGGAGGCTGAGGGGACTGATCCTGCTCACAGCACAAACAAGCAAAGAGCCACCCCTGCCCACCCCCCTCACACACCCCTCCCCATCATTACAGCCCTTATTAATCAACCTCGTTACTGCTCACAAATGAAAGCCCCGGTGGAGAGGCGTCCACACCCCCCCATAAATCACCTCCTCCCATTCACTGCTGTGACAATCCCAGGCTCCTCAGAAGGGCAGGGACAAGGGTCATGTGACAGGGACAGGGTGGCCGCAGGGACACAGCCCATCACATCATTTTAGGCTCATTTTCTCAGCAGGTGGACACATACCGGGTCACAGCACAGGGACTCTTGCAGACTCTTGCACAGGTTCTACTGGTGTAGGCATGCACTCCCAGTGCAGGGCCAGCCTTGGCAGGACTCCTTTGTGTCCTGGGGTCACCACATCCTCAAGGCCCCCACACCCACTTCCAGCAGAGTGTCTGCACACTGCTCATGCGTGATGTGTGCTCTCACATGCATACATCACACATGTCCCCCTGTGTACATGCCAGGACACACTCATGTACACCACACACACAGCCCATGTCACACATGATGTGTGGGTCCCACATGTGTGGGTACCTGTCAGCACAGAAAGGTCCAAGACACCCCTCTGTAACAGCTCACACCAACAGAGAGCCCTGCTGCTGCTGCCCCCAGCATACACACGTGTGTTAGGGGACACACACCCCATGGCAGCTCCATTGAGACCTCCTGTGCACCCACACCCATGTGAGCTGCAGTTCACTCTCACCTCAGCCCCACCTGCATGCCCATGAACACACATGCACAGGTACACGTGTGCTACAGCCCCCCATGAGTCCGCATCCTCACACCCATATCCGAAACACAGGGACAAAGTGGTGGACACAGGATTGCACAACCACCAACCCACGTCTCACCAATGCCACTCACCCACCCACAGCCCTGACCACCCTCCAGTACTCCCATCAGTTCATGGTCCTGCGTCCCCGGTGCGCTCTGGGGTCCCCAAGAAGTCAGAGGCCTCTCCTTCCTCCAGGCTGTGTCCCTGTCCTGGCATATACTGGACTGTCACCAGCCTGCAGTGACTCCCTCAGGTGCTGCCCAGCAGTGGCTTTGGCACCTGCTTTTCTGGCATGGTGCAGCTGAAGTGTCCCATGCCATCCTGCCAGGCACGGGGCAGCTTCCCAAAGACTGGAACAATGTGAGGGTGGCGCAGTGGGATCCAGCACCCTCCAAGAGCTTCCCCCCCTCCCCGCCTCAGCTTGCACAGCCTGGGTGGCAGAGCAGAATGAGTTCCCACAGCAGGTGCTGCATGGGCACGGGGATGCCCTGTGGGGCAATCCTTTGGCACGTGGGTCCCACACATGCCAGGTGCTGACGGGCCCAGAGGTGCCCTACACAAAGTGACCCCACAGGGTCTCACACATTGGGCATAGGGAGCTCACACTAACTGGGTACTTTATGGGCATGGTGCTTCCCAGTGCGAGGTGTTTACAGGTACAGGGATCCCCCACACTGACCACTTTATGGGCACAGGGATTTCACTTGGGGGGTGTTTTATGGCCACTGGGCTCCCCTCATGCAGGGCACAGCGTTCCCTTTGTGGGTTCTATAAGGACGCAGGGACACCCCCTGCCTCTACGGTCTCTCTGTAAGGACACAGGGATCCCAGCAGATCCCTTAGAATGAAAGGCTGTACGGCAGATCCTCTCCAGGCAGGCACTGCAGGGCTCCTCGGGTGTGGGAAGAGAGGGTCACAGTGAGACGCTGTGGGGGGAGCAGAAGGAGGGACAAAGGACATGCCCTGCACCCTGGCATGCATATGCAGGGTTTAACCCCCAGCTGCCCGGAGCAGGCAGAGCCAGCGGCCGCCCATGCCCCACTCCCCGCACCCCGGAGCCCCCCAGCCCCGTGTCCCCCGCCGCCCCTAACCCTAACGCCGTGCCCGGCGATGCCCGCTTACCTCCCGGCGGCGGCGGGTGCGGAGGGGCAGGAGGCAGGACACCAAGGACTTCCCCCAGCCAACCAAGGTGGCAAAGCACCAGCTCAGCCGGGTCATGGTGCCCCTGCCCGGGGCTCACCCGGCGGGGGGAGGGTGCAGGGGCCGACCCCTGCCCAGGGCACGCTCGTACCAGCGGCCGAACCCAGCCGTGCGCCGGCCACAACAAGCTCCGGTGCCCGGGCACTGCCCCCGGCGTGCCCAGCCCTGGGCACGGGGCCGTGCGACAGTGATGTGCTGGGGGTCTGCGGTCCCACCGGGGCCTGTCCCCCCCGCCCGTTCCCCAGCGTCGCCTGCGCGCTGGCAGCCAGGCAGGGAGCACCGTGCCCGCCCCTGTCCTGCAGTGCTTGGGTGGGAGCCAGCTCCGACACGCTCCCCCTCCTCCCCCTCCTCCTTCTCCTCCTCCTCCTTCTCCTCCTCCCGCACACGGGGCTCGGGGCTTGGCACCTCCGGCGCTCACCCGCCTGCCCTCCGGGCACGGCATCCCTGGGGTGGATGTCAGACCTTAACGGGGTCCCCCACTCCAGCGCCGTCAGTTTTGGGGGTGCAGGAGGTCGCACACGGCGGGTTCGCTCAATCCGCGACCCTCTCCCCGACCCTGCCTCAGTTTCCTTACAGTACCGTCCGCCCATCCCTAGCCCAAAGTGGCAGCGCCTACACACGGGCGGGGGGGGACTTCCCTCCCCTCTGCCCGTCCTCCTTGTATCCCAACGAGCCTCTCCTCGGCAGCCTGGGGACACAATCAGGGACTCCCCACACGGTGCCCTTGTAGTGGAGTCTCTCCCCAAAGGCTGCCCGACTGACACGCCGTGCTGCGGGAACAGAATTACCGTGGGGAACCTCCCCAAACCCGGGCACCTCCATCCCGCCATGGGGCTTGCACAGGGCAGGGAACAAAGTTACAGGGTGCAGCCCCCTGGCACCGCGCACCCCCATGCGCCCATCGAGGTGGTGCCAAGAGCAGCAGGCAGCAGCGCCCCTGGATGCTGCCATGACGCCGTGCTGGTGCCGGGCAAGGACCCATCCCCACGGGGCAGCTGCTGGTGCCAAGCGTGGGCAGCGGCCATGCCAGGCATGGGCACTAATTGCATTTGCCTTGGGAAGCCTCCCAGATAGCAGCAGCATCAGGGTGGGGGTGCAGGAAATTTGGGTGGTCCCCCACACTTCACAGCTGTCCCCCACAGCTCTGTCTGGCACCCTGGCAGTGGTAGAGGGCTGGAGGGCAGAGGGGGCCGGTGAGCCTCAGGGAGGTGACATCACCGCTGGCTCCACGGTCCCCCACCCCCATTTAATTAGCAGATGGCCCCCGGCTCCCGCCTGCCCCCCCAGCCCGGCGGGCAGCGCCAGGCCTGTGCGGGGCCATTAGCTTTATTGGCTGTGCTGAACCGGGGCCAGGCCTCGTTAATTGAATTGCACCCACGCCAAGGATGGGTGAGAGTCTTCTCTGCCCCCCCAGACCTGGCACCCCCGCCCTGGCCCTTGGCTGGGCAGGGAGAGGGGACCCTGCTGCCAGGCTGACGCAGTGGCGCGGTGGGCAGGGGCACATCCCCCCTGCAGGGGTTGGGGTCCTGCCCTCGCAGTGCCTGGCACGGGGCACGTGGGTGGTGCAATGAAGGGCGCACACGGTGCCCTCTCAGCCTCACACCCACACCAGCCACACGTGTACAGCTTGCACCCACGCACGCAGCCACATAGCCGTGCTCACACAGCCTGCACACACGTGCAGGCACACGCACGCCTGCTCACACACACACACGGTGATGCTGCTGCTCCACTGCCACCCAACACCCTGCCCTACCCCTATCCAATATGGAGTGCTGTGCCCCATGCCCACAGGGGCACACACTGCAGTGTGGCACGAGGCAATGGGGTGCTGAGGAGGCTGGGGTCACCCTGAGTACTGCCAGTGGCTCCCCTCTGCTCCCCAGCTGCACCTACAGGCCAACACCCACCGGGAGCCAGGAGGGTGCTGGGAGGCCCAGGCTCCCACTCAGCATCACTTCCTACTTTCACTTTGGTGTCGAGCGAGGCCTGACCGAGGGGACAAGGGCGTCCTCAAGGACATCCAGGTGACACAGGTAAGGGCAACCTGCTCTACAAGGAGGGGCACGGCAGAGGATAGGACATGGGCATCGCTGTGGCCATCCACCAAGATGGTGGTGGAGAACAGGATGGCAGTGGGTGCCCCTGCCTGGACTGGTGGGAGGGGCTGGCATCACCTTTGACATCCCCTCCAGGTTTTCAGGTTTTCAGCCCCAGTCGAGAAGGAGCCCACAGGACAGGGCTGACACAGTACAAGGGTCCAGGCACAGTGAATGAGGTGCACTGCTGGGCTGGGGTCTCCCCAGCAAGAGGGAGCCTTGTCCAGGATGCTCTGGAAAGAGCTTACACACTGGCTCTGGCTATAGTCCCCATGTGGAGGGCAGATGACTGGGGAGGGTTGTGGTCCTTGCTAGGGTGTCTGCAGCTCCTGCAGGGGTCTCTGTGCCCAGGGGCTGTTGTGCATGGGGGTGGCCTCTGTGCCAGGGTCTGCTGCTGGCTGCTTCTAGCAGAGTATGGGTCCTGGACCCCCTCCACAAAAACTGTGGGCAGGTTCTTCAGAGCATTCTGAATTTCCATCCTTATTGGAGACCATCAGGGTCCCCCCATGTTTGACACTGTCCTTCCTCTGCCCCAAAAGCTGCATAGGGGGATCAGCCTTGCTGACCCCTTCTCCAGAGCTGGCAACCCCCAAAACAGGGAGCTGGCAGGTGCTGGGGGCTAAGCTGCAGTGCCTGATATGATGTGGGCCGGGCGGGCTGTGGCTTCTGCAGCCCCACCAACCTCCTACACTTCCTCCTGCCCAAGGTACAAAAGGAGAAGCAGGCAGGCACAGTGTGGGCACAGGGACATGCCGGCTCACCCGCAGCACTCAGCAACTGCCCCGGGGCAGCCCACAGCTCCTGGACACAGGTAAGGGGCTTCTCTTGCCAGGGGAAACTGAGCTGCAGGTGGGGTGGGGAGGTGCAAAGATAGCTCATCTGAGGTCTCTCAATAGCCCTGGAATGGGAGCATGGGCAGCCCCAGACCTGTGTCCTGCTCCCTCACTGTGCTCTGGTAGAGGGCACAGGGCATTCACACGCTTGGGCACGTTTGGGCACACCGGTGCACACACTCCTGTGAGTGCACGCGCACCCTGCTGGGACTCACACCCCGTCCCCCCAAAGTGCTGCCCCACACCAGCCACAGTGACAAGTCACAGACCTGCCACCCCCATGGGCAACTTCCCTCACCCAGTCCCCAAGCTGCCACCCACCCCAAAATCACTGCACTGTGCCCTGTGGCCCCTCACCTCATGCCCACAGCTCACCCAAACCCCATGCCAGCTGTGCAGTCAACATGCTGTGCCAGAGGGTTCTGCTGAGGGAGCTGAGCTTAGGGGGCTGCATATCAGGGCTGGTGTGCCCCGTGCTCAACCACCCAGGAGCCCCCACATTGTTCATGATGTGAGTGAGGGAAGCGAGAGCAGAAGCAAAAGCAGCACTTCCCCTGCACCAAACCCACATCCTGAATCCTGGCAAACAGGGACAGGGATAAGGACAGGGACACAATAGGGATGTGGTGGGGTCAGCCCCTGGAACTCCCCAAGGAATGGTACCAGAGGCTGTGGACATACAGGGGCAGGGCACGTGGAGAGCTGAGAGGGTGCAGGATGGGACACCTTTATCCACCCCATCTGTTCTGCCCTATGTAGTGGGGGAACATGGGCAAGGTAAGGGGTGCCTAAACCTGCCTAAAACCCCTCTGGGGTGGAGCTGTGGGGGCAGACACTCTCTCTGGGACAGAGTTTGGGGGTGCCAGGGAAGTGCCAGCCTGGAACCTCTCATCACTGCCCCTGCCTCTGCAGATCCCTGTGAGCAGCCATGGCAGGGGAAGGGGAGCTCAACCGTGTCATCAAGGACCTGCAGAGTAAGTGTGCCAACCAGTGCCCTGCCAGCATGTTCCCTGCATGGCACATCTCACCCTGGCCGTGCCAGATTCCTTTTTGCACCCAAGTCATGGGCGGTGAGGGGTGTCACTGCCAGGGGTGCTCCAGAGAATCCCCGTGCCAACCCTGGCACTGCTGCGTGCTCCCATCCTCACTGCCAGCCCCTGGGAACCAGCAGTGCCCAGGAGGTGGCTGTGCTCCTTGCTCCCCCTGCTTCCCTCCTTTATCCCGAGCTCCTCTTTCTCTCTGAAGAAAAGGAGGCTCTGTGGGGGATCTTATCACTCCCTATAACTATCTGAAATGAATGGGGGAACATGGGCAGGGTTGTAGCCAGGAGGGAGTCAGTCTCTTCTCCCCAGTTACAAGGGTTAGGACAAGAGGAAATTGCCTCAAGTTGTGCCAGGAGAGGTTTACAGTGGATATTAGGAAAAAAATTTTCATGGAAATGTTTATCAAGCATTGGAACAGGCTACCCAGGGAAGTAGTGGAGTCACCACCCATGGAGGCATTTAAAAGACGTGTGGATGTGTCATTTGGCTGCATGGTTTAATGGTGGATTTGGAAGTACTGGGTTAATTACTGAACTTGATCTTGGAGGTCTTTTCCAACTTAGATTCTAGAATTCTATGATTTCATCCACCATGAGAAATCCCCGAGGCTGGTTGTTGTGAGGCAGTTGAAGGAAGAGGGGTAGGATGGGAGAGGGTGCCATGCCAGCCCAGCCCTGCCATCCCGCAGAGACCGTGGCCGAGCTGAAATGCAGCTACCAGGAGCAGAACGTGCCGGTGACAGACGGGAGCCGGGAGCTGCACAGCCTCTGTGCCCAGCTGGAGTTCCTCCTCCAGGTACTGCTGCTCCTCCATCTCTGCTGCCCCCTGCCTCCTTTCCCCTTAGGCACAGCTGAGAGCAGAAGGGATCCTGTGTTAACCATGCAGGGGCTGGAATAACCTCACCCAGCATTGTCTGGCCCTGGGCATCCCCAGCCACCTGGACCAGGTTCTCCCTAATCCACATGTGTAATTACATGTGCCGAAAAAGGGAAACTGAGGTATGGAGTGAAGAGAGGGACACCTGGACCAACCCTGCTGGGGGAGCTGGCTGGATTCCAGCCCCACAGGGGACAGGCTGGGGGGAGCAGGGGATGCTCCCAGAAAAAAAAGTCCCAGCTTGTACCTCTGCCAGTTTGACCTCAAGGAGAAGAGGAGCTTCTTTGGGCAGCGCAAGGACTATTGGGACTTCTTGTGCCAGGGCCTGGCACGGTGCCGGCAGGAGCATGAAGGCATTCACTTCGTCACCTCCTTGGACAAGGTGGGCATGGGCTGGTGGGATACCCAGGGGCTTGTGCACACATAAGAACTTCTGCTTGCCTGTGGGTGCACACACACCTCTGCACAGGCACACACCCGCTTGGGCACCAAGCATTTGCCCACTGGTGCTATAAACAGTTTTGTCCCCTCTGGGATCCCCGCTGCACCCCAGGCCGAGCCCTGGGGACCCTCTTTCCCTGCATGGGCTGGGAGGGAGGTGTGTGGAGGGGCAGACTGGAGTGACAGGGATTGATAACCCCCTCTCCCCCACAGCTGAAGACGCCTGTGGGCAGGGGCCGAGCCTTTCTGCGGTACTGCCTGGTGCACCGGCAGCTGGCAGAGTCCCTGCAGCTCTGCCTCCTGGACCCTGAGAGCCTCTGGTGAGAGCAGGGGCACACTGGGGGAATGCTCCTGGAGGTGGGGGACATGGCCAGGGTGGGCAGTGCCCTGCCGCACCCAGTCAGCAGAGGTGCTGCAGGGATGTGTACCTGTCCAGGGCATAGAGGGATGCATGCTTTGTGGTTGCAGTGAGTGGTACTACGCCCGTAGCCCCTTCCTGAGCCCCCAACGGCGAGCAGAGATCCTGGGCAGCCTCTATGAGCTGGACTGTGTCACCTTCCACCTGGCTCTGTACAGAAGTGACCTGGACACCGCCTGGCCCATGTTCTCTGAGTGAGCTTGGGGACACTGGGGGCACCAGGGGCATTGGCAGCACTGGGGATGTCAAGGGCATCAGAGGCACCTGGGACTTAGCATTGCAGAGAAGCATTTGTGCAGTGCCCCACTGCCCTAGACCCCACACAGCACTCCAGATGTGCCAGCTCTCCATGGAGGGCACAGTCATTGGCACCAGCATGCACACCCTGCCTGTGCCTGCAAACATGCCCCATGCATGTGTACACACACAGAGCCATCCTGTGCTTGAGTATGTCCCTGCTGCAACACCGTGACACTGTGATATCTGACACACAAGTATGTGCTTGCACACCCTTGCCCTGGGCACACTTGTGGGGGCATCATGGATGCAGCTGTTCCAGCACACTCACACCTGTTCTGATACCCACACACCCATGTGCACAGACTGTCACAAGCATACATGCTTGGGTCGATGAGTGCCACGTGTTCTGTGGGTGCTCAGGCTGATGGCACTAACATCACTGATCCCCCACCCTGCTGCCCCCCAAATTCCTAAAGGCTGCTGTGCCCAGCGAGCCCAAATGGAGGGTGGTGATGCCCTGTTCCCCTTGGGGGTGACCTCGTAGTCCTGAGCCCTGTGTCCCCTCTAGGCCACTTGTACGGCCCAGCCCAGTGATGAGGAGCAGCCCAGCAAAGACAGCCCTGCAGACAGACAGGATCAGCACTGTGGCACATGGATGGTCTGATGGCACTGGCCATCCCACTGTGGCACTCCATGGGCCACCAGCCCATCCCTGCCCACCCACTTGGGCTGCCCTGCAGGCAGGGAGTGTGCAAGTGGAAGATACAGAGGAAGATTCAGAGGATGGGGAGGTGAAGAAGGACACGGAAGAGGAGGATGAAGAGGAAGTGGAGGAGGATTACGGTAAGGATACAAAGGAGGTGAGGGTGAAGGATGTGGAAGTGGACGTGGAGGAGGATTTGGAAGAGAAGCATGAAGAGTTGGAGGAGGATGAGAAGGCGATGAAGGATGTGGATGTAGAGGAACTGGAGGATGCACATGGCGCTGGCAAAGCAGCCCAGCCTGGCATGTCCTCACTGTCCAGTGGCACAAGGTGCATGCTGGGGCCCCTGTCACTGGTGCCCAGGCAGCCGGGTGGCACAGAGGAGTCCCTGCAGGCGCTGGTGTCGCAGCTGAGGGCCGAGCTGGGGCAGCGGGAGGCGGCGGCCCGGGCGCTGGCGGCGCGGCTGGCGCGGGCGGACCGGCGGCACCGGCGGCAGGAGGAGGGCAGCGCCCGGCGGGCACAGCTCTGGGCACGCCAGGAGGAGGCTCTGCGGGAAACCAACGCCTTCCTGCAGCGGGCACTGGAGGCAGCGGTGGCAGCGGAGGACCCGGGGGCACTGGCACGGGCACAGGAGGAGTCACGGCGCTTGAAAGAAGTGGCAGAGGAGCGGGGCACCCAGCTGGCCAGGGCGCGGGCAGAGGCGGCGGCGCTGACATCGCGCCTGCAGGAATGCCAGGAAGCGCTGGTGGCGGCAGGACGGACGGACGTGCCGAAGGATGCCGGTACCTCAGATGAGGTGGCTGCCGTGGAGGAGGTGCTGCGTCAGGCACTGGAGCTCGCCCGTGCTCCCCAGGAGCCCCCACGAGCCCCCCAGGCAGAAGGGGAGCCCAGCACGGTCACCAGCATGGCCATGGTATGGGCAAACCCAAGGGGACCCCGTGGTGGGGTGGGGTTTGGGATCCAGGATTGAGCCCCCACTCTCCCCCAGCGCTTGGCCAGCCTCGCTGCCGCAGCACAGGAGGAGACGTGGCAGAGCCGGCAGCAGCTCCAGGCCCAGCGACAGGAGATGGCACGGCTGCAGGAGGAGCTCAGCAGGTCGGGCAGGTTCCCCTTCTTCCACCACCCATCACCCCAGAGTGGGACCTCCTATCTGCCCACCAGAGGGTTTCCCAATGATGTCCTGCTTGGACACAGCCAAACAGCAGCTGGGGATCGGCTGGGGGAGGGAGAGAAGGATTTGAGGGGGGAGGACTGGAGGGAGGGGTCACTTTGGGGCTGAGAGGTGGGTGGAAGGGTGGGTGGGCAGAGAGTTGGAGTGGTTTGGCGTTAGTAGATAGAGAGAGGGAAGGAGGGATCAATTTAGTGTGAATGGATGGAGATGGGACGGTGGATGGAGAGACACAGGGATTAATTTGGGGTGAGTAGGTGGGTGGGTGGGCAGAAGACCAGGGGTATGAATGTCGAGAAGGATGGATGGATGGATGGATGGATGGATGGATGGATGGATGGATGAACAGTGGGAAAACAGATGGGTGGCAGTTGGCAAAGTGGCTGTGAGGATGGGGAGAGAGCTTGAGGATGGATGAGCAACAGCAGAGAAAAGAAGGGAGGGAGGAAAGGAGGGAGGGAGCGAGGGAGGGAGGGAGGAACCAGCGGCGGGAGGTTTATCCGCATGCATGGAGGGACAGAGAGACGAGCAGCTGACAGACAGGGGGACGGTGTGGGCGCTGTCCCGCGGCAGGGCCCGGCAGGACGGCGAGCGCTGGGCATCGGCGCTGCAGCGGGCGCAGAGGGAGGCCCTGGAGCGGGAGGCGACGCGCGGCGCCGAGCAGGCACGGCAGCAGGAGCTCATACGCGACATGAAGGGTCGGCTGCTGGAGCTGCTGCGGTGAGAGCCCCGGGGCCTCCACGCGAGGGCGAGGGGACCCACACCCCTTTGCCCAGAGGAGGGCACCAGAGCCCCGGCGAAGGCAGCGCTGACCTCTCCCCTCCCGCAGGGAGAAGGATGCCCTGTGGCAGAAGACAGAGGGCATTGACAGCCCGGTGCCCAGCCCGGTGCCCCGCGACCCAGGGCTGTGTGCCCGCTGCCACAAGGATTTCCGCCTCCTCTCCCGGCGGTACAGCTGCAGGTGGGCTGGGACGGGAACGGGGGCTGGCTCTGGCACGGTGCGGGCTCAGGTCTCACCCCCTGCTCTCTCAGCAGGCTGTGCCAGGGCAAGGTGTGCCACACCTGCTCCGTGGACATGGGCAAGCACGGCCGCTGCTGCCTGATTTGCTACCAGCAGAGGCACCCGCAGGCCACATGAGCGGCACAGCATCCCTGGCACCATGTCTGGGACACCTCCTGCCCTGGGTGCCTCCTCTTGGACTTACCGGGGTGTCCAGGGCCTGCATGCAGGTTCTGCTGCCCAGCATTTTGGGTTTGACATGTGTCTTTCTTGCAGCTGGTCCACAAAGAGGAAAACTACTCATTTCTGCTACCCCTGTGTCTTCTGTGTCGTCCATTGGTCACTGCCAGATTGACACTGGGGGTGGGTGCAGGGTGGAGAATGCTGCTGTGGGGGTGTTCAAGTTGTCTTGGGGGGAACCATCCCCAAAAAGGGTGTCCTAGCTGCAGCCAGGGTGAGCCACTGCCTGCACCATCACATGGTGGGGAGAGTAGACAGCTCTTGGCCAACAGCCCTGGCTTCCTACCACACTGCAAGGAACCACTTGGGCAAGAGGGTTCTCAGATGCAAAGGTGATGGGCTGTCCTCCTCCCCCACTCACTCTGCTGTGCCCCAAGTCTCCAGGGTTCCCACCTGGGTGCTGGGGACCCCTGTACCCACCCATGAGCCAGCGCATGGGTGACATCTGCTATGTCCCCATGATTATGGACCCCTAGGAACCCGCATCAAGGTCAATGGAGGAGCAGTATGGGACTCCAGTAGAGAGATGTGTAGATGTGTAGGTGTAGGGCAGACATCCTGAAGCCTGGCACACAGAGTGGAAGGAGACTCCTCAGCACGGTCACAGTCCCCTCTTCAGCTCCTTGACCCCAGTAAAGTGTCAGCCCCAGTTGCCCAAGCCAGGGCGGAAACATCCCGGTTGTGTAAGGCACAGGTTCCCAGCCCTTTGCACAACAATCTCCTGACACCATGGCTGGGGGGAAGCGGGGGTGCCTGGGGTGCTGGTACCCTTCAGGCAGGGGTCACAGGGCTGGCTCAGTGTGAGGGGCTGCTCAGAGATCTTTCAGGGATTTGCTCTGCTGGGGTTGAGATTGGGGTTGGAAAGGGAATGACTTTGTCCCCAGGTGGGATACACTCCACATAGAGATTATCAAAGGGCCAGGACCTGTCTGGGGAGCTGTAGGAAGCAAAACCTGGGCTTGGGTCCCCTGTGGGGATGTACAGGATGCCAAACCCTGTCCTCGAAGAAGGGTAACCCACACTCTGACAGGCTCAGCAGGCAGCACTGTTTTGGCACTGCCTCCAGAGAGGTGCTCTGGCCCTGACCTGCCATGTCCCTTCCCGTGGCAAAGAGGAGGCAGACATGGGTGACAAACCCACCAACTCCTTTATTGCTGGATGGTCATCGGGTAAATACACCATCCCCACTGCAGTCTCACAGAGTCCACAGGGTCACAGGCTTTGTCCCAAAGAGAGGGCAGGGTGCACACTTGACATCACTCCCCTGGCAATGGGGTCCTACCACCTTGCCATCCAAGCCCCCTTCCAGCTGGGGTCCAGTATCCAATGGTGGCCCTGCCCATCTCCATGGCATCACCACCCACATTCCAGGGGGCTGGATGAGGATGCTGAGGCATGTGGAGTGCTTGGACCTGCTGGTACCCACAAGGGCTGGGTCCTAGAAGAGCTCAGAGGGTGGTGGATGTATTGCCAGAGGTGGAGGCATAGGAGGCGCGGCCGTAGCGGGCAACAGCATCCTTGCTGATCAGCCCACGCTGCGCCAGGATCTTGAGGAAGCTGTTGCGAAACTTTTGGCCGATGAAGGCGTAGATGATAGGGTTGATGCAGCTGTGGGCAAAGCCCAGGACCTGCGTGACAGAGAGGGCTGTGTCGATGCTGTTCCTCCTCTCACAGGTCTCGGCAATGGCCCGCGTCCTCATGAGGGTGTCGCTCACCAGTGTGATGTTGTAGGGCAGCCAGCAGATGAGGAAGACCAGCACCACAGCGAAGATGACCTTCATGGCCCGCTGCTTCTGGGCATTCTTGGTCTGCAGGAGGGTGTGGATGGTGACGCCATAGCAGAAGAGCATCACCAGGAGGGGCAGGACAAAACCGAAGGTCTGCGGCAGGACCCGCAGCACCACGCGCCACTTGGCCGTGTCCTCGCCGCTGATGCGCTCGTAGCACACGGTGCCGTTGTTGGGCGAGTGGAAAGCCTCACGGAAGAGCAGCACGGGCAGGGAGAGCAGCGTGGAGAAAACCCAGATGCCCAAGCAGACAAACTTCACCCAGTGCCTCTTCTCAGTGGCAGCCCGCGTGGCGTAGACGATGGCCAGGTAGCGGTCCACACTAATGCAGGCCAGCAGAAGGATGCCGCTGTAGAAGTTGGCTTCCTGCAGCACGGAGATGGCTTTGCACATCACAGTGCCAAAGACCCACTCGTGGGCTCGGTAGGCTGCCCAGAGCGGCAGGGTCAAGGCGAAGAGCAGGTCTGCCACGGCCAAGTTGAGCAGGTAGACGTCGGTGACGGAGCGGCTGGTGTGGATGGAGGTCACCACCAGCACCACCAGCCCGTTCCCCACCACACTGAGGATGAAGACCAGGCAGTAGATCACCACCACCAGGTACTTGTTGAGGGCAGAGCTTTCAGGCCGGCACGGAGAGGATGAGATAGCAGTGTCAGGCATGGCTGTGCTGTAGTCATAGCTGTAGTTGTAAAGGGCTAAGATGTTGGAGAGATCCCCACTGTAGGACAAGAACTCCATTTTGCCTGTGGAGCACAAAATGGCATGAGCATGGGGTGGCAGGGTAGTGGACCAGGGGTGACAGCACCTCTGGGTCCTCTGGCATCTCCGTTGTCCCCCAGGTCCCCTCCCAGCCAGTGGGCAGCTGTCCTTCATCACTCCATTGTGATGGAGGACACAGCATCCACACTGTGCCAGGTAATGGTCAGTACTGCAGATAGACACTGTTCCTCATATACCCCCTCATAAAACTCCCCCTGCATGCCTCAGTCTCCTGCATCTCACCCTAATTCTGTCCCTTTCCTGACTCCTGTGGAAGAAGAGTTTCCCCCCATAGAATGATCATCTCTTCTCAGTTTGAGAGGCTTCCCCATCAATGCAGCATCACATCCCTCCAGGAGACATCTGGCTCCTCCAGAAACCCTGGGCTTACTGTGGGTCTTTCAAAAGCCTCCAAGCTCTTTGGGCATCTCAGAGCCCCTCAGGCACCTCCAAAGTTCGTCAAGTACCCCTGCATCCCTCCAGCCTCTCCACCCCCTCAAGCATTGCTGCTGTGATGCCTGGAACAGAGCTGCCTCTCCTGCCACCTCAGCCAGTAGCAAGGCTGTGCTCATGGTGCCTGGGGCAGCATTCAGGAAGGTCTGAAGGTGTTTTTGTGCCCTTCTTCCACCTGCTGGTCTTGCTCCTGCGGGACTGGTTTCAAGCCCCGGGCGGAAAGACGTGTCACACTTTGCAGGCAGCTTTGGAAATATTACACCTCTGGTTTTCCTGTTGCTCATCTGGTCACTGCCATGTCCCCCCGTGCTTGGCCTCAATGGGGAAATCACAGGTGGCAGTCGCTTTTCCTGTCTCCTCACACATAGGAGATGGTGAGCTCGCTCTGCTCCTGCCTCCCCAGGGACCACTGGCTTTCAGTCTTCTCCCAGAATGGATCTGCACTCTTGTTTCACTCCAGTTTCACCCCCTATGTCCCATTTCTGAGCCCCCCAACCCCTCCAGGGCTTGGAGATGCCAGGACTGCTTGGGGTGCTGAGTGCCCCCCAGTGCTGGGGTCCCCAGCTCCGAGCTGGCCCTGTTTGAACCCAAACCATCCCTGAACTGACTGTCCACTTCTGCCTGATGTGAACTCCCTGCTGCAGCTGGGCTGGTGCCACTGCCCAGAAAAATCTGTGCCTGGCTCTGCTTATCCTCTCTGGCAGTGATCCAGGGATGGAAATCCTGGGATGGTGACTCCAGGGGGGTGCTGCTGGGATGCTGAGGCATCAGCATCCCAGAGGACTGCAACAGGGATGCTGCTGGTGCTGATGGGGAATGTCCTCCCTAGTGGGGCTCCCACAGGCACGGGGCAGAGCCTGATGCCAGTGCTTCCCCTGCATCTATTTCTGTCTGCTGCTTTCTGCCTCCCCGCTCCAAAGTTCTGGTGGTTCCTCTGGAAACGGGTATGCCCCGGGTTCAGCACACACAGACACCGCACAGCTGGCTCAGATGAGGGGAACAAGCAGCACTCCATTTCCCTTCCTGACCCTGGCAGGGGTGGCTGTCCCCCAGTGGGGAGGAAAGAGGGACATGCCATGGGGAAGGATCCTCCTAGCTCATCACTGTGCAAGGAAATGGGAGCAGGTTTTTTCCCCACGGCACCCAAGGCTGATGTCCCTGGGGACTATGGAGGGTTTGCACCCCAAATGAGCCCTCAGCACAGCCTTGGGTGCTCTCACCACCACCTCCCTCTACCAAGCAGCCTCTTGGGCACTGCAGCAACCCACCCCAGCCCTCAGGCTGCTCCACATGTGAAGGGGCTCAGATGGGAGCTGTCAAAGCCCAAGGAAAGCCACAATCTCCAGTGGCACACTCCACAGACTCACTGCTTGCTGCTGTCGCCGTCCCCTCAAATGTGGAGTCTTCTCCTGATCCCAAGTTGTTTCTCACTGGGAAGCACACAGGTACGGGTTTTAATCCAGATGTGACCCCCAAGGGCTCCGGTACAAAGTGTGGTGGGATCCAGGGCAGCCCCAGACCCAGGGGTCTCTCCAGCCGGAGGATCCCTCACCTACGCCTGCAGCTGTGCCACCTCCCAGCACCCCTTCCCTCCAGACTTTATACTGCCCGGGGAGGAAATGTTGCAAAATCTTCTCCCAGAATGAAGCGGAAGTGGCAGCCAAAGGGACCCTTCCGTGGTCCCCCCTCAGATGCTTTTCCCAGCCCGAGGGGAGCCCGCAGCCTGCTGTCACCCTCCTGTCCCACGATGGCCCAGGCCACGCTGCACGGGGGGTGCACCCAGGGGTTCAGCGCCATCCTTGAGACGATGCACCTGGGGGTCTCCAGCTGGGGGTCTCCAGTTTGTCCCCAGGCCCTCCGTGGATGAGGGGATCCCCTTCAAGGCACGCCTGTGTGCTGCAGTCCCCCCAGGAGAGCAGAAGGTCTCAAGGCCATGGCCAGTGGGTGATGGCAATGCAGGGCTCTGTGCCTCAGTTTCCCCATTGACAGAGCAAGGGTGGTGTCAGCATTTGGGGGATGCACAGGGACTGCAAGGCCAGCTTGCCTTCTGTTGGGGGTTGCTGTGGGGAACCTCCCCAGAGTAGAGTCCCATGTCCCTCCTGTCCTGCCTATGCCTTGCCAAGCTAAGCCGAGCCAAGCCATGCCATCAATGCCACCAGACAGAGCCGTGCCCCTGTGCCAGCCCCGCAGACTTAGGGAAAGCTGTGGCTCCGAGTGCCCCCATTGCTCTCAGGGGAGAACTGCACACAAGGCCATTCCCTATGCACCCAGTACCCCACGTTTTGGGGCACCTGGTAAGTGCCACCATCATATCCCTTGGGTATCCCCACAGACTCAAGGACACTCCTATTCTCTGTGGGAACATCTGCCCAGTTTTGGGCAACCCCCAGCTTCAGGGCACCATTACAGCCCCCCTAGGGTACCCCCACTCCCTGTGTCACCTCACATTTTTGGGGGCCTGTAGCTGTGAAATTATCCATTTTGCAAGATACCATTTTCCCCTGTAAGCACCCCCATATCCCTGGGGCACCAATTCTCACACAGCCCCCCAAACACTGGGACACACCTGCTACTTCCTAGGACATCCCTATAACCCTAAGGGCACCCCACTGTTTTGGGGACCCCCCAATACTGTGAGTATTCAATTAACGGGAATGGGGGGGAGAACCTCACACTTTTGGGGACTTCCAGACCGCAGGCACACCACATACCCCTGCCTCACCCCGGCTGGCAGGGATGCCCATACCACGATGCCCATACCATACCCAGTGCACCTCTGCACCTGGCATTTAGGGGACACCCCCGTGTCCCACCGCATTTGGGGAACACCCCCGTGTCCCACCGCACTCGGGGCACATCCCCGTGTCCCACTGTATTCGGGGCACATCCTCGTGTCCCACCGCATTTAGGGCACACCCCCGTGTCCCACCGCATTTAGGGGACACCCCCGTGTCCCACCGCATTTAGGGCACACCCCCGTGTCCCACCGCATTTGGGGAACACCCCCGTGTCCTATCGCATACGGGGAACATCCCGTGTCCCACCGCATTTGGGGCACACCCCCGTGTCCCACCGCATTTAGGGCACACACCCCCGTGTCCCACCGCATTTAGGGCACACACCCCCGTGTCCCACCGCATTCGGGGACCCCCTCCCCCTTTCCCTCCCGCCGCGGGGCGGGGCTCCTTGTGGCGTCATTCCGTGTGGGCGGGGCGAAGGCGGGGCGGGGCAGTGGCGCCGCCGCCGAGCCGGAAGTGACGCGCGGGCGCGAGAGCGGAAGCGGCGGCGCAGGCTCGGGCGGGTCCCCGGTGCGCGCAGCGGGCTCGGCTCCCTCAGAGCCGCTCCCGGCACCGACATGATCCTGCTCGAGGTCAACAACCGCATCATCGAGGAGACCCTCACGCTCAAGTTCGAGGGCGCGGCCGCCGGGTAGGGACAGGGGAGCCGGGGCGGGGCGGGGACGGGTCCGCGGACCCAGGGAGGGGCGAGGGGGCGGTGGCTGGCGGGGCCCGGGCCGTGCCAGGCGCCCTGGCACGGAGCGAAGCCTGGCGGGTGGTGCCGGGGGAGGATGGGGCTGAGACGGGCGGAAGGTGGGGGCCAGGGCACGGTGACAAGGCAGGATGTGGGGCCGGGGAGCGGCGCTGAGCCAGCGGGTGCTGTGCCGCCGGGGGGGCGGCCCGGGAACGAGGAGGGCAGAGCGGGCACGGGTGGCGGCCTGTAGGATGCCGGGCAGGGAGGGGGCGGTCAGGGTGCGGGACCTGAGCTGCGGGCGGCGGGGATGGGCAGAGCTTGGGCACAGGGAGAGCCTGGCAATGAGGGAGCAGAGCGGGACAGGGCAGTGTCGGAGGGGACAGTGGGGCTGCATGGGGTCAGCAGTGCCAGAGCAATGAAGGGCCCAGGGAGAGCAGGACGGATCTGGGAAGGGTACCGCAGATTGCCGTGCTGGGGTGGACTGGAGGACAGGGCCTGGACAAGGAGGAAGTTGGGAAGGGAGGAAGGCGGATTTGCAGCGTGTTTGCTTTGGGTAAAGTGGGCTTCATCAGCGAGGTGCCAGCGCTGGTACAGAATGTGTAGGGGGAGGCGGGGAACAGGAAGCCTGAGTACGGAGTCACGGCCTCAGCCTTTTGCTTTGGGGTGAAGAGCAAATTCCAGCGTGCTCCCTCTGCTTTCTCGAGCAGAAGGGATACACAGGCACAGGGGTCAGCCACAACCACTGGTGCCAGCCTGGTGGGTGTGCTGGCCTCGGGGAGCAGGCTGGGGGTCTAGTTCACACCCACATCTCTGACTGGGACAGTTCAGTCCCTGGGGAGCCAGTGGGTTTTTTTACTGAGTATTGCACCAGGGCAAAAAGATGCTTGAGAGGACCCAGCTTAGTTTGGAAGGAAGCCCCTTAAGTATGAATGTCCTTATCTGCAGCCGAGTGGCCTGTGGGCTCGATGCACTGCCTGCTGACTGAGACACCTTTGTACAGACACAAAGCCTCGAGAGGCAGAGCAGTGGTGTTATCTCTGGGGTGGAGCCTGCCCTGGCGCCTCACAAGGCAGGGCTCAGGCTGCTCCAGGAAAGGACCCCCCAGGCAGGTGCCTTTTTCTGTGTTACCTTTTTTTCTCCAGCGATTTTTGAAGCTCTCAAATTTTTGCATGCAGAACGTTGTCAGAGGTCATTTACTCTGCTTTGCCCCCCTCTCAATTGACTTGTTGCTCAGATCCCTGTTTTGTTTTGGAGGGGATTTTTTTTCCATAAAATAATTATGCAGGCTGCTCTGCCTTGGAGGACAGCTGAGCTTCTTGCAGACTTTGATTTGTCTTGAGCCCTGATCATTTAATGCAACAAGTTTCCCCAGAGTGCAGGCACAGCACTGGGCAGAGAGAGCTCCCAGGTGACCACTGTGGTATTGCAGCCACTTCCATTAGAAAATATGGCATGTACAGAGCTTCACAGTGAGTGTCAGAGCAGCTTGTCTGTGCCAAGGCACTCTTCCTGATGGAGAGGGAAGAACATGCATGTGTCCCTGTGTTGATCTGATGTGGAGGGGCAGTTTGCAGCTTTAGATGCACCCCAAAACTCTGACTCTGTGAGCAGAACTGTGCTTGCTTGCCCTCCAGCAGCCTGCAGGCCCCTGACATTTCCATTTTGCTGCATGGCAAAGCCACCTCACTTGTGTGTTGGCACGTGTGCCTGACATACTGATTGTTCCTGGATCAATTTGTAGGGTGGCTGATGGTGCTCTGCTTCTGCCTTTTAGTCATCTGTGGCACGTTCTGTTCTTTAGATGGCGTTTCTAGATAAGTTTTGTGCCTTGAGCGTGTTGCTGAAGGTGAATTTTCTTCTGTGCTTGTTCTGGGGTCCCCCATGCAGGCAAGTCCATGGAGGTTTCTCCTGCTTTCAGGTCTTCTAAGGAATGGATGTTACAAAACATTTATTCAAGTGATACTTCTTTTCCTATGGCCACAGCTCTCGGGTTATTCCTGTGGTGCTCAGCCTGGAGGCAGGAAGGGATTTCCTGTGTTTTGCTGTTTTGGTGATGCTTTTCCAAGGTGTATCTTGGGGGCTGAACACAGGATAGTCAGGGCGAGGTCAAGCCTTGAAGAATTTGGTGGCTGGGAGGAGTGAGTGTGGGCACTGGGGCAGAGTTGAGTTTACATTGTTTGCTCTAACCCTGAAGTGCAGCAGATGTGATGCAGGGATTTGTCAATAGGGGTTGTCTCAGAGCCAGGTGTGCCTGGTGGCTTCAGCACCAGCCTGCAAGTGGGGCAGGGCAGGGCTCATTTCCAAATCCTCTGCCACAGACTTGTCCTGTGACATGGGCTGTGTCACTGCCCTCTGCTGCAGTGCAGCCACAGTTTGGCAGGTTCCTGCAGAGCTTCCCTGGGCTGTCAGGTGGGAGACACTCCACATTTCACCTTGTCATGTAGAACTAGGTCACATGTAAAAGATGGAATTCATTAACTGCCATTATTGTCATATATGTCAAAATCTGCTCTGCGTGGAGGTCCATCAGCTGTCCCTGGAGTTCCCAGTGTGAAAGGTACCTTGGCAGGACTGCAGACAGAGATCAGCACTTGAGACAGGGCCTGACCCACCTCTGAGAGTACTCCCTGGACAAGGTCCTTGGGGCTTGGCAGCATCCACCTGTAAATAGGGTAATTTCAAATCGAATTTGGTTTTGTGGGCAGTCCCTATGGAAATCTCACCTCCTTGGACAGCCACTGTTGAAACACGATTTAGATCAAGGTGGTAACAGATTATGGACTTCAATGCATCTGATTTTTTTTTCCTTACTTAGCTCTAGTAATTTCTGTGTTTAAATCTATTCTCTTAACCAACCACATTTTAAAATAAAAACCTAAAGCTACCAGAATCTGTTGAAATAACTTGAGTTAGGAATCTGCTTCTGCAATGTGGGAATATCTGGTCAGAATCTGGAAATAAGTTTATTGAAATGAGGTTGGCTCGTGACCTTTTTTCATGTCAAGAGGAAGCTTCCATAAGCTTCTGACCAATTCATTTGTACATGAGATGTTGCCTGGAAGCTGGTGTCACAGGTGAGTTTTCCCATTTCTGATAAAAATGTTGTGTGAGGAGATGAATTCTACGAGTTGGAAAATCCTGTTTCTCATCATTGCTTTCCTTTGCTAACTGCACAGACATTAAAAAAACCCCACAGACACTCTAGGTGTAAAACATTTTGATGATTGCCTTCTGTGTCTGATGAATACTCATTCTTTTTGACACTAGCGAATTTGCCATCCAGTTTTGTCCTGCACTTATTTAACTAACCCCAGGGAAGGTGTGGCGCAGGGCTTTGGTCTTAGGGTTTGGTTTTCCAGTCATACATAACTTACCCAAAATCTTTAGTCAATTAATCATCTGTCTCAAACTGTTACTTATTATTTACCCACTGTGCCAAAGAACACACATTTGCATAGCTGGGGTACAGCATGCCTTTTCCTAGGTTGGGGGTGGAGGGAAGAGAATCTCAGATTAAATTGTTGGGTTCTTTACAGCCATTAGTAGGTACAGCTCTGCAGGGCTCCCTGACAATTAGCTTCGTAGGAAATCAACTGAAGCTTGGACTTCCCTGATGCAGAGTGGTTCCTGTGAGCCAGCAGGAGCTGGGCTGAAGCTGCACCCACCTGCTTTATGGTATTTCCCACCTGCAGTCACTTGATGATGGTGTGCTGCAGAGCTGAGCCTTTCAGACAGAGGCTGAATCCTGGCTGTAACCAGTGAGAACTTTGTGTTCATGGTGTGACTTGCAGTCAGTTCATCATGGGGAGACAGGAGTGTGTGGAGGCTGTTGATGGGCTAGGAGGGTAGAAGAGCTTTGAATACTGCAGGGCACTACTGAGGAACTCTCTTCAGGAGTGGTTGTGGTTATATGTGGCTCCAGTGCTTCAGGGATGCTCAGAGACCCCACCAAAACCAGATTGTTCCTCTGCCATCCCCTCATTCTTGCTGACACAGACATTTTTGTGGCTTCAAGGGAAACAGGATTGGGGAAATGACCTAGGTTAAAATTAAACAGGCAAAACTGGGTATTTTTAGCTAGATGAGTTTCCTCATCGCATTCATTGTGTCCTGACTGCTCACTGTGGTGCAGCCATGAAGCAGGGATCAGATCTCCCTCCTTCAGCAGCAGTGGCAGGTGCTGGCTCACCTCACAAGCCCAGCCCGGAGCTGCACATCTCTCCAGGCACAGCCTCACCTGCTGAAACTCAATCTGCCTGACTGCAGAGTGCTCGGACATCAGGGAATGTGACTTAGCATTAACAGTGGATTGTGAACCACCTCTGGAAGTAGGTAGTGCTCCACTCTTGTGCAACAGCACAGGGAGCAGGAGGGAAGAAAAGCCAGATCTGAAAAGTGTTAGGCTTTCACAGGTGATTCTGTCATCACTCCAGCCTCAGTTTTCATCTTGGGTTCCTAAGAGCAGCCTGCTCTGTTTTATCTTCAGAGAGTGGTTCTCACTGCAGCCACCAATGCTTGACAGCAGAGAAGAGTAGGTGTCCATCACTGTGCTAAAGAAACACAGTAGAAGTGTGCAAAATGAGGTTCTTACCCAGAGACTTGGCCCAACTTTGGATCTCTCTGGTGGGGAGCCACAGGCTAGCTGCTTACAGCTGAGGATGGAAGACAGCTGAGGACAAAGATCTGGCTGGAAGGGGATCTGCCAGTGCAAGCATGCTGCAGGACCATTTGTGCTTTGTCCACCGTGAATCCCACTGCTTTCCTACCAGCCCGCTCCTCCAGGCTATTGGGCACACAGCAAGGGAAAAGCTTGGGCGTGGAGGGGTCACCTAACCAGGAGGGGGGAATTGGCACGTGTAGGGGGCTGTACACAGCGCAGCAGCAGCCACTGACAGCACTCCTGTTCATGGTGGGTGTGCTGCCAGAGCTATGGGAGCTCCTTGGTTGCGTATGCTCCTGCAGCTTACGCAGAGAGGCTTTTGTTAGCTGAGTGGAGCCCAGAAGTGGAGGAACTGTTCAGAGAATTTTAGTCATTGCTCATAATTTTTTTTATTGAGATGGCCTTTCTGTAGCAAGAGCCTGCAGTCTGTCACTGAATCTGGCTCACTTTATCTAAATTATGTGTTGACTCTGGTGATCTAAAAGCTCTGCTCAGAGCTTTAAGCTTTGAAATACCCCCTTTTTCCCCCCCTCTCCTATGGGACAAGAGGTTAGAGTATCTGCATGCCTGCAGCTTTTGAAATAATTGCTGTTCTCCATTATTTGGTAGAGGCCTTAATTGTGGTGTGGGAGATGCTTCAGTATGGTTGTCAGCCAGGTTCTTAAATTTGTCGTATCATACAGCTAAGAGCCTTTGTGGCCTGAGAATGAAACAGGGAAGTTCTCCAAATCGAGCGAGGAAGTGCTGTCAGAAAAAAGATTTGCTATTGCTCTTAAGTGGTCGCTGGTTCTCTCCATGGGCACCTGTGGCTCTTCACGGATGTTCTGCCAGGGTGAAAAATCTGATTTGGAGCTGGTCCTGTATTAGATAGACAGGGCGTAGGAGCCATTTAGAGATGAATAAAAGGAACACAGGCAAGAAGACGTAAAACCTGTCAGGGTCTTTTATTGTTACAAGCAGAGGGCAGATGGGATTTGGTGTGGGTTTGACTTCAGACCTGATAACTGTTATCACAAAACAGACTGCTGCTGGGAACAGCTGCCATTTTAGCGTCTCAGGCAGGGGTTTGCAGAAAGGTCTGGTCTGTATTCAGTGCAGAGAGAAGCCATCTCAGTTATTCCTGGTATGAGCTGGTTTTATTGTCCCTTCAGGGCAGAGCGTAGCAAGCAGGGAAGGTCACTCAGGGATGCTGTGGTTCAGGTAGCATTGGAGGTGAGGGGCTTGCAGGAGTCACAGCAGCTCTCTGCTCCAGGAGTGGATGAGGTGTCCTGTCTGAAATCCTCTGAATATAGCTCGGGTTAGTCTGTTTTCAGAGCTTTGGATCAGGGGTAGAAGTGAACCCCAAAAGACCTCCTGGCTTCCCAGTTGGGATTTACAGTCCAGTCTAAATCTGTGATTTAGAGTCATTCAGCACCAAGCTGCTAAACTGCCAGTTCTTGCTATGGGTGCGGAGAGCCTCCTCATGGAGGCAAGGGACGCCAGAGCCCACTAGACCAAACAGAGCTCTTTGGGATTGTACCAGTAACCTGACAGTAGCTGGTACCCACCCTCAGTGCTGCAGGCCCCATCCCAGCCTGCTGTGAATGCTCTGCACTGAGCCGTGGCTGGCACAAGAGCAGGAAGGACAGAACACGGAGAGGACACGTTGTGCCTCCATAGAGCTATTTCCGGTGGTAGAAGATGGGGTTGCTGGAAGGTCAGGGGAAGTGAACATGTCTGTTGTTGCTAATCCAGAAACTATGGAACCCTGGAGGTGAGAGCTCCTCTCTCTTCTGCTTGGGGACTTCTTGAGGTGGGAGCAACAATCCGGGTAGCAAAAGGAGTGGTTTTTTCTGTTGGAGAAAAATTTTGAGTAGCCAGGGTAGTTTTGATGAGGTGAGCCAGAGAAATAAATAGAAGCACTTTAAACACTGTGATTGTAAAGCTCATGAACTGTGAAAGGCTAAGGGGCCTCACTTTGCTCCCAGCCACACAACCAGTGCTCTTTCCTGTCCTCCCCTGGCCAGCATGCCTGGTGAGGCAGAAAACCACTGTGCTGTAGGTGACAGGGCCAGCATGGCTGAGAGGAGCTCTGTATGCGGCTCACGTGAGCTCTTGCTTCACTGAGGCTGTGCTGGGAAGTGGTTGAATATTCAGTACCCAAAGTTCTGCCCAGTTACCTTCTTTTCCCTTAAATATGCCCCCTCCTCACCATCCCCAAGTACCGGAACTGAGCCACTTGGGAAATCAGCGTTAAAATAACTTCTCTAAGAAATGACGTTTGCACAATAACAGGCTCCAACCCAGCTGTGTTAGCAGTGAGCTTTTGTGTGCAGAACAAAGGCTCTGTGCAGAGCCATCAACTGGCTCCTGTGCATGGTCTTGCTCTGCTTCTTCAATGATGTGATGAGTGATCTTTCTGCCATCCCCTGGGTACAGGACAACCAGATGGGGAATCATCCTTCCTCAGCCAAACCACTCCAGTGCACGGACTGTCAGCCACTTCCTTGCATTTCTCAGAGGGAGGTGCTGTGTTTGGAAGGCTCTGCTGGGAGCGGGGGCTCTGGGAGGTGTCAGCTCTATGTATGTGGGGAATGGGGTTTGAAAGCTGTAATTTTGAGCAGATGGAACAGAGGTTTAAGGATGCATCCTGTTTAATATTCCTAGCTCTCATGTGCCTGGCTGTGCTATCTTTAAAGCTTCCTACATAGGTTTCTTTTTTTATAAAAATTTATACTGCCATCCAAGCTGATTCCCACGTCTGAGTGTGGCGCTCTAAAAGAGGAATACGTCTGCATCAGCTGACCGAGTGGGATCTCTGGGATTTTCTTTCATCTCTGCTCTGAGCCATCCTCAGTGAGCAGAAGTGGCTTGGACATGCTTGTGGAATTGCTCCCCTTTCCAAGAGCCCAGGCTAAATAAGCGGCCAGGGATGCCTGCTGAGCCTGTCTCAGACCCAGCTGGGGAGGAGAAATGAAAGCAAGAGAGGTCACAGGTAGCTGGCACAGCTTTCAAACAAAAGGACCTGCTTTGGGTGCACTTGCTCCGCTTCTTTCAAGTGTGTAGTTTTTTATCCTCAGCAAGGTGGCACAAAAGACAGAGGCTCCCCAGCCTTCAGATAAAAAAAGGCCTGTTGCCTTTCACAGCTGATCACTTTTAAGAAGCAGGAACACCTCCTCATTTTCACTTGGGTTCTCCATCTGGGGGTTAATTCCTCCGTTTCTGCTGGAGTAAAATGTTGACCTGGTGAGTGTCTGGGATCAGTGCAGTGTTTTGGTCTCCCTGTATTGCCCAGCTTGAGTTTTATCACATTGTGGTCATTTCTGCCTTCCAGGAATGAGGCTGGCTGCAGAAAAGCTGATGGAAAAAACAATGCTTGCTGCTGAGATAAAATCATTTAAATTGTTACAGAATATTGTCAGGGAAAATAGATATTTTCCGACCTTCCTCAGTGTGTGTACCACAGTATAACCAGTACCCAGCAGCACATAAGTGTGTGGAAGAGCAAGTTTTGGCAAAACGATTGAAGCTGGTCTCTGGGCAGCAGCAGCAGCATGGCTGAGACCACTGACTTTACTCTGGGGAGTTATTTCAGTATGTTGGTTCAGACAGGTGGGAATGAACTGTTAGAGACTAGATTTCTGTTAGCAGCAGCGTTATTAGCCTTTATTCAAATATTATCTACTTTTGAAAAATAAATGGAGATACAGTGTGAAACAGCGGTAGCAGACTGGCATTTTTATCCTGTTCTCATTTTCCATGCCTGCTCTCAGCAGTGGAGATACCTTTGCATCAATTCCCTGTTGGAGAATGACCTATTAATACCAGTCCCCTTGGAGCTGTGAAAGCAGTTATGTAGTGCCAATCCCAATGAAATGACCTTCCAAAGCAGTTACATCTTTCATGGAGTCCTACTCTTTCACAAATCATGAACAAATGCCAATATAGGGTTTGTTGAGAAGCAGTTTAATCTTCATAGTCACAGTGTGAGATGTGATGTGCCTTTTGCTTGCAGAGGGTTTTGTTGCTGATGGGGGTCCCAGACACCGCTCAGGATGGTGTTAGAGCATATCCAGAGCTGCAGTTTTTCTGCAGAGGCTGTTGGCAAAATATTGGGGTGTTTTGGAAGGGGGGCAAGATGAAATGAACGTGTGGAAAGTTTCCTTCTTTGACCTGCTCCTGACACTACTAACACTTTCCTAACTTGGAAAAGGCGCCTTCTCTGCAAGCAAGTTATATCAATGCATCTGCAGAACTGGTATTGATGGCAAAGAAGGCACTGTGTCAGGAAGGATTACTCAGCTCCTTCCATAAACTGGTATTGCAGAACCTTACAAAAGGTCCTCTGTCCCAAAACCTGTGTCATGGCCATTCTGTACAGAGTGTGTGCTCGTGAAAACAAACTTCTTAGAAGGGGTAGCTTTCTTAGGCATTTCTAACTGGAAATCTGTGATGTCACAATCTAATAATAAACTAGAATACTGGAAATCTGTGCCAACTTCAAAGTCTATTTTATGTCATCTGGGGTAAAACTGGTGCTTATAGGAAGGGGAAAAAGTCTAAGGTCTCTTCTCAGAGGTTACTATTAGTCGGACAGCAGGAGATAAAGGGGTTTTGAGGAAGGGCTGCCTGTGAAAAATAAGGTGTTGGAAATTAATCCTTTTTCCTTTACAGCTTGGAAGCTGCTGTTAAGAGTCCTCATTTACATCCTTTGTTTTCTTTGCTTTTTAGAAATAAACCAGAGGCAGTAGAAGTAACATTTGCAGGTAAGGTTGGCAGCTCTCTTGACTTTTCAGAACTAAGGGCTGGCTTGAACAGTCTGCCCACACCACTGGGCAGAGGCAATGTGGAGACCCTGCAGTATCCCCAGAGTTGGCTGCCTCACTATTTCTCTGTCTGTCTGCCTTCCCTGGGACTTCCCTAGAGCACTGAGTTCACTGGTGGTAGTGCTTTGGTGTGTGCCTGCTACACAGCTCTTCTCTTTTACCTCATCTGTTCTCTAGTCCTGCCCTTGGTGCTGCTTAGTACCATTTGGTTTGGGTTGTTAGGAAGCTGACTTAGGGTGACAGGCAAAATGGATTCATCACCTCAAGTTTGCTCTTCAGGAAGAGAAATGCCAAGAAAGTTCAAGTACTCATTCAGCATTTGATTTTTTGCTTCTGTTATCAGGAATCTGGGTAAGCTGCAAAGCTCTGTGGGGAAGTGGAGCTTGCTAGGTAGCTGGAGGGTTGCCTTTCCCTTCCTCCTGCCCTCCCTGCCCATTCTGCAGTGAAGTGGAAGCTCTCACAGCAGGCGGCGGCTGCGCTGCCTTTGCTGGCAGAGAGGTTTTCCCCTGCAGGCTGCAGCTCTGGCCTGGTGGGCATGTCAGTCACTTTCTGTGCTGGCCCTCCAGAAGGCTCCCGTCTCTGCATGTTTGTATCCTTGTGCATTGAGCACAAGTGGATTTGCCAGGGATGCTAAGTGACACTAGACTAAAGCTTTCTGTGATGGACAGGTGTCAAAATTGTTTCAGCCTTGTGAATGATAGCAGGTCTCCCTATATGACATTTCCATTTTCCTTAATTGCGGGTTTCCCTCTTGCTGTGTGTGTGAGGGCTGGAGCAAGAGGAGCACTGTCGCTTTATGCAATTACTAGAACTTGTAGGGAAAGCCTTCCTCAGAAATAGGAGCTGGTTCCTGCTCCCTCACATTTCTCTTGCTTGTTTCTTAGACTTCGATGGAGTCCTTTACCATATTTCAAACCCCAATGGAGACAAGACAAAAGTGATGGTCAGTATTTCTCTGAAATTCTACAAGGAACTCCAGGAACACGGTGCTGATGAGGTGAGTAAGCATCTCCAGGCCTCCTGCCTACAAATACTGTGTTGATGGCAATGCCTTTGTGGTGTATCTAACATCTGACTCTTAGAGAAGCATCTGTGTTCCCATCTCACACTGGTCAAAGGATCAGCCCTGTGCCAACCAGGAGTCCCACTTTGCTGAAAGACAAGGGCAAATGTGTTCACACTCTCTGGTGCAAAAGTAGTCATCCTGTATGACCCTGCAGCCTGAAAGGTGGAAGGCACTGCTAATTTCACAAGTTCAAAGTGAAGCCTGACTGATGTGTTGAGCCCACAAGTGAAGGAAGGTGCCAAGACAGAGCTGTGGTGCTTCTCTTCTGACTCCTAACCACACTTGAGAGCAAATGTTGGGCTCCTGTTGTGTGTGCAGACCTTGGTTTTCAGACTGGTTCCCTTTTCAGTGGTGCTGTGTGGAGTCCCAGGCTCAGTTCCTGTTGGCTGGGCTCTGTGGCTGCGGAGGGCCATTTAAGGTAGAAAAAAGGAGCCTCTCTGAGCTGTGGTTGGATGGCAAGGCAGGAAGTGTGACTCAGTTCCTGAGTCAGTTTTCAGATCTCCACATGGTAGCGAATGGGGTTCACCCAGGGCTTTTCAGCAGGCTTTTGCCTCTGGGTGTCTGTCCTTGGAAGAAAACAAGGAAACTGCTCCATCAGTTTATTGTGAGTCTAGTAAGAAATGGGTGATTTGAACCCAAAGTGAATTCCTGCGCATTGCCGTAAGACCCACCTAAGTCAGAAGAGATATGATTGAGTGTCCTGCTTTCCTGGTTCCTGAAAGCAGAGCTTTCTAGGTGGAGCACTGCCTACTACTGAAAGTACCACTGCTGGCATGAGGAGTGTCAAGCAGCCCAAATGGTGGAGCCTTCCCAGCATGTATAGTGAGAATCAGTGCAGTGTGTGATCCCAAGAAAATTCCTGTGGTGGGCAAGTGGCCGACAGCACTGTGCACCAGCAGCCATTGTAGTGGTGAAAGGCAACTTTCTATAAACTTCTAGAAGAAAATGGGATCTGCACAGGACTGGCTTGGAAATACTAAATAGAAATTAAATTTTTCAGTCTCCAGTCGTCATAATGTTGCTTTCTGCACTTCCCTGCAGACAATGTTGCTTGTTTCTGCTCTGTCTTTGGTGAAACCCCACTGTGAGGAATGCAGAGTGAGCTTCCTGCTAAGACAGGGCATCTTCCTGCACCGCTGCAGGCAGGCTCTCTACAAGGAGGTTTTGGCATGCAGAGAGTCTGTGTATCCTTTCCACGTGGTCGTGGGTGTCATCCCAGGAGGGCCAGTTCTGCCCCAACACTGTTGTGTTCTTCTCTGTGAAATACTGCCTGTTCCCAGCCCCCTCATTGACACAGAGCTATGGCTCAGTTGGAAATTGCCATTGATGTAAAATTCAGCAGTAATTACATTTGAAGAAAGGTTTTTGCTGTGCTGTAGGCGGTTCTGCTTCTGGGAGGCATCCAAGCCTGTGTGGCAGTCTCCTCTCGATGCCCATCTGTTCGTGCACTAGGCTGAGACAGTCACTGTGTGATCACCAGGCCATGGTGTGCTCTGAACTTGCCGTCCTGTGAGGAGAGGGACCAGGCACACTTTGCATCTGCCTTTGAATGGAAGGAAAAGTGGTAGCCCTCAGGTCTGTTGTGTCAGGCTCTGCTGATTGTTCTCCTTTGAAGGTATGAGCTATAAGGCCTCTTCCCCGCACAAATCTGACTAGCAAGAACTTGAAAGAGTTCCAGTTTTAAGTCCTCTCCTGCAGTATGTCCCCTGTCAGTGGAGTTCAAGGAGCCCTCCCTAGAACAGGAACAGCCAATAGTACTAGAAGCTGATGACTTAATATTTGTCTAAGTTCTCTTAGACACTAGGGGAGGCAGGTGCTGTAATTTGATACTTCTAAAAGAAGACCAAATATGGCCTAGGCTGTGCAGGAGGAAACAAGTCTTGATAGCTTGTGCATTCAGTGTTTAATTTCTTTTCTAGGTATTGAAGAAAGTCTATGGAAGCTACTTGGTAAATCCTGAATCAGGTAACCCTGCAATAACATTCACTCTCTGTGTGTGTGTGTGAATGCAATTCCCAAGTTACTTAAGTCACCTGAGAAATGCTCATATGAAGGCTGAACTTGAAGAGCTTGATATCTCAGGCTCTCTGTACAATGAATTGCAATTTGAAATTGCCAATTTAAAAAGTGGCTCAGACACGTCAGGGATGAAGTAGCTTGCAGCACAAGCTGTAATTCTTTATGCAGTCCTCCTCCAGGAAGCCTCTCTTCCTCACAGTTGGGGTCTTTGTTCTTCTCAGAGATGCTTTGTAAGACACAGAAAAACCATGGTTACCTGTGACAACATCTCTTCCTACTCACTGCAAAAACTTGGGAGCAGTTCAGCCAGCACGTGTGTCTGGAAGCTTGGGAAGGAGCCCCGGGAATGTTGCCATGGCCACACGCTGAGTGCAGGCATGGCTTTTGGCAAGTGCTTCGAGTGGGAATAACTCACCCCTGGGGCTTTTGGGAGGATTTAAGGCAAAAGTGGGACTGTAGGTGTCTCTTAAAAAAAATGTCTCTGCTTTCATTAAGGCCCTATGTAGATTATTAAAGCTAGTGGCTGTCCCTTCCCAGGTTACAATGTCTCTTTGCTCTACGACCTGGAGAACCTTCCTGCAGACAAGGATGCCATTGTGCACCAAGCCGGCATGTTGAAGCGCAACTGCTTTGCTTCAGTCTTTGAGAAGTATTTCAAATTCCAGGAAGAGGGCAAAGAAGGAGAAAAAAGAGCAGTCATCCACTACAGGGATGATGAGACAATGTAAGTGTTCAAACTAAAAGCACGGGGGTTGGACAGTGGTCAGTAGTCTGCTTCTGTGCACAGCTGTAGGTTTTGGTGGAAAGTCAGGAAATCCTCCTGCTCCGTGCTTTGGCCAGGGTAATAAGGGCCTGTTCTAGGCTGCCACAAGTATCCCATTAGGGTAATGCTTACGCCTCAGGCTGCTGGGATGTTACACAAGAGTCTCTGTTAGTGTCATCACTTGTGGCTGCATGCAGGAGAGGAACTGGCCACTCCCAGCAGAATGTTGTGCTCCCTGTAAATACTGTCTCAGGGGAGGGGAAATTTACAGCACCCAGGCCTGTGAATGGCTGTTGTATCTACTTGACCTTGTCCTTTTGAACTCCCTAGCTCTGGTTCACAGGTGGGTTCTCTCTCTGCCACCTGCAGGTACGTTGAGGCAAAGAAGGACCGTGTCACGGTTGTGTTCAGCACAGTATTTAAGGACGACGATGATGTGGTGATTGGAAAGGTGTTTATGCAGGTATGGAAACTGAGTTACAGGGAAAGGGTCTGGTCCTCAATTCAGATGCCTGCTTGCTTGAAGCAGCATGCCAAATAAGCTGCTGAAGTGAGCACAAAGGCGGTTTAACACATGAAAATTCTTTGCTCCATGCTGGACTGGGATGGAAGAACATGCTAATAGGCACAGACAGTGCATTTTCCTGGCTCTTGCATTGGCATCTGTATCATCAATAGTCTTGCTTATTTGGACAATCAAGCGTATTATGTGTTACAGATGAGAAACACCACAATGAATACTTCAGTCCCCACAGTGAGGCCCAGTAGTGTGGATAGCTATGGTGTAGGATCTCCAGCCAGCTGAAGACCTGAGCATGTTGAGGAGGCTGTAAAGGGAGAGGAGGGGTGAGATAATGTAATGTCATGCCATGCCTGAGGAGGAGCAGAGAATGGTCTTCACCTTGACGTTTCATCCTGCTAATGCTCAAATGCTGCAGGAACACTCAGCAGCTCTGTGTGACAGCTCTTGAATTTCAACTTTTTAGAGCTATGAATATACTGAATTTGTGGGCTTGAACCAGTCATTGCCAAGTTATGGACTGGACTCAGCTACCTTTTCCAATTGCTGTTTAGCTGGGGAGCATTCAGAGACTTGTAGTAAGCACTTAGCATGTCTGTGAACAACTGTATGCAGCCTGGAGAAAATGAGACATCTGTGTGCAGCTGGGGAGGCTCAGTGCATGCTTATACCTGTGTTCATCTGTGCCACTGGCTCACCTCACTCATCTGCTTAAGCTTCTGGGGAGCCAGCCTCCTGTTTGGGCATGGCTATGGAGCAGGGCCTACAGGGTGTTCCAGGCACCTTTAACCCACCCGATCAAGGGTGCCGGGCCATGCTGCTGACAGGCTCATGGACAGCAAGTTACTGGCCCAGTTTGCTGGAGACCAGTGTACCTGTGTTGGGTGTCATCAGAAGGGGTCTGTTGCAATGGAAGTCTTCACAGCTGTTTGCTGTGTTCATTTATTCCAGACAGGACATCTGCTCTGGCTTTGAGGTTTTCCCCCACCAAGCATATCCCTCAGCATGGAATTCAACTTTTAAAATGGGAAGGGAGGCATGATGTGAACAAAATGGGGTTAGTGAGGTTCCTGGGAAGATGGCAGTGCTTCAAGGCAGCAGCTGTCCTGGAGTCTCCATGTCCCGAATTCTTGGTTTTTAGAACAGCAAACCCTGCCTCTGCCCAGCCACAGGAATTTCCACTCTGAGTCACACTGGCTCTTTCCCTCCAGCTATTGCTCTTGCATAACACAGCTGGGTATGGTGTCTGCTCATCTGGACTCTCATGGAGAAAATGTGACCATTAACTAACCAGTGAAGCCATTTGAACCATTTCACCCTCTGGCATAAGCAGGCAGAAGTGCAAGCTAAGCATTTCATAAAGGAAACCCCAGCAATCTGCTCTAAAAGGGACGTGGATGCCCCTGCCTTTCCCAGGGAAACTGCTCAGAGGAGAGGCCAAGGGTAGCTGATAATGTGTAGGTTGGGATGGAAGTCAGTGAGGCAGAGGGAAGACTGCCTTGCCTTGGGGCAGAAGAATGGTCTCTGGACATTCCCAGCCCACACAGAGATGGTCCTTACAGTTCCTGAAATGCAGAGCCAGTATATTTCCTGTGAGGTGGGGGAAGGGATCTCCCTGCCTGAAGGTATTGTTTCAAGGTGTAGGGAAGCATTAAGAGGAGCAGACTTCACATACAAGCTTCAAGCCTCCAGATGTATCTTGATGCCTAGGCAGACTCCTGGTGGGAGATGGTTTCTCAAATGGCAGAACCTTTACACTAGGTGTGATGGAGACCCTGCAGCCCTTCCTGAGGATTTCTGTTCCTCGGGAGTGATGGGTACTGTGCACTTTCCCTTGAAGCATTGAAGTTCCAGCTGAAGCTGTGCTGTCTCGTGTGCTTGCTCAGACTGAGGTGTCCCTTTCACAAAACATCCATGGCATGGGTGTGACACACTGAAAGCCACCCCAGCTGAGGGGCTGTGCTATGGTCATATATAAACCCAGGACAGCCATGCATTTTGGGCTGGGTTTGCTGGGAAAAAGAATTACTTTCAGGGTGTTTGGCCTGATGAACTTAATCAATTCAAGGAAAGCTGAGCCACCTTCTGCTCCTTGCCCTTTGGGAGTGAGGAACCCCATTTGCTTTCCCAGCATGTTGCTGAAGGGTCCCAGTGGGAATCACCTTCACTTTGTCTTGTTCAGGAGTTCAAGGAGGGTCGCCGGGCCAGTCACACAGCCCCACAGGTGCTCTTCAGCCACAGGGAGCCACCCTTGGAGCTGAAAGACACGGACGCAGCTGTTGGCGATAATATTGGCTACATCACTTTTGGTAAGCAGGCAGCTCAAGGCTTGGGGATGCTTTGGGAGGAGAGAGGTTCCTGTTGCTACATGAAAAGCAGAAAAGAATTCACCTTCCCTGAGTGTTGAAGTGGGCAGTTCAGGGCAGCGAGGACTCTGGGGTTGCATTCTGTCTTGTGTGCCCCCTTTGGAGTGTCCCTTTTCTGTATCAGGTCACCTCAGCTATGCTGTGGGCAAGAAGATGTGGAAGTGGACAGTGAGTTTAGTGTGCGCCTACAAATGAAGTTCAGTATTTGGAAGCAAGGGGAAGAGTGGCTTTGCTGTGATATTTTGGAAACTGGAGGTTTCTTGTGAAAGCTTTCGTGCAACTGTACTTGTAGGTAGTCCAGCTGCAGGGAGCTGTGCAGTGCTTGATCAGCAGAGGCAGCCAGAGAGCTGCAGCAGAGCAGTGCATTCTGCTTCTCCAGCTCTGCCTCTTTGCTCTGGGCCAAACATTGATGAGCCACTTACCCCTGCCAGAGGTGCTGGCCAGCAGAGCCATGACTTACCCCTGGGTAGCAGTGTTGAGGAATCTAAACCCTGCCCTGTTGAAAGGGATAGGTCTCTTCAAGATGTTTGGGTGTGCTATTAGGGTGTCTCAGGCCAGCATTCCTGGAGTTTGGAGCTCAGAGATGGAGCACAGGCATTGCAGGGAAAGGTGAAGATAGCATTGCCCTCCTCCTGTGCTGGAAATGGTAGTGCCTTGAGGCCTGGGCAGCTGTCAGCTATGGAAAGAATAGGTCCAGGATGGCACATACTTTTGTTCTTGTTGAGACTAAATTTCCCGGTTATCTGATCTGACAGTCTCAGGTGAGATCATCACCCAAACAAAATGTTCTTTCAGCCCTCGGATCTGGGACACCTAACAGAGCACCAGCTTATGGAAAGAGCAAGCTACCTTCTTGTATCCAAGTCTGTCTTATGTTACAGGGCTGGCAAGCTGTCAGGCAAAGATCCACAACCAATTTCAAGACCCCAGGGCAGACTGGATCTTGAAATTGGTTGAGCAGCCTGGGCACCCTGGTCTGCCTCCCACCTTGCTCCTTCAATTGTATCTCCCAAGCACTGATAGAGCATCATGTGGTTTCCTACGGTGCCATTGTTTCTGGACACCTGGCCTTGCATGTGTCCTGCAGAGTGCACAGGCTCCTGTGGGAAATGTGGAAAAGTGCCCTTAAGCCTTGTATTTAAAATCACAAGTGCTGCTTAATCTTGGTACATGTCAAGAGTAAAGGGTTCTTTATAGAGAGCAAGGCAGGGATCCAATGCAGCACACCCTGAAGCCTCCAGCACTGATCCTGAAGGCCTTGGCAACCTCAGGAGGTACTAATGGTCTGTGTTGGCCTCTTCTTTCAGTGCTGTTCCCCCGTCACACCAATGCTGCAGCCAGAGACAACACCATAAACCTGATCCACACATTCCGGGACTACCTGCACTATCACATCAAGTGCTCGAAGGTATGAGGGCTGGGGAACACAGGGTGGCTTCAGCCCATCTAACCTGGGTGCTAAAGGGCAGAAGCAGGGACAGGGGTGCCCCTTAAGGACTCATTAGGGTCTGGCACTGCCCTCCCCAGTCATGCAGGGGTGGCAAGTGATGCATCGTTGCCTTCTCCCTGCTCTGGGACACAAGACTTTCCATTCTAGCAGTGAAGTAGGATTTTTCCCTTTTGGATCTGGTTTGTTTCCTGAGAACAGAAATGAGGGTAATTGTTCAGAGTGACCTGGCTTGGATGTGTCCTGAAATCTCAGCTGTGAAGAAAGGCTCCTGACATGTCCCTATTTTGTCCTAATGAAACACAGGCCTATATTCACACGCGTATGAGGGCGAAAACGTCAGATTTCCTCAAGGTGCTCAACCGTGCCCGTCCAGACGCAGAGAAGAAAGAAATGAAAACAATCACGTGAGTAGCAAAGCAGGGCATGGCTGCCTGGGCTTCTCTGCCAGTCATGAGCTCAGTCTTGCTCAGTTTGGCATACTGCAGTCCAGGGCAGGTAGGGGGTGACCCACAGCTGATTGCCTCAGATGTCCTGTGAGGAGCTGGGTCTGAAGCAAAACCCTGTGCTGGCAGGTCCTTCACAAAAGGCTCATACATGGCCTTGCAAGCCCTGGCATCTCCATTTCCCCCCACCAAGCCCTTGGTGGCATTCCTGGGGGCTTTTTCCCTGTTATGTTAGAGCTGCCTTGTCCATCTCTGGGGGCAGCTCCACCTCATGGAAGGGAGAAGAGCCAGCTCCTTCCTTGGGCTTTGTGGGCACTGGACCAGGTCTTGCTGCCCGGTGTGTCTGCAGCTCCTCTGGCTGCCCTTGGCCAGCTGATGGCTGGGGCCAGGCCACCATGCTGGCTGACTCCCTCTTGTGAACAAGGAGCCCACAGTGAAGTGGATGGAGGAGAGCAGTTGTGTGAACATGTTTCACTCAGATCCCTTACCTTCTGCTTATCCCAGAGCCCCTCGGTGTCCTTTTCTCTCTGCTTGTCCTGTCATGTCCCTTTGCAAGCTGCTTTGGGGTAGGAGGGTTGTCCCCTCTGCAAAAGTTAGCCCCTCCCCCACAGCCCTGTGACTTGGCTCTGCAGCCACAGACCCTGTGAGCTCCAACCCAGCAGTGCCTGCTTGGCTTAGAGAGCTCACCATGTGTGCCCCAGCACAAGCCCCACAGGCGCTGGGGCTGTGCTGACCCCTCTCTCCATCCTTCCAGGGGGAAGACGTTCACAACCCGTTAATGCCGAGTCACCGAGGCTGCCGGAGGACGAAGGTTGGGGCACTTGCTACCTGATAATCGTAGCTTTTAATGTTGCACCTCTATGGGCTCATAAGGAATTCAAGCAATCGGGGTCTGTTTGTACGACACTTGGGGGAGTAATCTGCAGAAACGAGCTGTGCTTGCGAGGACTCGATCGTTCCAAGAAACAAAACTTTAATTCCAGTTTGATTGACTTAATTTCTTTTCTTTTTTAATTTTTTTTTTTCTTTTCAAGCTGTTTCGCTTTGCAATATGTTACTGGAAATAAGTTGCAGTATTTCTTAAGAGAATAATGCAATATTAACTTGTTTTCTTCTGAGTATTTGAGTTCAAAACTCCTGTATCTGAAGAAATACTGTTGGGGTTCATTAATAAAGAAGATCTTTCTATCTTAAAGGACTGTGAGGCTTTGGCTTACTAATGCATGTGACTTTGCCCTGGAAGGGGTGTTTAGTCACAGCCCCAAGGGCGATAGTTCCTGTGTTGTGGAACATATGCCTTCTAGTGAACTTTGGGGTACAGTACCCAGATCTGGGAATAGCGTGTTCTGTTAGGGAACTCCTAGACTGTACAGAGCAAGATTCTCCTTCCTTCAGCTAGCAACCTGCACCCTCCTATCCTGACCACTTCATTCCCCCTAGCAGGGAGAGCTAGGATGGGAGTCTCTGCCACTGATCCTCAGGCCATAGTTGGATCCCAGGGAGATCCCTGAGGAGGGAGCATAGCTCCCCAGATCCTCTTCCTTCCCCCAACAAGCAGAGTAGACGGCATCCAGTTAAGTGAAATAATTTATATAATTAAAGACATCTTCATACAAAACCCCTGGCTCGGCCCCTGGATGGTGAGGGCAAAGCAGGGCAGGCTGGAAAAATTACAAAGCACGCACTGGAGAAGGGTGGTGAAACCATGTCCCTCGTCCCTCTGTACACAGGGCGCAGGGCAGCGCCGGGACGCCATCCCTTGACACAGTTCTAGCGATCGGGCCGCTGGACGCAGAACACTTTGGCTTGGTGGTCGCCAGAGGTGGTCACCACAATGGAGGCATCCCTGCAGGGAGACAGGGCTCAGAGGTGGGCTGGGGGCTTCCAGTATCCCTGACCATCACCCTCAGCCCAGCTCTGAAGTGCTGCACTCCCCTTTAAGACCCTGAAGTGTCAGCATGGACCTAGGTTTGTCCCCCACCTTGGGACAGATCACAAGGGCACTCAAGAGGCAGCTTGTGATTTCGGCTCCTAGGCTGGAGGCCCCTGCTACCACTGCTCCCCCCACCAGCAGGGAAGGGGTCTGGGGGTGCCTGCTCACTTGTTGACGGCGAAATCGAGGATTTCAGCAGAGTGCCCTCGGTACTCGCTGATCATCTTCCCCGAGCGGGCGTCCCAGAGCCGCACGGCCCCGTCCAGGCTGCAGGTGTACACCACGGCCGAGCTCTCCTCCCACAGCAGCTGCACGATCCCTGACTGGGACAGGGGGAGACCGCAGTGGGGACCTCCAGCAAGGCTTAGCTCCCCCCATGTACCCCCACCCCCTCATGGTGTCTGCCATCCCCCCAGGAGAGCCAGACCCCAGGGCCAAGCACATCCGCTTTGCAGAGACTGCGGCTGCCCTCTGGGGAAGCCCAAGGCTAAGGGAGAAGTACAAATTGGGAACTGGCCCTTGGGCTCCAAGGGAGATCTCCAAAACGCCCAAACCCACCTCCCAGGCTTGGGTGGGGAGGGAGGGCAGTACCTCATGTTGGCACTTATGCCTCAGGCTCTGTGTGGAGAGGTCGTAAATAGCCAGAGTGCCGTCAAGATAGCCCACAGCAGCCAGTGGCATCCTACAGACAGGGGAAGAGGCATTACATGGGACATGGGGAAGCAGGGATGCAAACACATAAAGGCTCCAGGTAAAAGGCAAACCCTATGCTGAAGGCTACAATGTATGGAGAGGATGAGGAACAACCTGATGGCTGGAGCCATCAAACACCCCACTTGGGAAACCCAACAGTACAGCAAGTCAGCAATCAGACCATGGTTTGTGAAGATGACAATGTCCTGGCAAGAAAACAGCTGTCTGCAGAGTATCCCAGCCAAGCACTGGTCCATCAGGCTAGCCCAGAATCCCAACAGTTGCAGGGAGGGCTGAGCAGCCAGTGTCCCTTGGTCTCATACCAAAGGGATCTGGCATCTCCACACCCAGCTGGGGAGGATGGAGGCAAGAGAAATGCAGCAGATTGAGCTCAAGGGATGCAAATGGATCTGTATGACAAGCCCTGTAATATGTAGCACTGAATAGGGGCTGTCCCAACACTCACACATTACAGAAGCCCAGCGACTCCACTGAGTTGGACTCTGCCTCCTCGCCCTCGCTGATGGGTGCCTTGGGGGTCACGCTCTCCATCTTGAACACGCACACCACCTGGGTAGAGGGAGGGTGGCTATACCCCAAGGGAAGGAGACCCAGATGCACAAAGGTCCCGTTCGTACTCGATACCGAGTCTGCACCTTCATTAGAACAAGGCGCGGCCCCAAATCCTCAGCTCCCGGGAGCAAACAAGACGGAACTTCCTTCCAGGAGCCGGGCGGGACCACCCAGCCCGCCTTCACCCGCAGCACGAGGGCGCCGCCTGCCGGCTGCCAATGGCCGCACACCGGCCCCGCATGTGAGGGGTCCACAGCGCTCTTGGCTCTGCCCCGGCCCAGGACAGGGGACTTGGGGGGTCCCCAGCGCTCCTGGCTCTGCCCTTGGCTCAGAACAGGGGACTTGGGGGGTCCCCAGCGCTCATGACTCTGCCCAGCCCCCACAGACGCACCTTGCCCGTGGCAGAGTTGATCAGCTTGGCGTGACAGTCAACAGAGCCCGTCATGATCAAACTGCCATCCTGGTTGCTGGCCACACACGTCAAGGGGTCCTGATGGCCATCCTGGCCTGGGGGGTGAGTGGCAGGTATGAGCTTTATATGCCCTCCCCACAGAGCCCCAGTGAGCCTTGAAACACCATCCTGCAGCCTCCACCCTGCCTGGCTCTGCCAGCACCCCCACAAGCAACAGCCACCACTGTGACAGAGAAACCCTGTGCCAGGCTCTCTCCTGCCCTCACAGGATGCCTCCTCCCCACTCAGGCAGAAGTCAGAGCCCACTAGAATGGGCTGTTTGCCCACTGGGGAGCAGCCCAGGTGATAAACCTCTCCTTTCTTCCTTACCTTTCAGGACATGCAGCGAGGTTCCCTGCTTTAGGTCCCAGATGCGCATGGTCCCATCCTCATACCCCACCACTGCTCGCTTCCCTGGGTAAGGCAGAAATAGCAGATAGAGACAGAGATAGCAAATAGAGCCAGAGATAGCAAATAGGGCCCCCATCCCCTGCCTCCCATTCAGCACAGCCTGGGAGAAGCAGGAGGGCAGATGGCCCACACAGAGCTGGTGACATTTCACACTCCAGAGAGGCCCTGTGCCTCACCATCAGGCAGGATCCTGCCACATGTGGCTGGGCATGCTGGACCCTGAAAGGTCTTGCAGTCCCCACTGGGAATCTTCCACATCCAGGTGTTGCCATCAGCTGTACCAGCCAGAAGCACGTGGGCTTGAGGGTGCCACTCCATCCACTGGGCAGAGAGAGGGACAGGCAGTGTCACCCAGTGCTGCCACCCCACCTGCTAGCTGGGGAACCCTTCACAGCACCACTCACCTCCAAATCCCCCACCTCAAAGGACCACACCTCCTCCTTGGCATCCACCCGCCACACTTTGATAAGCCCAGACATGTCACCTGTGGCCACGAACACAGAGTCGTGACTGAAGCCGGCACAGGTGACCGAGTCCTTGTGTCCTGTGAACATCAGGGGACAGAGACTGCTCAGGCCAAGCCATGGAAGATGGCCAGGAGCACAGCATCAGCTGGAGGGAAATGTGTGCAGATAGGCACTGCTGAGAGGGGACACAGCTGCTCACTGCACCTCACCTGAGCACTCAAAGAGGAGCTCCCCGTCACTCACGCGCCACACGAAGGCCTTGTCATCCTCTCCGCCTGTCACTGCCAGCGTATTGGTCTTGGGGTCAAGGCTCACACAGAAGACAGAATCTTCACAAAAGAGCAAAGAGAGGCTGCATGGCTACGGTGCTGATCCCACCTCACCTGACGTTCCCAGGGGATCCAAACCCCACGCAGCATTGGGCCTGGGTGGGATGTCAGCAAGCTGAACTCTCAACCCATCCCAGTGGGAACCAGTTCTTCACATGGGAGAGGAGGGGCACAGGCTTTCTGCTGAGCTTAGGGCCAGCTGCTAATGGAATGGGAGGCCCAAAGGGCTCTTCTGCCAGAGCACAAGGCAGAAACAAGCCCAGGGCAGCTCTGAGTTCCAAGAAGGCTGGGAGACAGCAACCGAGCAAGGCACTCTGCACCGCTGGACTCTGGGGAAAGCCAAGACGAGACCACGTCCCGAGGAGGGTCCCAGCTGCTTCTGCCCGTGCCCAGCACTCACCGGAGTGGAGGGAGAACGTGACCTCGCTGTCGTCCTGTGCCTCCATGCCGTCCTCCACCCCCTCGTCATCCTCCGACTCCCAAGCCTCCCCATCGGGCTCTTCTGCCCCCTCGTCCTCAAAGTCCACGTCCTCCATCTCCTCGGCCAGGTCATCTGCAGAGGGCGAGGGTCAGGGCGGGGCTCGCGGCCTGCCCGGCTTGGCGGTCAGCGGGGTGGCTGCGGGCCGGGGAGCGGGGGATGCGCGATGCCGCCGGGACCGCGAGCCCCAGGGCAGGGAAACCGCAGAGGAACGGGACGCGACACGGGGAGAGGCCGCGGGCCGGGGGGATGCCCCGGCCGGGCCTCGCACCGGGGTGGGGCCGCAGCGCTCCCGGTGCCCCGGCGAGAGGCCGGACCCCCACAGGCCCTGCCCGGTGCGTGGCGCAGGGCGCCCCGTCTCACCCGGCCCGGGCGGGCCCAGCTCCACCACCTCGATGATCTCCTCGTCGCCGTGCAGGTCCAGCGCCCCCGGGTCCTCCCCGGGCTCCATGCCGACCCACCCCGCCGCCGCTGCCGCCGCTTCCGCCGCGCGCCCCGCCCCGCCCCGGCCCGGCCCGTCCCCGCCCGCCGCAGCCAACCACGGCCCGAACCCGCGCGCGGATCCCGCCCTTTCCGCCGGCAGCGCGGGCCGGCCCCGCCCTGCGCGGTGCGTTCTGGGAGATGTAGTTTTCTGCGCACGGACCTTGCGGCGCAGCCCGCTGACAGTCCCTGAGTGGCGAAACTGCAGCTCCCGGCATGCAGCGGAGCCGCTGGTGCACACCGGCACCATGGCGGCGGCGCGAGGCGGATTGCGGGGTAACGGCGGGCGGGCGAGCGGGTGGGCAGGAGCAGGGGGCAACCCCGGGGCGGGGGCACTGGGACCGTTCCGCCACCTCCCTCACGGCACCGCTC
The DNA here is from genome assembly GCF_027887145.1 of Ammospiza caudacuta. Lineage (NCBI taxonomy): Eukaryota > Metazoa > Chordata > Aves > Passeriformes > Passerellidae > Ammospiza > Ammospiza caudacuta. The sequence goes on along the minus strand of NC_080600.1, from coordinate 28,873,557 downwards.
CGCGGCTTTCGGCACAAGCGCCCGAGACGGACGCACCCCCGCCCCGCCCTGCCCCGCCGAGGAGAGGGCGTAGGGCCGCGCCCCTCTTGTGTTGGTCACGCCCCCGGCGCAGGGCCCATCTTCGAGCGCCCCCTGGCAGAAGGGCAGGGCCTATGGCAGGGGGATGCAAATGGAGACGGACAGGGAAGAGGGCAGGGATAAGGACAGGGAAGAGAGCCGGGGTAAGGACAGGGACAGGAGCTTCAGGCTGGGCCCCCCACACTCTACCCCATGGCTGCCCCTCCCTTATGCTTCTCTCCCCGCAGGACTGCTGGTGGCAGCCAAAGCTCCAGGCACGGGCTGGGGGCGGCGGGACGCCCGGGGCACACGGCTCTTTGGGCAGAGCTGCCCCCGGCCCGCGGGACAAGGGGCCGGTCAGGAGCCAGTCAGGAGCGGGGGGCTGCCCGAGGGCGTGGAGTACATCCCCACACGCAAGAAGGGCAAGAACCCGATGAAGCCGGTGGGGGTGGCCTGGTGAGTGGCTCACTGGTGGGACAGGTCGGCACTGGGAGGGCCGGGGTGGAACAGGGGACTTGGGGGTCTGTACAGGGCGCTGTCCATGCAGCCCCAGCGTGGCACAGCACCCTTGCTCCCCCACCCACTCTCTCCATCTCCTTGACTGCTGGCTGTCCTGCAGGGCCATTGGGTTGCCTTCCGGCATCATCCTCTTCCTCCTGACCAAGCGGCAAGTGGACAAAACCCGCCTTGAGCAGCAAAAAGCCCGCCGAGCAATGATGGAAGCCAACCAGGGCAAGTACGATTCAGAGAGATACGGCAGGATGGCCAGGGGGGCATAGCTATGCTGCTGGCCATCTGGTGACACCAGCCCATGAACACATGACAGTGGCATCTGCCCTGCCTGTCCAGACCATGAAGTGGTTGTGGAGCTGAATAGGAACAAATAAAGTGAAACACCTCAGTGCCACTGTGGTCGCTCCCTCAATGCCCAGCCCCAGACTCTGCCTGCCTCAGCAGGGGGGGCCCCAGCTGTTCTGCAGCTGGGCTTCTGCCCACATCAGCAGGGGCTACAGGCAAGGGAGGGAGGCCAGCATTGGAGCAGTGTGACCTTGGCTTTCCCTTCCCAAATCAGTGTTTGTGCTGCACCAGGCCGCAGCCCCCACTGAGTCTGCCCACAGGTTTTCTGAGGGAGTTGCCACACGAGTAAGACTGGGACTGTCTGGAAAACTGAAGTGTTTTATTTAGCAAGTGCAACTTTGCCCACATCCGTGGCTGCAGGGCCTCTGCAATGTGAGCTCTGCCACAGAGGTCCCAGCTGCCCCCTGCCCACACCGGGCACAGCCACAGCCCAGGGAGGGGGCATGGCCAGAGCCACATTTAAGGCACAGAGTGAATGGCACCAACTGTTCTCTGCCAAAACATCCCAACATGACCCCAGCAGCCACTGCCAGCTCCCTGTGCCCAGGCAGGGCTGTGACATTCCGCTGCCAGCCCAATGCCATTGGCACAGCCTCCCTAAGCGGTGCCAGAGCTGGGCTAAACTGCCTAAACGCTGGCAACCAGTCCCCCCACTGCCCTCAGAGCTTGTTGGGGGATGATCAAGGGAAGCCCTTTCCTTAGCAGCCTACAGGTAGGAATGCCAAAGCATTAAGAGTCACAGTAAGCAGACTATCCTGTACAGAGACCAGAGGAGGGGTGGGGGCAGCTGGAGAGGGACAGGAGGAGTCCCAGGGCTAATCCCGGCCCACTATCTGCAGGAGGAAGGTGAAGATGTAGATGATGTCAGTGTAGATGGTGAGGGCACCGTAGATATACTCTTCGGGGCTCAGCGTGTTCTTCCTGTTTCCCAGCACGAGCTGGGTGTCATAGGCAAGGAACTGCAGGGACAGAGGGTGTCAGGCAAGGAGCAGGGGGAATTCCTCCCTCCCCAGTGCCCGCCCCACTCACCAGTGTGAAGGCGATGGCCCCGATGGCCGCGTACAGCATGTGGAGCCAGGGCACCTGCACGGGAAGGGAGCACAGCACGGTGAGCCGGGTGCAGGCAGGCAGCAGGCGAGGCAGGGCATGTCCTGCCTCCTCCCGGCTCCCGAGGGGCTGCTGCCGATGCTGACACACCGTCTCCCTGCAGGCAGGCTGCCTTCCACATCCTGCTTCCAGCAGAGGGACCACGCAAACCCCCCGCCGGCCCCAGCCCTGGGGACAGCCAACCGGGAACACCCAGGCTCCTCACAGCCCCTCTCTCCTTCCCACTCACGTATTTGAAGGAGAGGACGATGGCAGTGATGATCCCGGTCACCATGACCACGATGCCCAGCACGCAGAACAGCCCCGGACACGATGTAAAATCAACCTGATATGGAGGGGGGACACACAAATGTCACAGGAGAGCCCAGGGTGTCCCCACTGACCAGCTCCCCACACCTGGCCCACAGAGGGCAGGGGGCATCTTTCTCCTTGCCTTGGTCTGGAAGCAGAAGATGGTCACAACGATGGCCACAATGGCGGTGATGAGCATGGCAATCAGGACAGCTTTCGTGTTGTACATGCTACAGACAAAGAAAATCACCTCCCACATCAGTATCCTCCTGCCAGAGGGGTGCTGGAGACCCTCCCTCACAGCCCCAGTCCTGGACAGGAACTCTGCAGTCCCTGAGCCCAAGGGACTGGAGCATCCCCTGGCTCCTGGCAGCCTCTCAGCTGAGCTGGCTGCAGAGTGGGGGACGGGAGGGACCCCAGATCTATAACCACAGGGTCCCCAGGGCATACCTGGCAATGGTGCCCGTCATCAGCCCCATGGCCAGCGTCTGTGGGAGAGAAGGGTGAGCTCAGTAGGCTGCTCAGCTGCCCACATGTCCTCCTGTCCCTCCCAGCACACCCAGGGGGAGCTGGGGTTCCACGGGGGCACCACCAGGACCCCCTGCCAGTCCCAGCCCACTCACAAAGATGCTCAGCAGGATAATATTCCAGGGAAAGCGTCTCCTGAGAACGAAACAGGAGAGAGGTAAGTTAGTGACAGCAACCATGTCATGTCCCCCTACTCCCCACTACCCAGGGCCAGCCCCAGGCAGGAACCTATCTTGATGTTCTGGAGACACCCCCCAAACCCACACACCCACCCCGGGGGCCCTAGGGGCTCACCGGGGACCCTGGCAGCAGGCCAGCACCAGGTAGGTCACCAGGAACACAGCACTGCAAGGAGAGACAGCAGGTGTGAGTCCCACAGATCCCACAGGATCAGCCTGGGAGGCTCTGGATGTGGGGGCACGAGCTGGGGGGACACGAGCTAGCAGAGCCCTACTCACTATGAGGCGTAGTAGATGGCAACATTCCTCTGGACGAAGGAGCGGACAGGGTGGCTGTGGGACAGCAGGGACAATGTGAGAGAGAGGAGACAGCAGCTACTGTCCCTCTGAACAACCCCCCGAGGAACTCAAGCTCCTCTTTTTCAGGAGGAACCCTCTACTCACACAAAGGTGAACACAGAGATGATTCCCACTGTCACCAGGAGCTGCAAGGAGATGATGGCATAGACCTGCAAGAGACAGGGGGGTCAGCACTCAGCCCCCCACCCTGACAGGTGCCCCTGGCCCCTTGGGACTCACCTTGCGGATGAAGGCGTGCCGGACTTTCCTATCCTCCCAGTCAACTGATTCGAAGGCAGAGCCATCCCCGAGGCCACTGTCACCTGCGGGGGACAGCCCTCAGCACCAGGGTCAGCATGCAGCCCCTCACAGCACCCCTGTTTCTAGTACCCTCCCCCAAATAAAGCAAGGTGCCCCACTTACCGAACCGCATGGGCATGGACGGCATGGCCATGCCGGGATGAGGGTACCCCCCTGACGCTGGGTACCCCCCTGGCTGCGGGTACCCCGCCCCCGCAGGGTACCCCCCAGGCTGCGGGTACCCCCCGCCATAGTGGGGCGGCTGGGGGTACCCGCCGGGGGGCGGGGGGTAGAGGGGGTTCTTGTCATCGTAGAGCGGGGGGGCGCTGGGACGCGACATGCCGGCTCCCTGCACCTCCCACGGGCACCTGCAGGGGACAGAAGGCGCGGAGGCTTCAGCACAGCTCACCTGGGCAGCACCTGTTCGGTGAGTGCAGCCGCAGGGACAGGGACAGAGGGGATCGTGCAGCCACAAATCCTCCCCCTCCCACTTTAATAGCGGCTCCTAATGAGTATGGGCAAGGTGGCCTCAATGCCAGCAGGTCAATAAGAGACCAGGGATATCCCTTGGCTGGGGCCACCCGCATTCCTGTGCCCTGAGTCCCCGGCACCCGCGTCAGTGGCCAGCCGCGGGCAGGGCACAGCCACGCGCTGACTCAGGCTGTGCCGGGCCGTGACCTTTCCACAGGGACCTGACTTCTCCTGTCTTTGAAGCCTTCCCCTGAGATTGCCAGGGAGGAAGGAGCAGCACCCCTGGCTGGTCTGTGGCTCCTGGTGGCACCACACTGAGGACAAATGGCATCACACTGCCAACTGCCTGGGATGGAAACACAGGCTCTGATCGTCATCACAGCCACGCAGATCCCACTGCCACTCCCATTTCAGGGGTGTCCCCCACCCAACAGCCGCATGCGTCACACAGGGGCTCCAGAACTCCTGAGTCCCTTATAAGGGGATGTGACACCCACATCCCCTCTACAGGAGATGGACTCTACCTCGGGCAGCAGACCTGGGACCCCCCTGGGGCTGAGCTCCCCTCCCCAGCCACACCAGGCCCCCTCACAGAGCCCCCGGCAGCTGTGAGCAGGCAGCCCAGGCTCAAGGCCAGCTGGGCTTGGTCCCAGCAGGAGGAGGAGAAGGAAAGCAGGATCTCCAAGGCCAGGAAAACAACAGCGCTGCCAGTAGAGAGTGCCAGGCCTTTACCCACCTCCCACCCTCTCAGCACTGGCACCCCAGAGCCCAGGAAGGTGCCAGGACTCCCCAGTACCCTCCTGCCCGCAGCGATGATGTGATCTTGGGACCATCCCAGGGAAGGAACGAGGATCTGTTGCTAACCAGGCCCAGACCAGGAGGGGATTGGGCCCTTCCTCCTGTGTGACGCCAGTGTTTCCTTCCCGCAGCCTGGGGCACACCCATGCCAGCCATGCCGGGCTGGGAGAGCAGTTCTGTCCCTCCATCCCTCCTGCCACCCAACTGTGCCAGCCACGGCAGAGCTGCCACAGTCACACTGCCCTTCCTCATGGTAATGACGACAGCACCAAAAATAAATAACCGGCGTGGCAGTGACCATGCGGACAGGAAGTTCACTTTCTCCACACTGGTTTCCCAGAAAGCACAGGGGACCCCCTGGTACCGCCTCATCTGTGGGGCCAGGGAAGGGCCCAAAACAGGACCTTGACCCTAGGAAAGCCTCTGTGACTGACACTTAAGTTACAGGGGGACCAGAGTCCCCAGGAAGGAGCCCAGGTGTCTGGGGAAAGCGGGGTGTATTTGGCTGGCACCAGATCAGCAGGGTCCTACTCTGTGCCCATGACCAGCACCTTGGGACTGCTCCAGCCCCTCGGGACTGCTCCAGCCCCTCCTGCTTCCACTGCATTGGGGTAGCCTTGGGCATGGGGAAGGAACCAGCCTGACGGGTCCCAGCAGCTGCCACACCCAGGGAAGCAGGCAGACGAACCCTCCTCGGTCCATGGCACTGCACGGTCCCGAAACTCAGGTCACCAGCTGGATGGTAGATGGCAACCCGGGGCCAGCTCAGTGGCATGACACGGTCCCTGGGGACAGGGTGCTACGCTGCACTGGCACCGTGACTCAGCACAGATAAGGCACATATAGCAGGCACATGGGGCACAGCCAACCATCATCCCTTCCACAATCTCACGGGCAGCACAGGGTTGTGTCCCCACCATCCACCGTGGCACTCCTGCCAGACTTGGGCCCCTGCCACAAGCTCCACAGGTTCCTGGGGGAAACACAACCACCTTAGGAGGGGATCATGGTTTGGGGCACGGGACAGAGCTCCCCACATTCAGGCTGCCTGAGAAAACACCTCACTCTTGAAGAACTTGGAAGCTCCCACCAGTACAGCACGAGTTGCTACAACACAGCCTAGTATGGCGCAGCAGAGTGGCACAGCCTGGCATGGCATGGCACAGCCTGGTACAGTACAATAGGGCACAGCGGCCTCCTGCAGCACAGCACGGCTCAGTACAGCACAATCCAACAGCACAGCACAACTTGTCCCGGCCTGGCCCAGCCCAGGCCAGTCGTGCTCAGTTGACACAAGAGTCAGTAGGGCCTACCCAGGTGGGATGTCCCCACTGGCCTACACCACTCACACAGACACAAGCTTGCTGGGGTTCGGCATCGCCTCTCCCACATCCCTGCCCCTCTGCAAGCTCTCTCCCGGGGGCACAGACATGGGACAGAGGCGTCCTCCTGTGCCTCAGCCCCAGCACCCCCAACTACCCAGTGCTGGTCCCCACACACCCCCACGGCATCACCTCCACACCTTGCCGAGCACAAACCCGTGCCCACCCCTCCCGAGACACCCCACGGGGTCCGTGAGGACACTCATGTCCGTGAGGACACTGTCCACAGCACAAGTGTCGCTGCCCTCCCACGAACCACCCGCACCTCGCCCCAATTCCCTGCCACGCCATCGCGTAGGGTCCGGAAAACAGCACCAATGCCACAGAGGACCCCGCGCGTAGGCGTCCCGTCCCCCCGCGTCCCTCACCGCGGGACCGCGCTCCGTTCCCCTTCCTCCCGCCGCCGGACCCCAACCCGACGTGCCCCCACCCACTCCGGTGACGGGAGCGGGGTGTCGCAGCGCGTCCCCGCTGTTTAGCGACCGGCCGCCCACCCCTTCAGTCCCCGTTGGCCTCCGGGACGCTCGGGAGAGCGCTGGGACAGCCCCTGGCCGGCTGTGGCACCGGAGGGCGCAGGGTCAGGGGGGTGGGGGGACGAAGCGGGCGGAGGGGAGTCGAGAGAAGGAGGGGGATCGCCGGGGGCCGCGGGCGGGGCTCGGGAACGGCGGGGGTCGCGGCGCGGGGCGGGCCGCCCTACCTGCTGCGCGCTGCTCCGCCGGGCTGCGGCCGCCGCCGGACGGGACGGGCCGGGACGGGCCGGGCCGGGACGGGTCGGACGGGGCGGGGGCAGCCAACGCCCACCGCGCCCCCCCGCGGCGGCTCCGCGCCCTGCACCCGGGGCGGCCGGTACCGGCGGCGGGGCGCGCTGTCCTTCCCGCCTGTTGCTCCCGGGGCCGGACCCCGCTGCCCTCGCCCGTCCCCCCGGGATTTCCCTCCCGCCGGCTCTGACGTCACTCAGGGACCCCCTTCCTCACCAATGACGTCAGCGGGGGGACACCCCTCGCGGCGGCGGGGGGGGGAATCCCCTCCTCTCGGGGGGTGACGCGAGCGCGGGGCCGAGCGTTGCCCCCCCCGCTCCCTCCCGGTGCCGCGGCGGCGGCGGGGCCGGCAGGGGGCGCGGCGGGCGCGTGACGCCGGTTGGCGGCATGGCCGCGGGGCCCGGCGGGGCGGCGGCGGCGGCGGCAGCGGCCGGGGCGCGCGGGCTCGGGGCCGCCTGCCTGCGCCTCCTCCGCCGCGCCCGCCGCGCCGCCGCCGCGCTCATGGCTTTCGCCGCCCCGCTGCTGTTCCGCCTGGGGTGAGTGACCGAGAGAGCGAGAGAGCGAGTGAGCGGGGCCGCTGCGGGACCCCCGCGGGGAGGCAGCCGCCACCGCCCGCCTTTGTGCTGCCGCCGGGAGGGAGGGCCCACCGCCTCCCCTGCTCCTGCGGAGCCGCCCGGGGAGGAACCTGCGGCCGCGCCGGCACCGGGACACCGGGCTGGGCTCAGCCCGCGCCGGCCGGGGGCGTGGGGGCGGGCGGTGTCAGCCCGGCCGCCGGGCCGGGGATCAGCCACCGGCTCCCCCCGCGCGGTGCCGGTGCCCTCCCGTGCGGGGCGCCTTCTCTCGGGTGTCGCCGTTCATCTGCCCCGGTGCTCCGGCCCCTGGTCCCCGGTTTCGGGCTCCCACCGCTACTACATGCTCCCGGTGTGCCATCCAGGGGTGCCCTCGGCCGGGAGTGGGCTTTGCAGCCCAGGTCTTTACATGTCCGTCATTGCAGCATTCCCCGTCCCGTCCCAAATTGCTGCTGTGCAAACGGGGTGATCCCTCCGAGCCCCGCAGCCTGATGTCTTTTGCACCCCCACATGCACGGGGGCATTTCTTGCCTCCCTTTTCCTCGGCCCATTCTCTTTCTTGATTCCTCTGACTATGGCAGGCTTGGGCACGTCTCTTCCCCGGAGCATGGAGAGGAACATCCAGCTCCAGCCCCTCCTGGTGAGCAGCAATGACCCCCTAGTCCTTGCTGCTCGAAGGAGCTGGAGGATGCCTTCTCGGGGAACCAGTCCTGTCCTCACTACACATCTGGGGTGTGGGGTACACACACAACACCTCTAGCCCCCACGAATGCCAAAGTGGCCCTGTATGTATTCCCTGTGCGAGTCACAGCCGCGGCAGTAGCCCCCTTCCCAAGTGGGCTCCTTACGGGACCTGGGGTTTAATGCCTAGGGGTGTCTGCCCTCCCTAGGTACAGCCTGTACGCCCGCACACGCCTGGGCTACCTGTTCTACCAGCGGCAGGTGAAGAAGGCGCGGGAGCGGTACCCGCACGGCCACTCCGTGCCCCAGCCCTACTGCTTCCCTGGTGAGTCCGGACAGTCCCTCCTCACCTCGGCCCTGCAGTGTCCCCAGCACCGGCGCTTTGGGCTGGGGAGGTGTTGCCATCACTGAATTGCCCGAAGCCTGTTTAACTAAGAATTTGATGTAAGATGTGGGGAGTTTGACCTGGACTCCTCCTTTTCCAGCAGGGGGGGATGATGCCCTGATTGTGTCTCTTCCCCCGCAGGGGTGAAAATCCTGCCCATTCCTGTCCTCTCCAACAACTACAGCTACCTGGTCATCGACACTGGCTCCAGCCAAGCGGCCGTCATCGACCCCTCTGACCCGCTGGCTGTACAGGTGAGACCCCCACAACCACTCTGACCTGGTGTTTGGCTGTCTCCAGGTGAGGGTGTCCCATGTCTCTGTATTTTGGGGTTAGAGAGGAGCAAATTTGCCCCTAATCTGCAGCCCTTAATGCCCAAGGCAAGACTGGAGCATGACAGGGGAGCTGGGAGAGATAGAGTTCAGGGAGGAAACTGGTACTTGGGTTCTCTGTCCGCCCTTATCTCTCTGTCCATATTTCTTCCCCAGGCTGCCATCGAGGAAGAGGGGGTGATGCTGGAAGCCATATTCTGCACACACAAACACTGGTAAGGGGCAAGAGGAGGCTCTGGACGGGTTGGTAGCTGCTGTGAAGGCAGGCCCACCTGAGGTGACCCCCAGCCCTGCCCCATTTAGTGGGGGAGTATTGGGGGGTCTGACCTCCCTGTCTGCAGGGACCACAGTGGAGGGAATGAGGCGCTCTGCCAGAAGCACAGCTCCTGCAGGGTGTATGGCAGCGCGCTCGACGCCATCCCACGGCTCACCAAGTAAGTCCTGCACCTCACTAGCACCCCTGTAAATCTGGGGGGGCTTCATTACCAACCACCACTGTCTGCAGCACTCACCCAGCAGTCCATCCCCCCAGTTCCATGTTGGGCAGTGTCCTGGCACACTCCTGACACCAGTGTGCTAGAAGGGGTGCCAGGGGAGGTGCTGGGTTTGGGGGAGCACCCTGACGGTGCCCCCTGTTCCCGCACAGCCCACTTACAGACAGGGAGAAGGTGACCGTGGGCTGCCTGACCTTCGAGGCCCTCGCCACGCCTGGCCACACTGTGGGCCACATGGTCTATGTGCTGGACGGGGGCCCCTTTGGCAGCCCACCCTGCCTCTTCTCCGGGGACCTCCTCTTCCTCGCTGGCTGTGGTGAGTGCAGCCAACCCCAGACAGGGGCTTGGGGGTTATCCCATCCTGGGATGGGCTTAGGGGTTCCCCCCAGACCCCCCCATGACAGGCAGTTGTGTGGGGGTGCAGGCAGGCCGTTTGAGGGCTCCCCTGAGACCATGCTGGCCTCCCTGGACGTGGCCGTGAGCTTGGGCGAGGACACGCTGCTTTGGCCGGGTGAGTGTCCCCAGCAGCCGGGCAGAGCTGCTGCTGTCCCCCTAGCCCCACTGCCAAGGGGGAGAGCTGGGTGGGGGTGATGCTAAGGGCTGCCTGTGGGGGTCCACAGGCCACGAATACGCACTGGAATGCCTGACCTTTGCCAGCCTCCTGGAGCTGGACAATTCTGCGCTGGAGCAGAAGCTGCAGTGGGTGGTGCAGCAACGCCAGGAGAAGAGGAGCACGGTGAGGCATGGGGGTCCCTGGGGGCAGCCCCCACCATCCCAACCCCTCACGGGGTTCCCTTGGCAGGGATGCTGCACCCCAACACCCTCTTGCATGGGGGGTGCCATGGGGCTGGGGGCTCTGGGGGCGTTCCCAGCTCCCTGCCAGGGGTGCTGCCTCCAGCAGGGGAGCTGAGCTGCTGCCCCCACAGTGCCCCTCCACGCTGGGGGAGGAGCAGACCTACAACCCCTTCCTGCGGACCCACCGGCCCGAGCTGCAGGAGGCGCTGGGGCTGTGGCAGGCCGGGGGGGAGGACCCCGACGCTTTCCGTGCCCGGGTCCTCAAGGAGGTGCGGAGGCGCAAGGACCTCTACCAAGCCACCTAGATCTGTCCCCCCTGCCCGGGCCCCCCCTTTCCACGGGGCCGGGTGATGGTTGGGCACAGGGGGCCTAAGGCTCTGTGGTTTGTTTTGCTGTGAATCTCCCTCCTGGGGTGCAGGGTTGGGGGAAGAGTGGACACCCCCTTAAGTGGGCACCCCATAAGTGATCCTTGCCTTTGCTCCCTCCAACTTGGGGGTCACCAGCTGTCACGTAGAAGCACCTCAATCCCTTCTTGGGGGGTCTGTAGCCCTCCACCTCAATGCTGGGGCTATAGGAATGGCACCAAGGGCTTCTCCTACAATCTCCCACCCACTCCCCCGTTTTTCTGGGAGTCTCAAATTTCCCCATCACCACCACCACCACTCAGCCCCCTCCCCCGTTTTTCTGGGAGTTTCCTATTTCCCCACCACCACCACCACCACTACTCAGGCCCCTCCCCTTAAGCCCCCAGTGTTGTGAATCTCCTTTGTGGGGGCTGGGATGGAGCCAGCAAGGGGAGGCGGGCCGGCAGTACTACCTCCAGGCACGGGGCTCCCATCTTTGACGCCGGAGCCCCCTGTACGCACACACATGCACGCACACACTGGGACGGGGCCAGAGGGTCGCACTGCTGGGGTGTGGCGGGTGCTGCTTCGCTGGAGATCGGAGCCACAATCACCCGCACGCCCCAAATAAAAGACTGGATCAATTTTACACCTGTTCGTCCTTTTCTCTCCCCCTCGGTGAGGACTAAACCCCGCGGCGGGGCGCGGCCCCTTTAAGGGGTGGGGCCAGGGCGTTGCCGGGAGACGGAGACGCGTCGGGGTCACCGGGTGGGTCCGGCAGGGCGGGGACCGGGGAACCCGGGGGGACCCGAGAGGGCTGCGGAGGCGGGCTGGGTGTCACTGCCCCCTGGTCACGCGTGGGGCGGTACCGGGGGAGCCCCGCCGCCCCTGACTGAGACCCCGGCAGCAGGAGCCGCCAGGCGAGGCATGGAGCCCCCTCCCGAGCGCCCACGGGACAGCCCGAGCGTGGCGGACACTGCTGCCGAGTTCCTGAGCCTCATCGGTGCGTGCCTCCTCCCGCCCCCCTTGTCCTGCAGGCTGGGGGCACCGGCCCGGCAGGAGGGAGCCGGAGAGTGAGGGATTGAGAGTGGGGGATAAATGGCGAGGGGCTCGGCCCAGCCTGCAGGGGGGCATGGAGACAGGGAGGGGCACTGGGCAGGGGCGACGGTCCCTTCGCGAGGGAGTGACCAGAGTGACCATCTCCTCGCGGTCACCGTCCCTCTGTGCAGGGCTGAAGGAGCTGGAGGGGTGCCTGTTTGCTGAGAGGCTGGCAGTGGTGGCCGTGGGGGCCTCACCGAGGGACGAGGCACAGGGCCAGTGGTGGATGGCAGCCCAGTGGGCACCCTACCAGCAGGAAGGTGCGCCCATGCAGAGCTGCATCCTGGTGCAAACCAGGTTCCGAGGCAAGCACAATGGTGTGCTTGTCTCCAGCAGCCTCAAAGGTGAGCCAGGGGTGGCCTTTGGGGAGTTCCTTCCTCCCCAGGGCTGGAACATCCCTGTCCACCAGCCCCCAGGGCTCGGAATGGGGACAGTGCCATCCAACAGGATTGGTTAAGCATGGCTTTGTTCTGCCAGCCTATTTGACGTGGCAGCTGGAGACCCTGGAGCAGGAGGAGCAGGAGTGCCTGGAGGTGACTGATGTGGTAGTGGCATGTCCTCTTCCCTGTGTCCTACCTGCTGCTCTGGGGTGTGCCCTGCCGTGGTGCCCTCCGGGGGCCTGTGCCCCCTGCAAGGCTGCTGTGGGTAGCCTGGTGTCCTTTGTCATGCTCAGACTGCAGCTCTGCCCCACCAGCCTGGTCCCCATCCCCTCCTCTGGGTGGCAGCTGGGGTGGGGAGTTTCCCACAATGCATCTGCTGTGGTACCCGACTGACAGCGGGGCCGGGGTCCCCCCTGAGAGGAGGGGTGCCCTGGCTCTGCCCCCCACCCCGTGCCTCCCACCCCTCCCGCAGCTCACTCCACACCCCATCGAGAAGAGGACCCACTTTGTGAGCCACGAGTACGGCATGACGGTGACGAGGACCCTGCAGGAGGGAGGGGTGAGGCTGAGGGCAGGCAGGGTGACATCCTGGGAGGGGACAGCACCGCTGGCCTGTCTCACCGGGGCTGCCCAGCTTCGGGGATGCTGTCCCTGGGGATGCAGGACAGCGTCTGTGGCTGTCCCATGAGGCAGGCAGGTCTGTCCGCAGGCAGAGCCGCAGTGCCACAGCTTCTCGTACGGCCGGGCCAGGCTGCGGGCGCGGCTGCTGGAGGGCGCCAGCCTGCTGCTGCTGCGGGTGCTGGCCCGCCGGCGGACAATGCCCCCCGGCCTCGTCTTCCCAGCCATCAACAGCGAGGGCGACCTCTGCACCTTCAGCTATGTGAGCCGCCGGCCGGAGGGCCTGTGGGACGGGCGGGTCTGGGCCAGGCTGCGATACAGGATGGGATGCGGGAAGTGGGAGTGGGCAGAATGTGGCGGGCAGCATGGGGATGGCAGCTGGGGCAGGGGGGACTGAGCCAAGGCTGAGCGCTGTTTGTACCGCCCCCAGTCTGCCCTGGGCATCCAGCGGCAGGCGGTGGGCTCGGCAGAGACAGAGGTGTTCGTGATCCGCCGAGCCGTGCGCGCCAGCACCGGGGCCCCCAGCGTGTGGCACAGCAGCTTCCTGCCCAGCGGGTGAGGGCAGCGCTGCCAGGGGCGCCCAGCCCTGCCAGGCTGCAGGGACCCACGGTGGGAACGCCAAGGGCTCTGCTTCCCCTCTCAGGCATCTGGCTCAGCTGATGCAGATCGGCGCCCCGGTGCTGATGCTTCTCCAGGACGAGTCCATCCTCAGCAAGTCAGGTACTGGGCAGGGGAGGTTTGTGCTCCCCCAGCACAGGCAGCCCCTCCCCGCTGTCTGGCAGTCCAGGGGGAACACCGTGCCCTGCCTTCTGCTGCCAGGTAGGTTTGCACCCCAGCTCCCCTTCCCCAAAGAACCCCTGGAATGGGATGAGGACATGGAGCTCTACTCCTATTTCCTGGACAGAAAGGTAAGATGGACATGGGGACAAGGGGACCTGGAGCTGTGCCAGTCTCCCTGGTGTGTCCAGGAGGCACACAGAGGGGGCAGGGGACAAACATCCTTCCTCACACCCTCTCAAGTGTGGGAAAGGACCCGGCTCCTGTCCCCCTCACCCTGGCACAGTGCCCATGGGGGAAATGTGTGTTTGTGCCCACCCCACCCATCCTGTCCACCCCACTGCAGGAGGAGCTGCAACTCTCCCATGCTGCCTACCTCCAGCAGCACCCTGAGGTGCGGGCACTGCTGTCTGACTTCCTACAGGCATTGCTCCACCAGCAGCCAGACGACACCATCTCCTTTGCTGCGGAATTCTTTGCCCACCAGCGGCCCATTGGGAGCCCCTTTGCCTCCACTGGTGCTACCAGCCCCCTCCCCAGCTCCCCAGCTGGCCCCCCTCCAGCTAACAGCAAATAAAGCAGCCAGCACTGCCTGCCCGGTCTTGTTTGCTTTGGGGAAACTGAGGCTCAGGGAGGGCAGGTGGAGTGAGCTGTGTGCCCAAGCCCTGCCATTCCTTCTGGGTGGGATCCTGTCCCTCTCCCAGCTGTTCCAGCCCTCACTTAGGGGGTGGGGGTGGCTGGGGCATACTGTGGAGCAGGGCCAGGCTCACATCCCTGCGCCTGCCAGCACCCACGTGTTCCTGGGGGACACCCCTTGCCCATCTCCCTGTGGGACACGGCCTGGCTGGCAGAAGGGTGCCCGCTTGTGTTGGCACAGCTTGACACTGCAACGCTGGCACACCATCCTTGGCATGAAGGTCCCTGCACAGAGGGTGGTGTGAGCACCCTGTGGCCCAGAGCCCGCCTGCCTGGGTGCTTCCCCAGCAGCCAAGGCCGCATTTTGATCTCCTTGTGCAACACGTGCCTGCTTCCTCCTCACTCCCACTTGTATGGCATTTCCCCTACTCCCGTGGGGCCAGCCCTCCCTACTCGCCCTGTGGGACACTGTCCCCTGTCCCCACATCCCCACAGTCACCCCAGCAGAGCCCTTGGCACGTGATGGACAGTGACACGCAGGCTGCTCCCACAGCCCGGTGAGGGAGCCTCGTGTTTGCACGTGTGTGAGGCAAAGGGGAGGGAAGGGGAGGGAAGGGGGGGGGAACCGAGACTGTGTGTGCTCATAAGGGTAGGGAAGGAGCACTTCCTTCTCCTATCCTTCTCCTCTCCTCCTGAGGAGGGGGAGGGATGACACAACTGCGGGGGGCTCCTTTAAAGGCAGGGCAACGGGCACTGCGCTCAGAGCTGAAATCAGGAAGCCTCAGCACTGTGGCTGGATCAAGTCCACCCATGGCATCATTGGAACCAGGTGAGCCTCACAACACTTCTTGGTACCCCTTGTGCCTCCTTTCATCCCCTAGACCCCCCTTCCCTCCACCCTGGGACCCCTGGCTGTGCTCCGTCTTTCAGTGGGCACCATTCCCCCCAGCCTGTCCTGGATTCCCCACCTGCCCCATTCTCTGTTCCCTCGAGCCTGGGAATGTGATTCAACCAATTCCCAGGATGCAGGTGGGCTGCAAAGGGGGGATCAGGACCAGCACCAGCTTCTTGTCCTCACTCTATGCCCATCCAGCAGCAGGAGCTAGAGTCATGTTCCCTCCTGTCCCTGCTGCCCAGAAACGCACTTGGCTCTTGGACTGCTGAAGACAGGGCTCAGACCAGGGCTTTTAGGGACACCTGAGCTGGAGGTGGCATCTGATCCCTTTGGGTGGCCTTTGATAGATCCCATATAGCCATCCTCATGCCCCCCCTGGAAAACCCTCATGGGTTCATGAGGCAGGGTCAGGTGGGACTGAAGGAAGCTGGTACCAGCGCTGCCAGCTCACGAAATGTCCTTGTCCCCCTGGCAGGCTGCCACCTCCCTTCCTCTTCCTTGTCCCCCTCAGGCCTCACCAGGTCCCTGAACGGGGATCCCATGGCCCCACAGCGCCCTGGCACCCAGGACCAGACCTACCTGGACGAGCTCATCAGCATCCCCAAGGGCAGTGGGGTAGGTGCTGCATGGCCATGTCTCAGGGAGGGCAGGGGAACGGGACGGTGCTGCAGGGAGCTGGAGCTGAGGAGGCAAAGGGCCACTGCAGTGGGGAACATGCATCTTGGTCATGCCCTGGGGACATGCCCCCAGCTCCCCAGACCCAGCTCAGGCAAGTCACAGGCCTAGGTTGAGTGTTTCCATGCTTAGAGTTTTCCAGAAGGAGAAACTGAGACAATGGGGCAAGGTGCTACCCAGCCACAAGGATCACCCCACTGCTCACACACCACTCCTGGGCCACCCATGGATGAACCCAGTGGGGCCCCCCAAGGCTGCTTGCACCCCACCAGAACTCCCCATCCTCGTCTGGTCTCGGGGCAGTGGAACACAGAAGGGGAAGGAACAGTATTCCCTAGGATAGCAAAAGCAGAGGACAGCAGTGGAATCCCATGGGTGCCTGACAGCCCTGGAACCCCCTGCAAACCACTGTCCAATGGGTCAGAGGGGGCTCACTGCCCCTCCAGCACTGCTGCTAACAGGGGGAGGCTGGGGCAGCATTCCCTCTCCAGAGCTGTCAGGAAAATGCCCTCCGTGTGCCAAACACACCCGTGCGGGCAGCGCCGGGCTCAGGGGCTGGATGTGCAACCAAGAGACTCTGCTTTGAACGGGGCTCCCGGCTCTGACCCGCTGCCTTGTCCCAGCCCGGGTTCAGCTTCAGGAAACTCTGGGCTTTCACCGGTCCCGGATTCCTCATGAGCATCGCGTACCTGGACCCAGGGAACGTGGAGTCGGACCTGCAGGGCGGGGCCCTGGCGGGGTTCAAGGTGAGCGGCTCCCCCCGCGCTCAGGAAGCAGGCGCGGGTTTCGTAACCTCTCCAGCGCCAACGGCTGCTCCTGGCAGCTGCTGCCCCAGCCCGGGAGCAGGAAGGGCTCGGGGGCCTCGGCACAGGGGCAGCACACCCAGGGGTGCGGGGGGCGCCCCTCTGGCTGGGCTGGGAGAGCACCTGCACCCTTCTCCTCCCTGCCACCCTGGCTGAACCGGGGACCCCCGGGCGGCTGGGTCCTGCCCAGCACCCCCAGTCCCCGCTGCCCCCCTCCCTCCTGCCCCCAGCTGCTGTGGGTGCTGCTCTGGGCCACCGTCCTGGGGCTGCTGTGCCAGCGCCTCGCCATCCGTTTGGGCGTGGTGACCGGGAAGGACCTGGGCGAGATCTGCTACCTCTATTACCCCAAGGTGAGCAACCACGGGGAGTGACAGTCTGGGACCCCGTGCTTGGGCTGGTGACAGCCCTTGCAGGGCTGGAGAGGAGCAGGAGGATGCTGTGAGCGACCTGCCTCTCTCAGGGGCTCCCCAAAGCCCCCCAAGCCCTGCTGTCCCCCACCTAGGGGCCAGGGTGAGAGGCGGTGAGCAGCTGCTTCAGTGTCCCGGTGTGACCTGGGGACACACGAGATCGTCCCCGCGAGAGTCAGCCCAGGCGTGGGGCAGCAACGCGAAACCGAGACGCAGGAAAGACGCGGGAAAGCCTGAGCGTGTTGGGGCAGAAAGCTGGGGGGAGCTCCAGAGGAGGGATCACATGACAGAGGAGGGGGCAGTTGGGGGTCCCATCTTAGTGTCAAAATCCTGATGGGAGGAACGAGCTGGGTGAATGACAGGTCCCCAGAAGGAGGGTTGGATGCATCCCTCTGCCTCCCTCAACCCCCCCCTATCTAGACAGACAGATCCTCCAGCTCTCACTGGAGCAGGGATGAGGAGGGGGGGAACAGGCTCGGATTTAATACCCATCTTTCATCCTGACTTTGTGTTGTGAAAGAAGCTGAGAGGGGTCTTCTGGAGTCCCCATGCTGCTCTGCTACAGCCTGGAGACTGGGATTTGCACCCAGGAGCTGTGCTAGCTTGCCCAGAGCTAGGCACCACTGTGGGCTCAGGCACCTCTGTCCCCTCCAGGTGCCCCGTGTGCTGCTCTGGCTCATGATTGAGATCGCCATCATCGGCTCTGACATGCAGGAGGTGATCGGGACAGCCATTGCCTTCAGCCTGCTCTCAGCTGGCCGGTGAGGCTCCCCACAGGCACCCCCAGCTCCCCCTTGGCCCTGCTCCATGTATCTAATCCTGTCCCTGGCCATCCTGCAGCATCCCCCTCTGGGCTGGGGTCCTTATCACCATCGTGGACACCCTCTTCTTCCTCTTCCTCGATAAGTATGGTGAGCACCAGGAGGAGGGCTGGAGGTGCTGTCAGTGCCCATGTGGCACCAGTGACCCTGCTCTGTTCCACCCCATCTCTTGACCTCTCTAGGGCTCCGCAAACTGGAGGCTTTCTTCGGCCTCCTCATCACCATCATGGCCCTGACCTTTGGCTATGAGGTGAAGGGGGGAGCTGGGCACAACCCTTTTCCTGCAAGGCTGGCAAGGGACCCTGCCACACGGTGTCCCCGTGCTCCCAGCCTGTGCCAGGGGGGTGGCAGCTCACAGTGCCCCCTCTCACTGCTTCCCAGTACGTGGTGGTGGGGCCGAGGCAGGTGGAGGTGCTGAAGGGCATTTTCCTGCCCAGCTGCCCGGGCTGTGGGCGAAAGGAGCTGCTGCAGGCCATGGGCATCATCGGCGCCATCATTATGCCCCACAACATCTTCCTGCACTCCTCCTTGGTCAAGGTGAGATCAAGGCACTGCCACGGGCACTGCTCTGCCAGGGTGCCTCAGGGTGCACTTGGTGGGGACCAGACGGCCCTGGCTGTGGGACAGGGGTGCTCCCGTGACCCCATGTCACCCACCATGCCACTGGCCATGCCCAGACACGGGTGATCGACCGCTCCAAGAAGGAGGCAGTGCGGGAGGCCAACATGTATTTCCTGACCGAGTCCTGCCTGGCCCTCTTTGTCTCCTTCCTCATCAACCTCTTTGTCATGGCTGTTTTCGGCGAGGCTTTCTACCACCAGCGCAACGAGGACGTGGTGAGTGTTACCCCATGGCCACAGGGGGATGGCAGCTGTGCCCAGCTGTGGGCACGGGTGGGACCAGCATCCCCTGGGCACTGCACGTTCTCCTTCCCCGAGAGGTGATGTGTGGGGCTCCCCTGTGCCTGTGGGAGCTGCTGGGTGGTGTCACCCTCGTGCCTGCCGTGCCTTACAGCACAACAAGTGCATCAACAGCAGCATCAGTCACTTCGCCGGCATCTTCCCCACCAACAACGAGACAGTCTCTGTGGATATCTACCAGGGGGTGAGTGCCACCCAGCTGTGCCCAGTGAGCTTCCATTCCCATTTGGGGGATGTGTCACTCTCCCCATCAACCCCTGTGGCTGGGGGGGGTTATAACCCCACTAGAGATCTGGGAGCTGATGGGAATGCCTGGGGTGGGGGACACTTTAGGGTGCCCACTGGAGTGTCCCTACACACAGGGTGTCATCCTGGGCTGCTATTTCGGGGCAGTGGCACTGTACATCTGGGGCATTGGGATCCTGGCAGCAGGACAGAGCTCCACGATGACCGGCACTTATGCAGGACAGTTTGTCATGGAGGTGAGAGACAGGGATGCTGGCCCTTGCCCCCAAGGAGGGGCTGAGAGCAGGGAAATCACAGGTGAGCCCTGGGCAGGGGGTTCTACGGGCAGACACTCCCCCAGGAGTGTTTGGAATTGCCCACCATTCCTGCAGGGAGCTGGTGGGTGGCACTTGCTAGCACTAGTGTCCCTGTTCCCCGCAGGTGGGATGGAGACGGTGCCCACCCGCTGCACCCTGCGGGTGCCCCACGCAGTGTTTCCCTAGTTAATTAGATCCTGTGTTAACGAGTCGGAGCTGACACCTAGTGGGGCCCGGCAGCCCTGCAGGAGCCCGCTCAGTGCCCTGGCACAAGGGAGCGGGAGATGCCGCCCCTGTTCCTCCCAGGCAGGGTTTGGAGGGACTAAGGCACAGCGAGGGTGCGGGCTCTGCCGTGTTCCAGGGCTTCCTGCGGCTCCGCTGGTCCCGCTTCACCCGGGTGCTCCTCACCCGCTCCTTTGCCATCCTGCCCACTGTCTTGGTGGCCGCTTTCAAGGACATCAGCCACCTCACAGGCATGAATGACCTGCTCAACGCCCTGCAGAGCATCCTGGTAAGGGGCTGGGAGGGCACCACCTGCCCCCAACACCCTGGCCTGGCAGCCATGACGTCCCCATCCCGCTCTCCTTTCAGCTGCCTTTTGCCGTCCTGCCTGTGCTCACCTTCACCAGCCTGCACCCGCTCATGCAGGATTTCAGCAACAGCCTGTGAGTGCTGGGGCTCGGGGAGGCACAGGGGAGGCAGAGCAGGGAGCTCTGGCTGCAGACACCTTCCCTTTGGCCCATCCTGCACCCCCAGACCATGCCATGGGGCAGTTAGTGCAGGGACGTTGGAAGGGTATGTTCATTCTCACCTGCCCAGGGCAGCCAGAGCATAACAGACCCCATCACTACCCTCATCATCCTCCTCCCAGTGACACATCTGGTTCCTTGGGCACCCTGGACCCTCAGCATCCTCCTGGCACTGCCAGCCCTGGATTTGGAAGGTGGCCAAAATCCACACCTAGAGCCCCACTACGGGGTGAAATATAGCTGTGGAGTGCAGAGATGTTCCTGCTGGGGTCTGGTTCATGCACAGACTCAGTTCCCCCAGCCCTCTGTGCCCAGGGGCACACAGGGTGGGGGCCCTGCCCTGGCACTGATGCCCACTGCCCTGCTCGCAGCCCGGGGAAGGTGCTGATGACCCTCATAACGGGGCTGGTCTGCGCCATCAACATTTACTTCGTGGTGGACTTTTTGCCAACACTGCACGGCCTGGAGTACCACATTCCCCTGAGCCTGCTACTGGCTGCCTACGCGGCTTTCGTCGCCTACCTGGTAGGGCTGGCACCGCGGGACAGGGGCGGGACAGTGTCCCTGCTGGGTGCTCATCCACCTGTCCCCTTTGTCCCTGCAGATCTGGACATGCAGCATCGCACACGGAGCCCGGTTCCTGGCCCGGGGCCACCACAGCCGCTTCAATTTCGGTCTCGCCCACGACCCGACAGAGACGCGGTGACAGATCCCATCCCTGCTTGTTATCCTCACGACCCTGCCCGAAGCGGCCTCCTGGACACGGATTTGCTGCCACTCCGAGTCCGGGCACGTTTTACCCAGCAAGGAAAGGGTTAACACACAGGCAGACCTCCCACCAGGATCTGAGAGCTCAGCGCTTCTTCCCACCCCCAACCCCCGCCAATTCCGGGGTGCTGGTCCGGGCTGGATGCGAGGGGAGTGGGATGGAGCGGGACATTCTCCCATCCATTGGCACAGACGCTCCAGAGAATGAGCCGCGGCGGAGACTTGCCCTGCTCATTACTGCCGGCCCCCGGGACCGCTAATCACCGCTGGGGATCGCTAA
Source organism: Ammospiza caudacuta (assembly GCF_027887145.1). Lineage (NCBI taxonomy): Eukaryota > Metazoa > Chordata > Aves > Passeriformes > Passerellidae > Ammospiza > Ammospiza caudacuta. The sequence continues at coordinate 28,852,520 of NC_080600.1, read as the reverse complement.
TTACCGCCGGGGACCGCTAACCACCCCCTGCCGCCCTGGACCGGCCCCATCCCCACGGGGTCTCCGAATCTCGGGGGGCTGGGGACGGCTGATAAACGGCGTGTTTGGAACCGGCTTCGGCCTCGCTGCTGCTGCTGCTGCGCGGCCCCAGCGTGGGGCAGGGACCCCCCGGGCCCACCCGTACCCCGGGGGCGGCCCCTTTGCCCCGGGCGGGGGAGTGGCCGGGCTTGCCAACGCGTGGGGGCTCGGCGCCAGCTTTTCGCATTCCCGCGGGGGAAGCGGGGCGGTGGGGGCCCCCCCGTGCCCTCTCCGCCCCGGATGCCCCGTTTCCCGCTCGCCGGTACCGCCGGATGCGGCTGCGGAGCCGCCCGGGTCCCGCACGGCGGGCGGGGGTCCCGGCGCTCCGGCCCCGCCGCCGTTCGGTTCGCGCTTGCGAGACGCTCCCTGGCCGTTTCAAGGCTCCCCGCTCTGCCCAGGACCCCCACCCCGAAATCCCCCTTCTCGACCCCCTTCCCGACCCGCCGCTGCACGGGGAATTCTGGGGGCGGGCACCCCCCCAGCCGTGCCCCCCACCCCGGGAAGGGACCCCCCCCGCTCCCGGGGGCCGCGCTTGTTTATGTGAAGAATGTCCCCTTCCTTAAAAGGGCGATGGCGGACGGGGTGGGGCGGTGCCTCCCCCGCCTCCGCCATGGCCCGGCCTGAAGGAGGAGCCAGCGCTGTGGGGCCCGCTGAAAGGCGGGGGCTCCCCCTGCTCCGCGGGCGCTGCCCACCCGAGCCACGGGAGGAGGAGCAGGAGACGCCCCTGGCTCGGGTGCACCTGCCCGGGGTACAAAGCCTTGAGGGGATCACCAAGGGGTGGGGGACAGCGGGGTGTCTTCAGTGGGCAGAAGGCTGAGAGGACTGGGATCTGCAGGGTTATGCCTGTGGGGTTTGCTGCTCTCCAGCTGGAACCTGCAACCCAGAGCGCCCTCAGCCCAGGGACACCTGCCTCCATCCAACCCTTAGGAGAAGTGTCCCACTCCAAGACCTGTCTGTTTCTGTCATCCCTTGGCCATGGGACTGCTCTCGGTGGGACACAGCTCCCAGGGCCAGGGCTGGGTTGGAGAACAGGGGAAAGCCTCCAGGACTCCAGTCTAGGAGCAGTGGGGTGGGATAAAAGTGTCCCTGAGTGCGCGATTGAGTGGAGCCTGATGCTTTTCTGCCTTGTGCCCGCACCCTGCAGCCCAAACAATCCAGCTGGGCGCTGCCTACTCCTGGCCTGGGCTTGTCCCACAGCTCCAGGACAGGGACAGCCTCTCCCTGAGCTCCCCTGCTCAACCTGCCCCCGAGCAGGCAGTGGAACTGGAAGTGGTGCTCCAACCACCGCTGCAGGCACTGGCCCGGAGACTTTTCTAATTGCATTAATTGGAGGACTAACAGGGCCTGTCTGGACTCATCAGGGAGGGAGGAGGAGGAGGATGTAGCCAAAGGGACAGGGGTCCTGCAGGGGACAAGTGTGTGGCCTCTGCAGCTGCCCCCACAGAGAGCAGCGTCCCCCAGCAGCCCAGCCCAGCCAGATGCTGGGGATGAGGCAGACATCCCATGCAGCTCCACCTGGGCTAAAGGAGCACAGAGGGCAGCCCAAAACAGAGAACAGAGGAAGCACAGCCCCTTTCCTCCTTTCCCTCCTGCTGGGCCAGGAGACAGCGGTGGCTGCCCGATGTGGGAGGCGGCTGCCGTACTGAGAAGGGGCAGCGAAACTGAGGCACGACCGCTGCCCGCCGTCAGAACCGGCGGAGGGGGCGGCAGGATGCAATGTCCCTGTTCCCAGCAGGGGCATCCTGGCACGGCTCGTGGTGCTGGGATGTTCTGCGTGGAGCCGAGATGCCGGAACCGCAGGTGGAAATCGGCTTTTGTACGGCCAGAACTGCAGGTGGAAATCGGCCCGAGCTCCGCCAGCCCCGCGGCTCCGCGACTCCCTGCGGGGGCACCTCCCGGTCCCGGAGCCCATTCCCCAGTGCGGTCCCTGTGGGCCCGTGTCACGTCCCTGCTGGGCCAGAAAAGGCGATCTCACCTCCTGAAACTCCCAAACCGCAGGCGGGAGAGGTGGAAAGGTTTCAAACGTGCTCAGAAGGGAGATTTCCAACCTGCTGCGCTGTCGAGGCAGCGCTGGCAGAGCGCGCAGCATCTCCTGCCGCCGCGGTGGCGGGGTGGGGACCGGACGGGCCCCTCCAGGGCCGGCCGCTGCCCGGGCGGGGTTGGGGGTCACGGCGGTGAGAGGCTGCCCCACAGAGCCCCCTAGGGCTGGGGAGGGGAGGGGCTGGGGGATGCTGCCCTTGGGGGACTTGGGGGGCGGATTTCCTCTGAGGATTTGTGCCATCCACAAGCTCCTGTCAAGAGGCGCTTTTTAGAAAGCGCCTGGAAGCAGCCCGCCGAAGGTAGGAGGGAAGGAGGTGTAAGAGAAAAGATATGTATTGATAATAGAGATTTATTAATTGCCCAAAAAATTGGGGGATTGCAGGAGAAAGAGCGATGTTAAAACTCGGCGGTTGTTGGTGCAGCCCGCAGCACCTGCTGTCCCGCACGGCTGGCCGGGCAGGCAGTGCGGGATGTGCCCTCGGGGCAATAGGGACCTCTCTCCGCTCCAGGGGACATCCCGCATGGCGGGACGGGCACACACACCGGGGGCAGCTGCAGAGGGATCCCCGCGCTGCCAGCAGGGTGCGGGGTGACGGCAGCACCGATCCCGCGCTCCAAGCTCCCTCAGCCGGAGCGTGGGACAGCCCGGCGGCGTGTCGGGGACTCCTGCACCATGGAGCAAGGGGGTGTCCCTCCCAGCCAGACCACAGAGCACTCCCCGTCTGGGTCCCAATCGCGGCTCGGCGGGGACCCCCACTCCAGCCAGGCGACGCGGGTGCCGGGAGGAGCGAGGAGGAGGAGGAGGGAGAAGGAGGAGGGCCCCCCCGCCGTCGTTGCCCTTTTAAGGGGTTCCTTGAAACCGCGCCCGGGATCCATGTTTGCAGCCCCAGCCCGGGCGGAGGAAACTCCATGTTGTAACAAAGTTTCCTCCGCGGCGCCGCTCCCGCGCCCGCCGCCCCGCGCCGCCGCCGGCCCCCGCCCCGCCTCCCCCCCCGGGGGCCGCGCCGGGGGGGGGCCGCCCCCTCCCACCCCCCCCTCCCCGGCGCCCATGGAGCACCAGTCCATCATCGCCCAGGTCAGCAGGGAGGAGGGGAGCGCCCCGCTTCAGGAGAAAGGTAACGCCGAGGGGGAGACGGCTCCCCCGCACCCCCTTCCTGCGCCTCACAGGGGGAGGTCCCCGGGGGGCTGCGGGCCTGCGGGGGCTGCTCCCGGAGGGTGCGATGAGCTGCGCGCCGCCTCAGCCCGCCCCCCTGCATCCCGCCGCCAGGGCTGGAGATGCGCCGGGGCTGCAGCCCGGAGCGAGCGGGGCTGTGTGCGCCCGCCCGGGCGCGGGGGGCCGAGCTCCGGCCGCCTCGGAGCCTGGCGGGGCCCTGGGAGGCTCGGGGCGTTGCTCGGATTATCTGCGCTGCTTCCTCCGGAGCCGGCGAGAGGTGCGCGCAGCGCCGGCGGGGAAACTGAGGCAGGAAGGGCGCCGGGCGCCCTGCTGCATACCGGCGTCCCGTTCCCCGCGTCCCCTCCACCCCGCCAGGGGGGTCTGACGGGGGCCGCTGCTCGTCTCCCTGGCCTGGGAAGCTGCCAGGGCCGGGAGGAGCAAACGTGGGAACGGGCCCCGTCCCCAGTGGGAGCTCCTGCCCCACGGGCTCCCCACTGCGGGCTCGGGGCCCCGGCCCGCCGGAAGGGGGGCACAGCCAGGGCGGGGTGCAGCCCCGGGCCGGGCTGCCGCAGGACCCGGCCCCGGCCCCGGCACCGGTGGGGCCGCTGGAGCCGTCGCGCGGCCCCGGGGGCACGGGGTGGGCAGGAGCAGCCCCTCTGCCTCAGTTTCCCCGCGCTCCGCCAATGGGAACTGCGGGAACGGCGCCCAGGGGCGGGCGCTTCGTCCTGATTGGCCTCTCGCCTCCGGTGCACTCGAGTTGGCCAATGAGACGAGGGAGTTGCTGGAGGCGGGGAAAAGAACGGGCATAAGCCCCGCCCCCTCGGAGAGGCCCCGCCCCCTCAGAGAGACCCCGCCCCCAGGACCCCCCCCTCCTCCCGAGTGGGGCCGTCTCCCCCGGGAGGGACAGCGGGGACCGGCCCCGAGCCCACGGCTACCCCCGGGCCCAGCCCCGCGCCCTCCTGAAGAGTCTCCGGCCACGAAGGGGTCCCACGGGGGTCGCTCGTGGAGTGGGATGTGCCGGGTGAGGGACTGCGGGCGGTCAGCAAGCACTCCTGTCAGCGGCGCTGCCCTGGCACCGTTGCTTGGCAGGGCAGGAAGGCCCGGCGGATGGGTGTTGGGGTCTGATGAGGGCACGGGGGCTCTTGGGCAGCACCCACACATGGCTCACCTGGCCCCCGGTGAGCCCCCGGTGCTGTGTTAGGAGTGCCCCGGGTACCCCTCACCCCCCTTGTGCCCTCCCGCAGGTACCCAAACCCCTGCCAAGAAGCCTCGGAGCCGCAGCATTCTCCAGTCCCTCTTCTGCTGCCTGTGCCGCGATGAGGGCGAGCCCTGCACCGGCACCACCGGCGCGCCGCTCCTCGTGGAGGAGAACGGGGCACTGCCCAAGGTAACCCCCAAACCCAGCCCGGAACCGGCGGGGCCGGGCTGCCGTCCCTGCGCCTCCCCGGTGGTGTGGGCAGGGCTGGGGGGGTAAACAGTCGCTCCTCCCAGTGCCCCCTCTGGCCGTGCTGTGGATACCGTGCTGACTGTGTCCCCCTGCTGCAGGCTGCTGTCAAGCACCTGCTGCCCGAGATCAAGCCGCAGGACGCCAGCAAGCTCTGCGTGGTCATCGACCTGGATGAGACCCTGGTGCACAGCTCCTTCAAGGTGGGGGACACCCTGGCCCACCCCACACCTCTCCCCACATGCTCCCCCAGCTGCTCTGCCCCCTTTTCCCCCAGAGTGATGCCCAGCACCCAGCACAGCCTGGCTGGCTCAGTTGGGGTGTCCCTGTGAGGGGGCTGTGGGGCTGGCCGGGGGGCACAGTGAGCATAGAGCAGGCAGCATTTGGGCAGGGGGTGCCTGGCATGCCCTGTGCTCATCCTGGTGTGCCCTTCCCCAGCCAGTGAACAACGCCGACTTCATCATTCCCGTGGAAATCGATGGCATCATGCACCAGGTAACAGCGGGATGGGTGCCTGGTGGGAGGGGGGCATCAGTCCAACTCCCCCAGGAGCGGGAGCCATCCCAGGGCAATGGGAGGTATCAGGGTGCCAGCTTTGCAGGGGCAGAGGTGGGTGCCCCTCTCTTTGCAGGGCAGGGAGGTGAGGGGTGCCCTGGTGCCAGCTTTGCAGGGGCAGAGGTGGGTGCCCCTCTCCTTGCAGGGCAGGGAGGTGAGGGGTGCCCTGGCATGGTGCCTCCTGCAGTGGCCAGCCCCGGTTTCAAGTAATCCAGGATAGGCTGTGGTCTGGGCAGTCAGCCTGTTCTCGGTTACTTGGCTCTGGAGCCGGCCAAACTCTTCACCCTGGACACTCCCGTGGGGCTCATGCATCCCCAGCCCCCATGGGCAGCTCCCGTGAGGTGTGGCCAGGGAGCTGCTGGCTGTGGGGTCACAGGTGTCCCCTGGACATGGAGGCTCTGGGTGAGCCATGGCCGGTGCCAGCAGCACGCTGCCCTCTGTCTGTCTGTCCGTGCCCACAGGTGTACGTGCTCAAGCGGCCGCATGTGGATGAGTTCCTGCAGCGCATGGGCGAGCTCTTTGAGTGCGTGCTCTTCACTGCCAGCCTGGCCAAGGTGGGTGCCCCGACCTGCCCTGGCATCGCCCACCCCTTCCCAGACACTCCTCCAGGGGCACAGCTCCCTTCCCTGCCCACCTGCAGGCATCACTGGCCTCTTGTCCCCTGGGTACCCACAGGCAGCACCAGCACTGGGCGGCCTCTATACCTGTCCCTCCAAGGCACTGGCTAGGGAAACTGAGGCACAGTGAGAGCTGGGTGCCATTGTCACTGTGCAGTGGGCAGGGTGGTGTGGTGTGCCATAGTGATCCCCCTCCTGTGCCTGTAGTATGCAGACCCCGTGGCTGACCTGCTGGATAAATGGGGGGCTTTCCGGGCACGGCTCTTCCGGGAATCCTGTGTTTTCCATCGCGGCAACTACGTGAAGGACCTGAGCCGCCTGGGCCGCGACCTGCGCCGCATCATCATCGTGGACAACTCGCCCGCATCCTACATCTTCCACCCGGACAATGCCGTACGTACCCGCCGGGCACGGCTGGGCGGCCTGGGCAGCTCATGTGTGCTGGGGGACCCTCTCCCAGCGTTGTCCCCCGTGCCACTCTGTCCCCTCCCCTGTGCCGCCTGCAGGTGCCCGTGGCCTCCTGGTTCGATAACATGGCAGACACGGAGCTGCTGGACCTGCTGCCCTTCTTCGAGAGGCTCAGCAAGGTGGAGGACGTGTACGCAGTGCTCAAGAAGCAGCGGACTAACAGCTAATGGCCCCCCCACGCTCCGGGTGCTGCCAAGGGGCACCCCGGGGGAGCCAGGTGCCTTGTTCTGGGGGAGGGAGGGTCCCGGTGCCCCCCATCATCCTCCCCAGCCCCGGCGGGTGCGGTGCCCTCCGTGCCTGCCGCTGGTGGGAGATGTGGGTGCCCCCCTTCTCAGAGGAGGGGGACCATGGGTGACCCACTGCCTTGCTGTGCTGAGGACCTATTGGGGGGTCCCATCCTCCCCCACTGTCCAGCTCCTGCCCCTTTCGCCCCCAGCCTGTGTCCCCCATCCACAAAACGGTTCTCAGGTCCTTTTCCCCTCTGTCCCCCGGCTGGGGAGGGGGTTGGGGTCAGCAGCTGCTGCTTTCCACTGCCTTTGGGAGGACTGGGTCCCTCCATCCCGACTCTGCCTGCTGGGAGGCTGGCAGCCCTTGGCCCCTGTCTGCCGAGGCTACAGGACAGTAACACCTTGTCACCCTCCGAAAACGCAGGGAGTCTTGCTGTCCTTGGTGCATAGGGCTGCCACCAAACCCTTAACTGTGCCCTGGGTGCAGCTGATCACCTCGAGGGGGGCATGTCCTTGCCTCTCCTCATGCCTGCTGCCCCCACCTGGGGGTTGTGTTCTGCAGGGGCAGCCCAGCCTCAGGGCTGAGCCCCTGGGCACAAATGCCTCCCATGTGCCTTGAGACACCGTGTCTCTGTTCCCCCTTAGCCCTGCAAGGGATGTGCCTAGGGGGGCTCTTTACTCGCCCCCTCCAACTTCGGTTTCTTCTCATTTTGGGGGGGAGGTGGCCTCCTCCCCTCTCCAGTTACACTGTGTCACTGGGAGCCACTCTGGTCACCCACAGAAGGGTCCCCTCCCATGGCAGGGGCACAGCCCCCACTCCGTATCCATCTGCAGCTTCACCAAAGGCTGCTAGTCCAGAGAGAGGGACCTCCATACCAGCCTTAACGTGCCCCTCCCAGCCTTGCCCCAGCCCCAGTGCCCAGCTGCGAGGGGTGGGGGACACTGCAGCCCCCCATAGCCTGGGGTTGCCCTGACCCCCGTGGGGTTGGACTTGTGCCAGGGTGTCCCCCGGCTTTGAGGGTCTGGGGGCTCTCAGGAAGGGTTTTCCTGGGGAGGCTGAGCTCAGCCAGGCCTTTTTTAATGTCACAATATGGACAATGCCTCATATCTTTTTAGAGGGAAAAGCAATGGTTTCCCAAAAATCATGGGTGCCTTTTTACCGCAGTGCCAGTGCAGGGAGTGGGGCAGTGTTTGGGGGGTGGGTGTGATGGATTTTAGCTTTCTGGTGCTGTTCACTGCCCTGCTCCTGCTGCTGGGGGTGAGTAGGGGCCCCCAGCCACAGCCACAGCCCCTGCCCTGTGGTGCAGCACAGCTCCCTGGATCCCTGCCAGCCCCGGGCTCATCCTGCCCCGCCAGCAGGGCTGGACTCAGCACTTTATGTTAGACAAGTCAAAGGGCGCCAGCACAGCCGCTGCCCAGCGAGTGCCTGTGGGTGTACAGCCCTGCCCTGGGCATCCTTGGGAGGCCTGGGGCATGCAGAGCAGCGTGGGGGACTGGGGAGGGCTGGGGTACCAGATCCAAGTGCCTTCATGTGATTAAAGCTGTCAAAACATCTTGGAAAGAGTAGTCCTGAGTGTGTGCATGTGTGGGCACGGTACATATCATGCGTGTGTCACTGGTGGCTGTGCTCAGTGTGGGGACACAGAGCCCCTGGGATCCCCTGAGCCCCTGGGAGGGGGTGATGCTGCAGATCAGTGCTGGGGAAGCACCCTTGGGCTGCAGGGTTGAGGTGCCACCCCTTGCCTGGTGCCAAGGGGACACCCTCACACTGGAGGACAGCCCCCCCCCCAGGCTGCCCTGGCACCTCCATCCAAACTCCTTCCATGTCCTCCTGGGAAAAGGCCCCTGGTGTTACATTGATGGCTATCCTATCCTGCCCCTTAACAAGGAGGGGTAAATTTACCAATTTACCACATGGGCTGTGCCCTCCTCCCAGCTTTGAGACCTCAAATGAGTTTGCTCCAAGGAAGGTGTCAGGCCTTCCCCATACAGACTGGGGGGACCCTGGGGGACAACCTGTGACCCCCTCCCGCCATGCCGGGCACTCTGCTGCCAACATGCAGCCTCTGGCTCCTGCGGGGAATCTCTTAGCTGCCCCCTCCCCCGTGCCCTCATTGGCCCTATGCCTCCCCTCATTAATGAAATCTCTGTCCTCCCTGATGGCTGCTCTAATTACTGAGTTCATTAGTTGCCCAGCCAGGGGCCCTAGAGAGGGGGTGAGCCCTCTGGGGCCAGCGAGGGGTCCCCTACCCCTGTGCCACACTGACAGACTGCCCTGGGACGTGGCCACCGAGCAGAGGGTGACAGCGGCCACCCGGGTGTCCCACCCCACCCCAAACAGCCCCACTGGGGGTTCTGCACCCAGGTAAGGCTTCCACGGGCACTCTCGAGTGCGGTGCAGGAGGTGGGAGCTGCGTGGCGGGGTTTGGAGGGTTTGGGGGCCAAGGAGTGGAGGGCAGAGCAGAGCCCACCCCTGTGCACCAGGACACCCCCGTGTTGGGGGCTGCCACGCCCCGTGCTCTGGGTCAGCCCGTGGCCATCGCTGCGGGATCCCTGCGGGACGGGACGGTCAGGCAGGGTGCGGGGCTCGCTGCAGCCCAGCCCAGCCCAGGGCTGCAGGATGCCCGCAGCGCTTGGGGCCAGGGCTGCTGGCCCAGCAGGGCAGCCAGGGTAAAGCTGCAGCAATCCCAAGGGGCTGTGGGAGGTAGAGAGCAGGACAGGAGGCCCGGGGACTCGCCTGCTGATGGCACCTGCCCCTCCCACCTTTATGGACACCGCGGTCATTCCCTAAAACCACCATCGGGCCTGGGAGCCACCTCAGTCCCTTCTTCTCTCTGCCAACATCAAGGGCATTATCAGATGCCAACCCTCGGGACTGGGGTCTGGGGGCACAGGACAGGGCTTAGCCGTGCCACCACTTCATGTCCTGTTCTGTCCCACCAGGCTCCAGTCCCATGTCCCATCTCCCTCCTTGGGGCTGTGGAGACTCCCAGGGCAGGGAGGCACAGCCAGGAGTGACCTGGGATCTGGGTTCCAGCTGGGGTGGGAAGCAGCCTGGGAACAGTGCCATGGTCAGGGTGGGGATGTGCCAGTTACGGGGTGGGACTGAGATGCCCCAGGTGCTGCATTGCTGTCACTTTATGGAACCTTTCTGGGGGAGGAGGTACCAAAAAAACCCATTTCTGTGGCCTTAGTGCTCCATGTCTGTGAGGGATTGGGGATTTTAGGGTCTGGGGAATGAGGACTGTGGCCATCCCCATGGCATCAAGGCACCTCTGTTTCTGCTGATGCCCAGATGTCCTGGTCCAGCCCATTGCTATCACTTTATGGATCTTCTTGGTGGAGTGCATTGAAAAAAATTCAGCACGGACTCAGTACCAGGGGCCAAGGGAGGGGCAGGAGGCCTGGGGAGGGCAGAGGAACCACCCTGGGCAGGGTGCAATAGCATCTGGGGGGGAAACACCCCATGACTAACGGGGCTCTTAGGTGCCACAAAGTCTTGGAGGGCTGTGGGGACCTTGACTCTGGGCTGTCTCTGCCCTTATATGGTGAGCAGAGGCAGGGACGTGAGGGAACAAAGGTCTCCTGGGTGCTGGCACCTGAGCACTCCGCCTAGGTACGCTCACCTGTGCACCCAGCTCTGCAGGGAAGGTGAGCAGTGGAGTAGGGAGAGGGGACAGAGGGTGGCCATGGGGTGCACAACACATCCCATGGCTCCTGGCAGCAGGTTAGACTGGGGACCCACCTGAGCCCCATCTCGGGGCTGTGCTGTGGGCGATGCTTCCCCTGGGTCTGAGGTATGGGATGTGGGTGCTCGTGGGGCAGCACGGTGGGGCCAGGAGGGGTTTTGCAGGGCTGGGAAGCAGAGACCTCCCATCTGGGCAATGCCAGCACTCCCTGCCAGCCTCCATCTGGGGAGCACAGGGTGGCTTTGCCTGACCCAGCCCCTCTGCTGGCTTGAGGGGAGCACTGTCAGCCTGGCAGACATGGCTGGGACAGCCTCGGCAGCACCGGCACCCAGCAGCCCTGGGGAGCCAGGATGTGCCCTCCCTGGGGGGCATGGATGGGCTGGGGGTTTGGAGCAGGGGGTCTGAAGCAGGCCCTGTGAGTGTGTGTGCGTATCTGTGTGTGTTGTGTGTGTAAGCAGTGGCCATGTCATGCTGTTCCACTTCACGCCAAGCCGTGCCAGGACAAGGCTGAGCAGGGCCAGTTTCTGCTGGTGCTGGGGAGGACAGGCCACCGTGCAGCAGTGTCACCCAGCTGCGGGTGCCCTGCACTGCCCTGTCCCCTGTTTGGAGACAGGGCAGGGCACTGGGGCGCTTATGGAACCTGCACCTTCCCAGCCTGGACCCTGGTACGGGCTCATTGGCGGCAGTGCCAGCCGAGCTGAGGGGATGGCACCCCACCTGTGTGCCACATTCCTGATACCTCAGTGCTGGGGGTCCCCTCACCCCGTGCAGCTCCGTACAGGGAGGTTTACAGCCGGGCTCTCTGCAGAGCAGGCAGGGAAGCAGATGGCACAGCAGGTTGGCCGTGTCCCAGCTCTTATTGACACTGTCTGCCATTAACGAGGGTGTTGCCAATGCTGGCAGGTCCCCGTGCCGGTGGTACCTGTCACCATGGTGGAGCTCAGCGCCAAAGTCTCCAGGACACTGAACAAGACCACGCCGGGCATCCAGATATGGCGGATTGAGGTGGGAACGGGGGCACACCACTGGGGCTGCCTTGGGGGGTCTCTGTGAGGGAAGATCCTCCCTTTGTGTCCCCAGGACCTGGGTTTGGAGGTCTCAGTGCATCACCCAGGGTTAAGCCCTGCAGCTCCTGGTGCTGGGGGCAGTGGGTGGTGGGGCTGGGCTGGGGGGGTTCCCCCACAGGGCTGATGTGTCCCTTCCTTCTGCAGAACATGGAGATGGTGCCAGTGCCCACCAAAAGCTACGGCAACTTCTACGAGGGGGATTGCTACGTGCTGCTGTCGGTAGGGCAGTCAGGGGTGGCACAGGGAACTGGCTTTGCCCTGAGGGGCCGGGTGCAAGGAGGGATGTGTGGGGCCTGGGGACACGGGGGCTCTTCTAGCAGGGACCGGTGTCCTGCAGACACGCAAGTCTGGGAGCAACTTCAGCTACGACATCCACTACTGGCTGGGCAAGGAGTCGAGCCAGGACGAGCAGGGGACGGCGGCCATCTACACCACGCAGATGGACGATCACCTGGGCTCCGTGGCCGTGCAGCACCGCGAGGCCCAGGGACACGAGAGTGACACCTTCCGCGCCTACTTCAAGCAGGGACTCATGTATGTCAGCCACCCCTGGGCACCTGTTCCACGGGGGAGACACTGGGGAGGGGTCCCCGTTGGGTGGGGATGGGGACAGCTCTGTCTCAGTGAGGTGGGGGAGGAAGAAGGAGGATCTGGAGCTGGGCTCCATCTATCCATTACCATGTGTGTGTGTACCCCGAACACCTCCCTGTACAGAGGTGGAGGGACACCCCAGTGGTGTGAGGAGGGGCACCCAGGGCTGACACCATGTCTGTCCCCTCCCAGCTATAAGAAGGGTGGGGTGGCCTCAGGCATGAAGCATGTGGAGACCAACACCTACAACGTCCAGCGACTGCTGCAGGTGAAGGGCAAGAAGAACGTGGTGGCAGGAGAGGTGAGTCATGGCATGTGTGGAGTCTGGATCAGGATCAGGCCAGAGCACCCCTAGATACAGCTGCCTCCGAGCAGGGCACACAGTGGGCGTGGGATGATGCTGCCTTGCCTTGCAACTGCTCCCCAGAAATCCTCTCAGTATTCCTGAGAGGAGCTGCAGAGCCATGGGGATCCAGGCATTCTGCTGCTTGCCACCCACCCTTCTCAATCCCATGCTGCTGCAGGTGGAGATGAGCTGGAAAAGCTTCAACAGAGGAGACGTCTTCCTGCTGGACCTGGGCCAGCTCATCGTCCAGTGGAACGGCCCTGAGAGCAACCGAAACGAGAGGCTGAGGGTACGGCCAGGGGGTCCCAAGGTCCCCTCCCGCAGGAGGGGGGGATCACCAGCCACCCCCTCCCTCATCTGGGCTTATCCCTTCTCCCCTGGCTGCAGGCCATGACCCTGGCCAAGGATATCCGGGACCGGGAACGTGGGGGCCGTGCCAAGGTGGGCGTAGTGGATGGTGAGGATGAGGATGCCTCACCGGGACTCATGAAGGTCCTTAAGCATGTGCTGGGTGAGAAGAGGGACATCCAGCCCGCCATCCCTGATAACAAAGTGGACGAGAAGCTCAAATCCTCCCTCAAGCTCTACCAGTGAGTTTTTGGGGGTGGGTTACACACAGGGCATTTTCCCTGGTGTCAGAGGGAGCCAGCAGCCATCTCTGCTATGTCCCACAACTCCCAGCCCCATGGACACACACCAAGAAGGGTCAAAGCTACAGCAGAGGTGGGGATAAGTTCTTTGGGTGCCATTGGAACTAGAGGAATCCCAGCTGCCAAGAGGATTGGTACCTGATAGAGATGCTCATGCAAGCATCACCTTTGGATGCTGTGGCAATGCACCTCAGTGGCCCATAGCATGTGGCACCCCTCTGTCCCTGCTTGTGGCCATGAGTGAGCTGCCTGGCAGGGCATGCTACAAACCAGTTTGCCACCATGGCACAGCCAGAGATCCCCTGGGCACCACCTGTGTCATGATCTGGCTGGGGAAGGGGATGGGGAGGGAACATCCCCACAAACCCTACCACCCTGTAATGGGGATGGGGTTTTCCAACCCACTTTCTAAGCCTTTTTCATCTCTTTTTCTCCTATCAGTGTCTCCAACGCCAGTGGAAACCTGGTCATACAGGAGGTGGCAGTTCGACCCCTGACTCAAGACATGCTCCTGCACGAGGTCTGTCACCCATAGGATGCTTGGGGGTGCCCGGTTTCCTCAGCAGCTTTAATCCTTCAAAAGCTGAATTTGGTAGACTTGCCTAAAGTCCTAATTTCTATTGTTGCCTCTTCTTCAAGGACTGCTACATCCTTGATCAAGGAGGTATCAAGATCTTCGTCTGGAAGGGCAAGGATGCCAGCAAGGAGGAGAAGCAGCAGGCGATGAGCAGGGCGCTGGTGGGTGCTGGGTTAGGGGCTCGTTATGGGATAGCCTGACTGCTCCCTGGGGTGCCAGGCACTCCATGGCCACGCTCTGTGTTTGGATCCCCCCAGGGCTTCATCAAAGCCAAGAACTATCCACACAGCACCAGCGTGGAAACAGAGAATGATGGGTCCGAGTCAACTGTCTTCAGGCAGCTCTTCCAAAAATGGACTGTCCCCAACCAGAGCAGTGGGTTAGGCAAGACCCACACCGTGGGCAAAGTGGGTGAGTGTCTTCTTCCAACGTGGAAGGACTTCTTGGATTGGGATGGGCTGGCTGTGGGGAGCTCCTGTGGCCTGAGGGGTTTGGCTCACCCCTCTGCCCTTCCCCATAGCCAAGGTGGAGCAGGTGAAGTTTGACGCTACCACGCTGCACGCCAAGCCCCAGATGGCTGCCCAGCAGAAGATGGTGGATGATGGATCTGGAGAAGTAGAGGTAGGGTGACTGTGGAAGAATGTGGGACCCTCTCAGGGGATACTGTGAGGTCCAGGGTCTGCAGGGCAGGAGGATGCACCAGCTCTGACAGTAGTATACCCCTGTCTCACCAGGTCTGGCGTGTGGAGAACAATGAGCTGGTGCCTGTAGAGAAGAAGTGGCTGGGCCATTTCTATGGTGGGGACTGCTACTTGGTGCTCTACACCTATTATGTGGGGCCCAAGGTGAACCGCATCATCTACATCTGGCAGGTGAGGCCTCCAGGTCACTGCCCCGTGGGTGGGGGACAGGGTGTACCTCCCCAGACTGGGGGTGCTCTGTCCCTTGGGAGCAGCATGAGCATTGCCTCTTCTCGAGAGGGCGAGGGGGCTGTGATGGGTGCTGAGCCCCCTCTGCCCTGCCCAGGGCCGCCAAGCCAGCGCAGATGAGGTGGCTGCCTCTGCCTACCAAGCCGTCGCCCTGGACCAGAAGTACAACAACGAGCCCGTGCAGATCCGCGTCACCATGGGCAAGGAGCCGGCCCATCTGATGGCCATCTTCAGGGGCAAGATGGTGGTGTACACGGTGAGCACGGGCATCTGGGGGCATGGGTCACCCACTGGGCTTGTGGCACCGGTGGTGACCTCCTGTCCCTGTCCCCCAGGGTGGCACGTCACGGGCGGGCAGCACAGAGCCCACACCCTCCACCCGCCTCTTCCAAGTGCATGGCACCAATGAGTACAACACCAAGGCCTTCGAGGTGCCTGTCCGCGCCTCCTCCCTCAACTCCAATGATGTCTTTGTGCTCAAAACCCCCAGCTGCTGCTACCTCTGGTATGGGAAGGTGGGTACTGCTGGGCACTGGCATGAGTGCTGCCACCTCCCAGACAACTGTCCCCAACTCCACTTCTTCCTCTTTGGCTTGGGCCAGTAATGGAGCAGCTGTGCTTGCTTGGCAGGGCTGCAGCGGCGATGAACGTGAGATGGCCAAGACTGTGGCTGACATAATCTCCAAGATGGAGAAGCCAGTGGTTGCAGAAGGACAGGAGCCACCTGAGTTCTGGCTGGCCCTGGGGGGCAAGTCCCAATATGCCAGTAACAAGAGGTACCTGTCCTGTCCCTACCCATGCCCAGGGGTAAGATGGGCCGCCAGTCCCCAAGCAGGGTAAGCCGAATTCCCATGACATTGACCCCTCTCAGGCTGCAGGAGGAGAACCCCTCCATGCCCCCTCGACTCTTTGAGTGCTCCAACAAGACAGGCACCTTCTTGGCCACAGAGATCATAGACTTCACCCAGGATGACCTGGAGGAGAGTGATGTTTACCTACTGGACACCTGGGACCAGGTGAGCTGGGGGAGCATGGAGCAGGGGACAGACCTTTGATCCCACAAGTTGATATTCCTGCAGTTGGAGGACCTGCATCAGCCACAGTTGGTGGGATGGGAGGCTGGAAACCTGCCTATACGTGGTCCCACAATGCTTTTTCCAGCCTTCTTATTCCAGGGAATGCTGAGGATGGACTCACAGAGTCCTTCTCCATGGACAGAGCTCATGTGCCTCCAACCGTGGTCCCAGAGGGCTCTGTCTCACCCCAGTGGTGGACCCAGTAACTTTCTTGCAGGTTTTCCTCTGGATTGGGAAAGATGCCAATGAGTCAGAGAAGGAGGCGGCAGCAGTGATGGCACAGGAGTACCTGCGGAGCCACCCCAGCGGGCGTGACCTTGACACCCCCATCATCGTGGTGAAGCAGGGCTATGAGCCCCCCACCTTCACCGGCTGGTTCCTGGCCTGGGACCCTCTCAACTGGGACGTGAGTCATGGCAGGGGGAGAGGTTTGAAAGACCAGGGAGTCCCTTTGCAGAAGGGAGCAGATGTGGGTCTGGCCCCAGGAGCATCTCCAGAGGGTGGGCAGGAGCTTGCCTGACCCCTGTGCATGCTGAGGGGCTGAGCACTTTTGTCTCCTTCCCAGGACAAGAAATCCTACGAGACACTGAGAGCTGAGCTGGGTGACGAGAGCAGCCTTGGGCAGCTCACCTCAGTAAGTGGCATAAGGAGAAAGGCAGCTGGGCTGGGTGGGACACAGAAAACCCTCCCATCCCCTGGGCCGGTGACAGGAGGGGCTGCAAGGACAGATCCTCAGTGAGAACACCTGGAGCCAGCCTGGTGCCTCCATCCCTGGGCCAGGCCCTGGTGTGACTCTGCACTCCCCATTCAGGTGATCACATCCAGGGAAGAGGTCTTCACTGCCACCACCACCCTTGTGCCCACCAAACTGGAGACCTTCCCCTTGGATGTGCTGGCGAACACCTCCGCTGATGACCTGCCCCGGGGTGTGGATCCCAGCAGGAAGGAGGTAAGATGAGGCCAGGGGGCTGCTGGAGGGGGAGACAGTGAAAGCCCCTCCCAGTTCCTCAGCTCAGCCTCCTCTCTTTCTCTGGCCCCAGGACCACCTCTCTGATGCAGACTTCCAGGCTGTTTTTGGCATGAGCCGCTCTGCCTTCAGCAGCCTGCCCTTGTGGAAACAACAGAAGCTCAAGAAGGACAATGGACTCTTCTAGGGCAGGAGCCTGGGCAAAGAAACAATCCCAGCTCTTTAGGAAATAAAATAAGTATGAAAAATAGGGCTGTGGTCTCTCCTCTCCATCCCCAAGGCCCAGCCCCAGGTACGGGGGTTATTTGTTTCAGGGCTGGCACACAGACACAGGTTTTGACTGGGCACCGCCAGCACAGGGGAGGATCCTCAACTCCTTTTCCCCAAGGCCTTCCTTTGTCCTGGCTGTGCTCAGAGGTGATGCACAGGCTGGGCATGCTCGAGGTGCCAGGACTCTCCCATCCGGGCACCTGCAGCTCCGGGCTAAAGGTCCAGTGTGCAGCTGGAGCCACTCCCTGCCTTATCACTGGAACTGCAGTAAACACGTGTGGTACCAAAGGTAAATGAGGGGACACCGTGCCTGTGGGGACAGACACCAGGGATCACTTGTCCTTGGACCCAGGAGGGGAGGAGGGTGTCTCCCTTCTACTGGGGCTCTACAGGGATGCTGAGAGGCACTGAGGTGTCCCCTCTCTCAGGGGGGCCAGGCTGGACATGTGCTGAGGGGCACTGAACACACACACACAGGATGTTCCCAGGCAACTGAGCAAAAGGAGAGGTGGAGGTGCAGTGCCCAGGAAGAGCCAGCAGAAATAAGATTCCAAATCAATAGAGGGTTAATAAAGAGGTTTTAATTTCACAAAAATCTATCTACACATCATTTAAAAACGGGCAGGGGGAACCCAAGAGCAAAAACTGTAAAGAATAGAGAGGAACAGGTCTGCTAAAACACAGAGAAAAGCACTGCTCCACATCAACAGTGTAAAGAACCAGAAAGTCAGGGTGCAGGCAGAAGCCAGTGGGAGGCAAGGCTGGAGTGTGGCAGCAAACCACATGGACAGCAGCTGCCAGGGGTCCTGCACCCCTTTTTCTCTTTGGCGGGCAATTACAGGGATAATTAGCTCCATTAAAACAAAGCAGATGAGTTATTCCCAGCCCCACGGTGTTCCCCACCTGCCAGGGTGAACTGAAGCAGGAAGTGCTGAGCTGGCAATCAGCACTTCCCTTCCTCGATGCAGGACGGGCAGGAAGATGCACGGCTGATCTTATCTGTGCTGCACTGAGCAGGGGGAAGGCCAGGCCGAGGCCACAGGTGCTGCAGAGCTCCTCCCATCAGTCCCACTCTGCTGCTCCAGCTGGGAAAGCAAGTCCTTGCTCTGCAAAGGCTCTGGGTGCAGCCCTGCTGGCCCCCCAGGGACCCACACACGAGCTCCAGTTCAGTGACACCAAAACTCTGCCCCTCTCAGATTAGGGGTGTAAATCAAGAGCAAATTATCGCAGTCAGACAATGAAGCGACGAAAGGAACAGAGGGATGGGAGTTCCTTGAATTTCTGTGCTGAATCACACTTGTACTAAACTAGGTGAATTCAGAAGTGGGTGAATGTTTAACTGAGGAAGAGCTAGTACATGTTCAGGGCCCACAAGTAAGCTTCACCTACCTATACCCAAGGACAGGTATCCCATATGGAAGGGCCAGCCTTACTGAACTTGCTGCTGCAACAGCGTGAGCAGTGGGAATGACACAACTGGTGGGCAGCACATCTCTTGAGAATTACACACCTGTCATCCGCCCTCCTGCTTTTGGGCAGGGAAAAAGCTGGCTTCTGCAAGGAAGGGGCTCTGGGGACACTCCTGCCCAGGTGAAGGTGCAACTGAGCTGCCATATGCCAAACAAAAAAGCTTAAATTATAGTATATGTCTGCAAATTCTTAATGACTAGAATAACAAGCAAGAACTTCTCATAACACAAGGAACACTGTTTTCAAGCACCAGCTTTTTCACCTTGATCCAAACAAAACTGGTTTTAAACAAAAGTTACTGCACTGAAAAATCAGGCTATGTTTGCTTTTATTATAAATTAACTGGAGTGCAGCGCCTTGTAAAAACAACCTTGCCACCCAAAAAAGCAGAGCTGACTTCTGATACTACAGGAATACCAGTTATTTACAGCACAAGCATAGGATGTGCTTGGGGAAAACAGGTTTGCCCTCTGGACGGAGCAGTCCATCACACTCACAGGGCAATCAGTTCAAAGGACAACTCCCGTGTCACCACCTCTTCCCGTCACCCAGATTTCAACCAAAATCAGTTCTGACAATAGAAAAGTATAATGCTTTGTAATAAATTAATACACACCGCCCTCGGGCTGCAGCTCACCAGATGAACCCTCTGGCATGCCTGCAGCCCAGCCTTTGCTGCTGGCTCAGAGACCAGGAAGATGCACTGTGCCCAGGGCCCCTGGGCTCGCCCCACCTGGGCACTGGGAGGGAGGTCAGTCTTCACTGCACCAGGGCCCCCCAAGTGCTCGGGGTGGGGAGAACACCCACGCTGTCACTTGCTGCTGCTGCACACAAGTGGGAAGAGTCCCCTGAGGGCACTGACACACCCTGCCGGGATAAACTCCAGCGTGGAAGTGCCCGTGAAAGGTGCCTGCTGTCTCCTAAATCGATGGTTTTGTCTGCTTTGCTGCAGCAAATTTATTCCTGAGAAACTCCTAATGATAGTTTAAAAAACTCACAAACTATCTCAACGGCAAAAAAAGTGATTTTCTTCCTTTTTTTTCCTTAAAGAAGTCTTTCATCTCTAAAACTCAGGCTGCAAAAATCAGAACTAGAGGCCAAAACAAGAGCAACTACTTTGCTTACAGCAATAACTTCTCTGAAATGAGTAAATGTCAGTGAAAGGAAACATCTGTCCCTCCTTAATTAGTGCAAAGGTGCTGAAAAAAAATGAACTTAATAGGCTTCTCCCCCCACTGCTGAAACAAGCTATAAAAGAAGCATCATGCTTCCAAACACAGCAGATAGCATCACTTCTTCCTAACCATGTTCTGTTAATGCTAAGCAAGGGCCTTCTGAAAGCTTTCCACCTGGTTAATTTCACAGTTTGAGCACTCTTGCACTCCTCAAAGAGGAGAACTGAGACATGGCTGCAGAACAAAGCCTCTTACCCTGGGGTACACAAGACCATGGCAAGACCACGGTTCAGCTCAAGTGCCAGGTGCTGCACAGGAAGGGTAATGCCAGAACATTCTTTCCCTCCCAGAAGTGTAGCTCACCTCCTAGCACTGCTCTGTCTGCTCCAGGCACTCAGCTCTCCCAGAGCCACATCGGAGCAGCCCTAATCAACACAACTCCAGTGAAACACAGCACACCCAACGAGAGACCTTGCCCCTCCAAATGGCACTGATGCAACAACCTCATGGAGAAAATGCAATCAAATGATAGAACTTGTAAAACAAAAGAAATCACATATATAATCTCACATCTAAATGAGGATGACAGTGAATGGTGTAAAAAAAAATAAAAACAGAGCTGCCACCAGGTATCAATACATTCCACAGCACCGACAGTTTGTTTCCTGGAACCGCAGGGAAATCGCAGCACGCTTACAAACCCATGAATGTCACAATGCATCAGCTTGAGTGATTCCAAAATGCCTGTGAGCCAGATGACTGGCAAGAGCCTGCTCAGTGATCTGGCTTTCCAGTGAATATTACTAACACAACACACGCCAGGTTACAGTCTATTGCTTAAATTGCTCTTGGAGAAAAGAAACAAAAGCGCCAAGTGATATGTAAATCTTTGCCAC
Source organism: Ammospiza caudacuta (assembly GCF_027887145.1). Lineage (NCBI taxonomy): Eukaryota > Metazoa > Chordata > Aves > Passeriformes > Passerellidae > Ammospiza > Ammospiza caudacuta. The sequence goes on along the minus strand of NC_080600.1, from coordinate 28,832,235 downwards.
TCACGTCTCATAGGTGAATGGGCTTTTAAAGTCGAGTCTCTTTTTGCACTATTTTTTAAACCAGTTTATGAGCAGCTGTAGTCTTGTGGCTTGTTACAACTCTTTAAGGCTCCATGCTGACAAAATCATTTGAGAAACATTGAAAATTTCACCACAGGAGGGTCGTTCTGGATGTCAAGGTTTAAACACAAAGTTCAGGCCCAGGACTTGCACAGATGATTCAACAAACCGAGCGTCCCACATTTCTACCTTTTGTCTCATGTTTTGGCCCTGAGCTGTTTGTTACTCCTGCGTGGCTGGCACAAGTTCAGAATCTTCCTTGCTCCTCAGGAGGAACAAGGTGTTTTACTCTTCACAGAGGCTGACGAACTGATCTTCCTACTTCCATGCTAAGTGGTTGTGCATTTTTTTCTGTTTCTAGTAACTCATCAAAGATATCTCTGGAACAGAACAAAAGACCAACAGTGAAAATTTTGCACAACAAAAATTCACTACATAATATAGCCCTGAGGGAATCAGCAGCTGGATTTACTCCATAAACTCAAGCATTACAAATCCTGGCAAAGAGAGATGTCTAATCTGACATCTCCAAGCAGCAGCAACAACAGAAAAGGGGGATACAAACTTTCTTCAGTTTTGTGGGCCTGAAAACATTTCTAGCGACAAACCCCATTTTCGCTGTCCTGAGATGACCATGGCTGCAACAACACAACTGTTAGGAGCAGGGGTAAGAGCATTTATAAATATCACAGCACTTGAAAAAAAAAAAAACCCAACCTCCATTATGATTCCTGGTGTAGCACATGCACTGAGACACTGAATCCCTTTCTTAAAGTACAGTTTCATGTATTTGTTAAAACACTATGCATTATTGACATGCAATCCCACACCTCTGAACTCCAAGCACTTAAATTCTGTCATTCTGGAGGCATTTTTCATCCTAGCAGAGGACCACAGGAAGAAGAGAAGCCCCCTTCCTCACAAGCAGCAGGTGATTTCTAGGAGCAACATTCCCCAAGACACCTACTTGTGCATGTAGAAGAAGATGTATCCACTTCGGTCTCTGTCACACTGAACGGTGGTCTCCAGAGTTCTAGAGACTTCCAGGTCATTGTAGGTGAACCAGGACTGCTTCTTGATATCATAGACATCACTGATATAATGACCTTAACAACAGAATCACAGAATGCTTTGGGTTGGAATGGAAGGGACCTCAAAGGTCATCCTGCTCCAAACTGCCTGCCATGGGCAGGGACACCTTCCACTACACCAGGCTGCCCAGAGCTCTATCCAGCCTGGCTTTGAACACTTCTGGGAATGGGGCAGCCACAACTTCTCTGCACATCTTTCCATGCTGCACTTCAGCCAGTGAGCTGGTCAGCCAGGTACCCTGGTCCAGCCACCTATGTCAGATTTAAATGCTAAAAGATCCTTAAGATCCTGGTCCCTCAGTCAGCTGGCAACAAGCACAAGCAACTCCACAGAGCCCACCAGCTGTACGTTTCCTACATGCCATAGTCAGGCACCACGATATCCCCAATCTGCTCCCCCATCAGCAAGTCATGACAGAAGATTTTTGCTTTGCTGTCTGAATTCTTTCCTATAAATAATTATGCTATGGTAATTCTGTATTACAGATTTTTCAAGCTAGGTAAGAGATGAAGAATAAAATGTGGCATCTTTTACCTGAAGATGATGTGCTTCCAATATGGCTCACAATGCTGATGAGACGATAGGAGTGAGGAAGCTCTCCTGTCTGGGAAAAAAAAAAAAAGTACAATTAAAGCTTTCAGGCATTCTTTTTTCCCCCCACATAGCTTATGGACAAGATGAATTATACCTGAGATATCAACTTTGGCTAGGTATTCAAAGCTGCAAACCAGTGAAGGATTACAGAAACAGACACCCTGCTTCACACCAAACAAGGAGTCCTTCCAGAAGCGGGAAATGTGTATTTAATCTATCAGCAAGCCAATGAGCATGCCAAGGAGCCTCTCTGACCTCAGAACAGATGCTGACATGAGCTCTACACTGCAAAGTTTTCTAAACAACCATTTCCTGAGCAACTTCCACTGATGTCAGAATTAATCCAGCAAATAAACAGAAAAGCCAAAAAGGAACACCATGCTTACTTCTGAAATATCAAAGACATACCATTGATAATGGTACACAGATTCAACACTAATACAGGATATGTAGCCCAAATTCTTGTCCTGCACCTGTAATGTCAGAGGACAACACCCACTCTACATGCAGGAAACATGCTCTTTCTATTCAATGGCTTCTGACAATTAATTTTTTAATACTCTCTTGACCAGGAAATGTTACCTCTAGAATTCACTGACAATACTGTCAAAGAGAGTATCTTAGAGAAACTCAGAAGGTCTCTATAGCTGATTTTTAATCAGTTTTGTTTTGGGTTTTTTTTTGGGTTTTGTTTGCTTTGGTTTGGGTTGGGGTTTTTTTTTTGTAATTAAAATAACACTGTAAGATTTAAGTACAGAAATTTTCTATGTTTTCACTTAGAATATAAATACCTTTCTAGCCTCTACACCTGCTCTGTAAAACTACCTTCAAGACTATAAAGAATAGCTATATTTCTCAGCTGGCTTTTGAAATCATAGATCACACCTCAGCATTTCTTTTCAGCTCTTCTGCTTCAGCTTCTGAATACTCCATGTCCAGAACATCCTCATTTCCAGAGTCTTCATCAGAGCCAACGCTGTCCAGGAGAGAGCTGTTAAACTCTGGATAGCAAGGAAACAATGGTAACTGCATGAGAAGCTGTGGACCACACAGGAATTTACAACAGGTTGAGGTATATCTACCCACATAAACAGGATAATAAAATTTAAAACTTAATTTTTAGAGAAAACAAGGGGATACTGGAATTCCAAACAAAAGATCTTGCCCTTTTCCAACTTGTCAGAGCAACAGTTAAGTATCTTGGAATTAATTTTAGCACCATCTCCCTCATACTTTTCCAAAAGGGCACTATGGCAATGACAGCTGGGTGACAAAAAGAGCAGTTAACATCCAAGTGGCTCTGGAGCACCAGTGGGCTCCAGACAAGACAGACAGCAAAAGAAGGACAGCCAGTCTGGTCAGTGAGCTGTGAGTTCCTGCAACAAGAAGCTATGAATTACACTTTTAACTATAAGTTGCATGAACAAAGTGCATTTTTGAATTAAAACTGGCATCAAAATGCTACTGCTGGCAGCAGGCATCTTTTCATTGTTTTCAATGGTAAGAAGGCTGCTCACCACAGGAACTTCCAGTTTGCTTGGCTGAGCAAAATGCACGCAGCTTTCTGTAAAGAGCCGGAAGGCAGCACTGCTCCCTGTACATGCTGTTCCAAACTTCCTGGGGTTCTGCAGCTACCCAACTAATTTAAGATTTTGTACAGTTCTCATTAGGAGAAGTAGCTGTGCTTTCACCAGTTAAATTAAAGCTGTGGAGTCCCTGGTGGATGAGAAGTTGAGATTAACAGGACACTGCTCAGGAATTTTCTCTCGTCTGTTTTCAAGGGACTATCACGCCAGCTGTGATGGAGTTGTTTTGCCAAAGAGATTCTCACACTGTTTGTCCTGTTAAATCATCAGTCACTGGATTAGTGCAATCTTCTTGGGAAGTTTACAGATGACTCCCTTACTTAACTGGGAATCCTTTGCTGCTGATTTCCACACTCACTTGGGCTGTAGGGTAGACTACAGCCTAGAAACACAGCCACTTTGGCTGTGGATAGGTTTAAATCTTTTATCTCAGAAGGTTCTCCCATGGATCCAGTATACTGATTAAAAGCCTGGGACCAAGGCCACTCACTTAGGCTGTAGGGTAGACTACAGCCTAGAAAACACAGCCACCTTGGTAGGTCTGTGCATGAAGCACCTGCCAGAGGAATTGCTCAAGCCCACTGCACCAACAGTGCCAGGATGATTACTGGTTCTGTGCTCATGGCATCACTGGGATCCCTCATGAGACAAATGTGACCAGCTCTGCATTCAAGATGTTGTACATCTCCTTGAACAGCTGCTTCCTGGTGCCTTACAAACTAGACAGTAGCAAGAAAAAGCTGTGTTTAAGCCAAGCAACTGCAAATCAAGGGGATGGAAGATCTCTAGCCTTGAATTCTTCCTGGATATCAATCAAGGAAAACTCAAGAAGGACTGGTCACTTAGTCTGTCAGAGTTCAGGGTGAGGGATGCCTAAGCAGCATTCAACTCCTCTTCAGGAGCTGACACAGGTTCATCCAGCAACAACTGAGGGCCTTTGAAAGGCCCTGAGCAACTACAACTATCTTAACACAATACTTTATTATCCCTCCCTCTCCCTCTTTGGAGCAGGAATTTTCTCTCAGTTATGCTTTGCTCTGCCAGATTGTATGAAATCACTTGCATGCCAGCCTCACACAAATGTTAAACAGTGCCTGAGGAGGCCTACAGCACTGTCTGGACTTGGAGGAGACAGATAGCACATTTTGGGTTTCCTTCTTCACCCCCAAGAGCTGTACCTTGCAGTGAGGTCTGTCTCCCTCCCATCCCATACCTGACAGAAAAGCACTGATTAATTTTTCCAGGCAAGGCTAGGGCATTTATTAATCAGCCCTAAAGCAGCAGTGGAAGTAACAAATAATCCTTATGTTCTGACTAGGGCCATTAGCATGCTGGATTTGCTGGGAATGCAAAGTTCCAAGATCCACTGTGCTTTCTCTAAATTTATATTATTCATTAATGTATATTATATGTGTTGCTTATAATATATTACACATATCTCTCTATATATCTCTATATCTAACTAAAAAGTCAAGAGACTGAAGTAATTTTTCAGCTTAAGTTTTTCCTGGCACTTGCTTTCACAACCAAGAACAAGAAAAACTGACCTCGAGCGCCAAACACAACAAAGCACACACCAAAAGAACATGAATCCCAGCTGTCTTACTGACAGGCAGGAGCTGCACTCATACACACATATCAATTTTCTCTCAAAAGCAACATACTGGAAGAACTTAAATAAGTTTCACCTTGTAGACTTAATTCCGTGGCTCGTTTGAGGTCATCATCCTCTTTCTGTTCTCGTGCCTCCTGATGGGGAGAGAACAAAACTTAGCTCATTGAGACATTTCACTGTTTAAAATTCTTGTGGTGCTCTTTTTCCATTGAAACTGTGCTGCTCTGGTTTCTACAACAAACCTGACATTGTAAATTAAAGGTTCTGTGTGAAGGAATGTTTGCAACCACCGAGAGTCCAATGTTCCCGTGCAACAGAACCTGGGACAAACCTTCATTAAGGCTTGTCAAAGCTCCTGAAGTTTGGTATGCAGCAGAGCGAGTCTCCAGTAACACCAAATGCTTTCCCTGGATCATTAATTTGAAAAGCATCTGAATGAATTTGTAACCCTGTGCTCAGAAAAGCTGTCACTTACACACAAAGCTCTTCACACTTCAGCAAAATTTAGTCTGTTTCTGACCAAAGCCAGCTGAGGACACAGTCATTAAATCCTGACAGATTTTGCTATTTTTAAGCCATTTGAAAGTGCAGCCAGTGGTTGTATCTAACAGGTGCAATGAACAAAGGCAGGATGTAAAAAGACATCACTAAACAACCAGGTATTAACAATATTACCATGACCAAGCAGCAAAGAAACCTCAAGTCAACACACACGTCAAATATTTGGATAATATCATGCCCCTATTCCTCCCACTACTCTTGAAAGCCCAGAGCTACAGCAAGCCAGTCAATAATATTTAATGAGCTGGTTTCTTAATTTAGGGTTTGAATGCTTTCAGCACACCTGAATGCAGCACCCCAACTATGTATTTTAAATCAAGATAACCACAGTAACTGCATTTCCATGCCCAAATCATTAGAATAGCAGATTTTTGCTTCAGAACTGTAACAGAAACACACTCAAAGGGCAGTTTTACATTAATAGCATGAGGCCTTTTATCTCACTGTTTCTAAAGGATTTGGGAATCTTTGTTAAACTACTCGGCATTGATGAATCAAAGCTACATCTGGCATGGAACATACCAGCACCTCATAATGAGTAATGGGAGAGAAAAAAACCCAAGAGCCATGGAAACATCAGATCTCATAAGGAAAACCATGACAGCTTTGGTATTAATAGAGAGCAGACAAGGGCACCTATTTAAAGGAAGACCTAGCTAAGTGTTTGCTTTATTCTCTGCTGCTTGGTTAAACTTGTAGAAATCAGTTACAGGTCTTGCAATTCAAGTGGAATACAGATAGTTAGCAGACAACTCAAGAAACCCATTCTTTCCAAGCCTAATTTAATGGACTTGTTTTCAACTAAATTATTTGGGATCCTTTTTCCACTTTACTAACTGAGAAGGATCACATAAATGCTCAGTTCCTACATTCATCACTAAGCATCCCCTACTCTCTAGCACCAGACACACACCTAGGATAGACACATCTTTAGCCTGACCTGACACGGCCAATCTTAGCCTTGGCTTTGAAACCTGCCTCTTTCACTAAGTCTTGACATGACACACTGCAAGAAACTGTCAGAGAAGCTAAAGGTGGGCTGGGATCTTGATGTCAGAGAGGAAGAGTTTAGTTGAGGTTATCATAGTTTTTAATATAATGTGACAAACCAGTGCACAAAAGTGCATGGGGAGCTCTGAGAAATCTGTAGATCTGTGATGTGATGCACAGGTTTCAAAGCACATTCAAAATGTGCCCAGATGTACCCAGTGTCATCATTCTACTGACACTGGAACTAGAAGAAACCCAAACATTTTTCCATCTGGTTATGTCAAAAAAAGCAGAATAATTCTTTTGCAGTTACTGCCTGAATGCAAGCTTTTCCTTTAGCTTTCAGGTAACCAGTGTTGGGGAAGACAACTTAAGAAAGCAAACTATTTCTTACTTGCTCTTGAAGACTTTGAGCCAGTGCCTGCTGGAGTTCTTGTTCTTCCCTCTCTCTCTCCATATCGTACTGCTGCAGCCAGTCAACCTCCCCTTGGGAGCCTTCTGGAGTTTTGTTTTCCTTATTCTCATCAAAATCTTTAGTTATCTCAGTGAAATTGGCAGGACCTGAGGGATCACAAAGTACAGTTTATACTTTTCTGGGTCTTCTGTTTGTTACCATCTAAGTCCTCTTTAAATCACCACAATCCTTGCAGCATAGTGACATCTATTGACAGGGAGCTCACCCGCCATAAAACACCCACACAGAGTCAAATGGAAAAGCTCCAAAGTGCAATATCATACTCATTTTAACTGGTGCACAATGAACCATTTGATTAATCCCTGTTCTCTTCTTAGCCTTTTATGTTCACTCAGAAACAGCAAGTTTAACTACAGAAGCTACACACCACTAGGTTTCTCCAGCCATGAACCGGAATTTCTCTGCAAGAAAGCATGGATTATAAAAATTTGCATTGCATATTAGACCTTGGAGTACTACAGGTGAAGCCACAATAAAAGCCAAACCAAATGCAAGATGAAAAAAAGCACAAATCTCAAGCACTCTTTAAATATGCTACCTTTTGCTTCAGCTAAGAGCTTCAATCTTGTGAGCACTATGTACAGCTTTAAAGGCGCATGAAGATGGTAACTTTTTAGTTCACCCTTGAAGTAAACACAAGGGCAGAAGTGCCTTTACAGAACATCTGAAATGAACATTCATTCAGCTGCTGCATACACTCCTGCAGATGCAGGACACTTTGATTCTTGCTTGCAACTAAGAAAGTGCAACATCTGCTCCAACAACTATCAGGCAGCAGCATGTGAAACTTCATGGTTTTGTCCTGTGCAGACTTCAACATCTGCTGATTAGTGATTAACAAGGATAATACAAGGCAGTCTCAGTATCTGTGAACCCTTAAACACAAGGCCAACAGCACCAGAACCATAATCCATCAGTCTAATCCCTTCAAGATGAAAAAAACCCCAGAATGTATTACATGAGCTTCGAAAACTTCCACTATAAGAAATACAGAACTTATATAAAACACACACTTTTTGCTTAAGAGTAACAAAAATGCCTTCAAATAATTACATTGTACTTTCCAAAGAAAACCTGGACAGAAATATGTTTATATGGCCATATTCCATCCCAACTCTATTTCACAACACCATAAGCAATTACTGTATAAAAAGGAGGGCACGAAGCAGGATGATCACATACATAATATTATTCTTATAGCCTTCCACCATCAAGGCTGTCATGGGCTGTCCATTGAAAGAAATGTCATTTTTGGTAACAGTGGGGAGATATTCTCTTGTTAATGAACCTCCTGCCTCTTAGAGGACATGAGCACATTGTTGGTCTCTCTTTTCACGCTAGTGCAACTAAAAACCTGATGGAAAGCATGTAGCACACAATAAATGATAAACCACTTATATTTCCTTCAGCTGGCTAAAGGAAGACTCAACTTCCCCACACTGAGAACGCCCAGGCTCCTCCTTGTACTTAAACATGTCTCTCTGTCAGAGGCCATAATTCACTTGAGCCTCTTAAGCTTAAAAGTCTACTCTCACATAAAAAGCTTTAGAAAAAAATACAGAGATATAGTTAAATTCATTACTAACTAGTGACAAAATAGCTGCATTTATGAAAGCATTCTAGTCTTATGCCTTAGACTTAGAGTCAGTTCTAGACATGGCCAAATATTAGGAAATTGAATTGTCTGGCACAGGAACCTGTGGAAGCATGTGTTAATCAAGAGAGGAAAAAAAAAAGGAAATTAACTTTGAATCATGGAGGTGACAGACTTACAAGAAAATACATTTTCACAGTTTGATGAACTAAATGCTTTATACATATGGAAATTACAAAGTTTAAGCTCCTAAAACTCTGAGCAAGTCACAGATTCAGCAGTGCACTTGCAGCCAGTTCCTAGCACCAGGAATTACTAACCTGATGTTATCAGTAACCTGCTTTAGCCCACCTGAGTCCAGTTAAGATGGTTGCTTTGCCTTACCTGAGTCTAATACTGTTTTAGGTTTCTCCATCTCCATAGATTCCAGGTTTTCTGGCAATTCCTGAATTTCATCATCTCCAAAACCAGTGTCTGGGCTGCTTGTGGGCTTATCTTCATCATGGCTCAGAGACAGAGAAGCTTCCCTTTTGCTAATCTCTAAGACAGCTGCTAGGAGCTCATCTTCGCTCATCCCATCAAAACCAGCATTACCCAGCTCGGGTTTATCACCCTCCATTTTACTTCTTTTTGAACCCTAGAGATGAATGGAGTTATGATTAACTGATGGAATAAGCAGGTATACAACATCAGTTTCACATTTCCGTGGAGATTTATTTTTATTAACCCCAGGGAGTAGGAGCTTGGCACTGTCAACATCAACATAGTTACACGAGACTCAAGGGAGAGACAGCCTTTATAGCTACACTTACTCCACAGAAAACTATTTAAGTATACACTACAACCAGTTTTTACAGGCCTTGTGGATTAACATACACAAGATAATTATTCACTTCTCCTTCCTTTCCTTCAAAACATGTTTCCCCTTTAGGTTCTGATGAATTCTCAAGCCCCTGGCAAGTCAACGCTGAGATATAAGCAGGGAAACTGCAAGTTTGTTAACAAAGGATGAAGCAGCAACATGAGTGTAACTGAACTCAAATATAGGGATGGATGAACAGAAACTAAAATTGAGCTGGTATGAAGAGCAATTAAAATTAGGTTTTGTGCTGCAGATTTGTCATATGAAACCATGATGTGAACAGAGGGAGGAGTGCAGGAGTTACAAACCAAGTAAGAAAACAGTTAAACAGGGAAAGGGGGAATTAATTCTTTCCCAAGGAGAACAGAATGATTTTCATTTGGAAGAAAAAAAAAACCACCTTAGTCTTAATCTCAATTTTCCTTTTTATAGTTCATTTTCCTAAAGCTGATGCTCATCAACTCCTACACCACTGTAATTTGCAAATAATATAGTAATTTCAATCATTTTGATATTAACTGTTAATCAGGAGGTTAACCTCCATGTATGCATGTTTACACAATTACACTATTTATCATATGCTTAGAATTTCTTTTCCTATATTATGTTAAAATGGGGTTAGACAGTTTCTATTGAAATATACTTATCCAGATCTTACTGCCAACAGCATTAGGATGAATCCCAGAACTTTGTTGAAATGAACAAAATCACATTTTTACTGCTGCTTTTTACTCAAATACAGCAAGCATTTTGTATTAAAACTGCCTTATCAAACAAGATTAGCACATGAATTAGCTAACTAAACTGCTTGTTCTAGACCTGTTGCCCTCCAAGAATTAGAAGTGCCAAATTTAAACCTCTCTCCTCACAGGTATTTATGCACTGGATAAGTAAAGCAGAATACCTTTCTAAGCTTTCTGATTTCTCTCCCTGCACCTGTAGGCTACCAACATCAAATCTGCTTTAGCTCTTCAGCAAACCCTAGTTCCAGGCTCTCTGCCAACAACTACCACTAATTCAGTGGATGGACTTTAAAGACTTGGCAGCATCTATGCATTATTTGAATACAACTTTTCTACTAGACATTATTTGCATAGATTTTAAATAGCTTAGGCTCTAAGACAGGCTGTTTTAAGTAAGCATTTTTAAGAAGTTCTTCAAATACTACTTCATCTGCAGAAGCAGAGATCACGGGAATTGCAGCTGTGCCCTGTTTAGCTGGACAACTGCTGTTTGCCCCTGCCTTCCAGTGCCATACACAGATGCTATTCCAGCTGTTCTCCCACACAGCAGGGACATTTTGCAAGGAGTGCCTGGCAAGGGATGCACTTGCCAGACAAAGTGACCACCAAGGCCTTAATGCAACCCCATCCACAGCTCTTCTGAGACTCATACCAAGAGAAATGGTGCAGCAACAGTACTGCCACCTCCAAAACACCAGGACCAGGTCTCCCAGGACAACACTGAGATGGTCAGAGAACCTGGTTAATGGTAACACACGACTGGCCAGGCCTGTGGCTGAGAAGTGGCCAATATGCATGGCCACAGAATAAAATAATTTATGTGGAATCATCAACACCAGTGTCTCTTTCCCACAACTGGCTGTAAAGCCTGTAATTGATTTGTTATTCAAATTAGTACGCTTTATTCCCACAATTTCTGCACTTACAGGGTTTGTGCAGTAGAACTACCTACTCTTCTCCACAAACAAAACTCCAGGAAGTCAGGACAGCTTGAAATACCTTTTCTGAAAGGTACATAACAGGGACTTCAAAGACAAGCTTGTTTCCTTCCTCAAGCTGAAGCCAGGCATAGATGTGCCATGCAGAACAGCAGACACAAGACCTTCAGCAAAGGGTTTTCTGTGCTTTCCCACAGCAATCCATTCCATCCCTACATATCCTGGCCATCAGTAAGTGTTCTCTAATATTTAATCTAAAAATTACTGTCTGCAATTTAGTCTATTACTTCTTGTTCTATCCACCACAGGCACAGGAAACAGCTCAAGTGTTTCTATTAACTTCCTCCCTTTCCTTGAAGACACAAGCCTTGCTTACATTTTTCTTTAAACTAAAGACCAAACTGAAGACCACTTGCCTGGCTCTTTCTCTCAAAATCTTCCTTTCTAGATCTCTGACCATTCATGTTCCTCTCCTGTGGCCCTTCTCCAGTTAATCTATAACTCTTTTCAGTCCAGAGCCCAAAGATAGATACAGAACTCCAGCTAAAGCTCAATTCTGAGGAAAAAAGGAGGGTTACTTCACACAAGGCGTATGGAGGCTATGGTTCTGTCCAGATACTTCTACTTTCAATCTGCCTGACCTTATGATTGTCACCTTTCATGACCTTTCTGAAGGCCCACTGTTTTCCCAGCTGTTCCTATCCCACATTTATAGTCAATTAATCCTGCTAAGATTAGCACCTTTAGCCTGTTCCTACTGAACCACCTCTCCTATTTTTATGCAGTTTCTCAGATTTGTCAAGATCATTCTTATCTGTAGTTCTGAGCTTCATCAAACTGGCAGCTCTTCCTAGCTCTGGATCTTCTAAAAGTTTAATACTCAGTATCTGTCATTTATTAAATTCTGGGCCAGGATCCTCCCTTGGTTTGATTTTCCCATCAGATCAGAAACTGTAGATATCTTCCTCTTGTTACTACTGCTATTCATCCACATTTACACCTGTCCCGTAATATCATAATCAAGGCCACAAATCTCTCCTTGATTAAAATAATCCTATGAGCATTGTCAAAAACTTTAGTGAAGCAAAAGCTTTATAGAAGCAGAGAAGCAGGAAGCTTGTCCTATGCACAAGGCCTGCAGCATTCTCAACAGAAGAAAGTGGTACTGCAAGATAATCCTCTAAGCTGTTGCTATTCCCTTCTGGGTCATCATTTCTTCCCACACAACTCATCTACCTGCTAATACACTGGCCTGACAGGCAAAAAAAGTATTTTGGCAGCATTAACACTAGTCACAAGGAAAAGCTCAAAGGCAATTTGAAATTAACTGTGCCATTACACCAATGAACTTGGTCTCTTGACACTTCTGTGTCCGCCTACAAAGACTGTTAGCTTCAGATTCTAACAACATTTAAAAGCCACACGGATTGGATGTGCATGAAATTCTCTCAACTGAATATTTTGCTTAGCCCAACTTGTACTGTATCTAATTTAATCAAGGGCCTTACCTCATACTTTTATTATTGACAGCACATTATACTTCAGCCCAGGAACATTATTAGTGGAAGTTACCCAAAGGACTGACCAAGCTGCTAAGCAGCTGGTATCCATAACCTGAAAACTCAAGTTCAATTGCAATGCAATTACTTCTGTTCCCAGTGGGAACCCAAGACAACTGTAGAGGAAGGTCAATTAGCAAAGCACTCCCTTCCGGCACTGCACTGCTAATTAGGAGGAAAAAAACCTCATCTGACATCAATGTCACTCAGTTTATGTTAAAAAAAGCACACAGCAGACATGAGCACATACAGGATCTAGTACATGAAAGTTTGTGGGTTTTTCCCTTACCTTTTCTGGCTCATCTTGCAGTTGTTGCTGGTCTCTGCTCTGTATGTTACACAACCTTTGGCTATGGGCAACAGAGCGTTTCAATGGCTCATCATCACTGTCAGAATCTACACAGAGTGCTGCAGAGCTCTTGGACTTGAAAGTGTATTTTCTGTAAATTAAAAACATGGCTATAGAACCTCACAGCATTGTAGCATCATACAAACATGTCTCAAAGTAACTGTTGAAACATTGCTTTCACACTGTTCAACTGGGGAACAAACTGCAACAAGGGACAATGACAATTTATTAATATGGCAGTCAAGGTTTTCAGGAAGCTTTATTTTGCTGGGTTAACTGACATGTTTACTTGAAGCCTGCAATAAGAGCTTACAAAGTTAAAAGTAGCTAAGCGTGTGGCTCTTGCTTTTAAGGCAAAGGATTCTGCACTTTATTACCTGCAATCCCAGACTGAATTCATTTGAGACAAGGCCACATTACCACATAGAATTTGGCATAAATCATTTGACTTGAGTTTTTTAAGTTTGACATAGGGCTTGTCACAACATTACCCAGATATAAGAAGTACAAAAATGCACCAATTTTTCATTTTGCTGTTTGCTCTTCCATTAAGATAAATTCTTGCTTCTTTAGAGCAGAAGACAATGGAGTCTGGGGAAGTCACAATTTCTGTTTTATTAGTAAATCTGGTCTTTAAGCATCCCTCAATGCAAAACCATCCAGTGTGATATCACATTTTCCACAGCATCAAAAACTGGCTGTCTCATCTTAGCAAATAAACTTAAGGAATCAACCTCCTGCTCCCAAAACACCCATTTTGGCTCTATAGAGTCAGAACAAAGAGCTAGATTGCAGAAGTAGAAATCATTTTGCTTCTTAAACAAGGCAAATTGCATCACTGATGTTAATTTCAGCTACCATGCGATACCAATAAAACTCAGATATTAAAAAAGACAGTAGCTGAAATAATTGACAACATTAACACCAGAAAAGAACTAGAAAATCTAAAAATGCCTTGGAACCTACGCCACAAAACCCCAGGCCATTGAACAAGGACATTCCAGAGCTATAACTCACCTACAAGGTGTGGAAGTGCTTACAGTACAGGAATTCACCATCTGGGAGGCTTTCAATGGACGGGAACTATTAAAAGAAGAAAATAATTTATTGCACTAGTTACAGTCTTTAAAAAATAAGTTTACTTGTCTGCTATGCATGCAAATCCATGACCAAAAGAACAAGCAGAATACCATTATGTACTTGCTAATTGCTTAGATTTACAGTAATGACTTCATCACACTATAAATAAACAACAGTTGTTCAAAACCATGTATAATACTTTAAACTTGATTCACTTCTTGGCGATGCACCCTCAGGGACCAGCTCACAAATTAAAGGCTCTTGGCTCCCATGTCAAGACAACTCATTCTTTATATTTTATTCCCACCAACACTTGAGTTCCTGCTCCCAAACCACAGTCTCCTGCTCTTGTCTGGACCAGCCGGTTTTCTGGCATATCCCACATCTTAATTTCTCCTGCCTTACCTAGATTCCTCTGAACCAACTTCCTGCTCCATTTAATCCTTTCATGGGCTCCTCAAAGTCCATCACTATCACTACACATCTATCAAACACATGGTAGCCACTGCAGAAATCTTTTCTAATCTTCCCCCTAAACCAGGGCTGCTTCTCTCCAGCCTAGTTTCCCTTCCACTCCCTGGTCAATCACAATGATTTCCATGACTGAAAAAAAAAACCTCCAAACATTGGAAAGCTATTTCCAAGCCATTTTCAAGTATTGCTGCTCTGGTTAGCATAAACCATTTGTTGTGTTTGAGATTTCTACTGTTAAAACAAACTCATGGGAAACATCCACTTCCATCTCAGAACACCACTAAACATTTGGCAAAACACCTGCCACACTGCTGAACAGATGCACCAGATGTGTCCTAGCTGACTATGGATACCCTGCCTATGTCACTCAGCAGAGGCCACAAGAGACCTAAGGGTTTCTTGTTCCTCATTCTGCCACAAGCTTCCTATGTGACAACTGGCACATTTAATCTCTGTGTCTCAGGTCAGGCAGCTGTACAGATATAACAGTCTCAGAGAGAAGAAGAGAGTATTTGCAGCATCCAAAGTGCTCAGATACTACAGTGGCACAGGAAAGGCAATGAAAAATGAATGAGAGCACAAGAGGTGCAAGTGGAAATTAGCAGAAAAAGGTAGGATGTTTTGTCTTCTAAGCAGAGTTAAAGTGTTCTGAAGGGAAAGGTAATCTAGATTACTTTGCACTGAGAGGCCTACATTTTAAAAATTACTAACAGAAGTGTTCTTAAAAAGAACATAAAGTTATTTTCAAGGACAGTGAAGAATATTATCTTACCAAATATTCCCTAGATAATGCCCAACTATCTCTTCCTACTGCTTCTATCATGCTTCCTTTCCAAACGTGTTCTTATGACAGCAGCATTACAAGCCAGCAGCACACATCTGAAGCTGCATAACTGTAATGTTTCCTTGCCCAGACATCCTCTGGAGGAGATCTGACAAGTGCCTACCTTGTGACACACATGATTAACAGAGCAGGGACCAAAGCTGCACACTTACATGGCAGAATGGACGCTCCATCCCAGTGTCAGTGGCAGCCTGGTGCTTTCTGTGCAGTGGGAAAGCAGGGTTAGGTATCTGGGAATAACCACCTGCTGCCCCACTTTATGATTGAGAGACAATGCTACATTGAAGCTGTATCGTTTCAGATGAAGAATCAGGACCCTGAGAGAGATGAGAGAAAGACAAATGTTCATCTCAAGACAGAAGTCAAAGAAAAACTACTCAAAATCCAAGTAAGCCTTTTTTCCAAAGGCATTCATCTGACCAAACCAGATTATTACTTAGGGGTGGTAGGCAAATGCTGACCATCTCTTATCAGGAAGACACAAGTAATTACACCCCCTCCCCGTTTATCACTCAACTTGTACAATATTGAAATTCCAGAATATATTTTCTATATGTGCTTCCTTCACATCCCAGAAATCCAAGAAAAAGGGAAGGGGAAAACTTAGTCCTCCTTATGTAGTGATAGGGAGGAAGAAACAAGTACTGCTGAGGGCTTCCAAGGGCTTCTTTAGGGTGAAACTGAAGAACAGCATGGAGACTGACTGCAGGTGCATCTCTTTCACACACTGACCACTGCACATGCTGTCCTGCTCATTTTCCCAGCTTTACTCTTCAGGGGATTTTTGCTTGCACTTTTGTAATGTGCTTCCAGGAAGGAGAGAACAGGTGTCAGCATTTACCTGGGAAGCCTGTTGAACTTGTGTGTGACAACAGCAGACTTTCCATTGCACTTCTCACAGGAATACTCAATCTCCTCTGCCTGTTTAAGGGAGCAGAGAAATTACTTGTGGAACAAAAGAGAAATCAAACAGATCTCAACCAAAAATACACCACATCTGTTACACAAACTCTTCAAACAGCAGTAACCACTTAAAACTATAATCACCTTCAAGTTGACATAGTAAGAGGACATTTAGGACAGGTAGCAGACCTTAACATTTCACATCATATCCACTAACACAGGTGGAATTCTTCTTGCAAGTCTACTGAAGACCAGTGAATGAGCCACCATTATGACACAAAATAGCTTCCAAATGGAGGGGACAATCTTGCGAGGGTAACAGTTTTCTCTCCCATACACAGGACTTGTTTGTTGTGTTTTTTTCCCCCTAATAATCTTCAGTGGATGTGGTGCCATGAAATTTTCTCCCTCTTGTTCAAAACCCCTGCTTTGTTCCTCAAAAGGTATCCTCATCTAAACTTACCAAGGGTATGCTACATGAGAGTAGAGTTGTGGACAGACATCAAAAGGGGAAGCATTCCTTTCCTGAAATTATATAACCTACAAACATTCCTACAGCGCTTTACCTTAAGTGAAGTCAAATTACATTAAAATTTTAGGATGTTTTTAAATTGTAAGACCACCACCAGCTTTTAGAAGAAAAAGCACATCAGCTATTCTCTCTGTTGAAAGTATTATCTATACAGAGAGAAAAAAAATTTGGCTCAAGATATGACAAAATACAACACCAATTCACAAACATACAGTTCATTTTCAGCTTTCAGAAGCTTCACCTTGAAGCTCTATTTAGAAAGCAAGCATCCACATATTACAGCTACTTCTTTTTTTTAATTATTGTACCTGCATGATTTTTTCCTCCATGCTAATTAAGGCTTGTACACAAGGTGTTGAAGCATCCTAGCCCAGGAGAGGCAGCACTTCCTGAGTGATTATCCCAATGTGACAGCTTCCCTTCTCTCCTCTGTATTTGTTTACACCTCAACTCTTCCATCACAAAATTGGGAAGTTTACCTATTTTACATCAGTTAATTTCTGCACAGCATTTTACAATATAAACTTCCATATACTGTTAATGGACAAACCTCAAAAAAGGTCCATGCTATCTCACATGCCTGCAAACCACTGTCATAGAAACTAATAATCAGCTGTACAATCAGGATTTCCATATGGTGCATGACCTGCACACACTCCACAATGCATAAAACCTCCCCTCAAAGTACATACCCGAAAAAAGAGGTCAAGAGAATCCTGGATGGATCGGGAAGGAAGGAATTTCTTCCTTCGGGGAAGGTCAATGGAGAGGTCATTAAACTGTTCTCGTTTAGTGACTGTTTCACCACACCTAAAAAAGAAACATGCTCGTGCAAGTCTGATGAAAAAGAAACTTAAAATTAACAAATACTTTTGTGGTTTAGGGTAAAGTGACTTCCCAGTTCATCCTATTTTTACTCATCAAAATGGAACTGTTTGATGCTCAGGACAAAGTTGGAACTTGCAATTTCTTTTTGATGCTTTAAAAGTTGAAACATTTGTTTAAGGGTAAGAACAAAAATGCACAGATTGCTTTGGAGAGGCAAATGATCAGGTATAGAGGAAATCAAAGTGATTGCTAGAGCTGAACACATCTGCTGTACAGGTCACACACAATGAATGCCCAAACATATTGGTTGACATCTTTTTCTGCAAGAATGTAGAGAGACAGAAGAAATGCCATTCCCTGGATGCCCTTAGAAAGATCAAATTAAAAACATGGCATCCCCTTTTCCTTTTTTTAAGAGGAAACACTACTTGGCTGAAACCCCCCTTTCTCTCTATTCCCATACAATTGGTGCACACCGAGCAAAGCACAAAGGCTTTCCATAGGAAATGCAATGAAGAACTATGTAGTATGACACTGTTTAAAGAAGGCCTGCAGCAGCAGACAGTGTGTGAAGTTTACAA
The DNA here is from genome assembly GCF_027887145.1 of Ammospiza caudacuta. Lineage (NCBI taxonomy): Eukaryota > Metazoa > Chordata > Aves > Passeriformes > Passerellidae > Ammospiza > Ammospiza caudacuta. Next base: position 28,813,975 of record NC_080600.1, on the reverse strand, counting down.
CATTTCTAGACAAGAGAGTATTCTTCTAAATATCTAGCCTTGGATAAAACACAGTTCTTAGTTGTGATTACTGCAGGTGAAGTCATGTGAGATGGGAACACTTCCTAGTCTTTTAAGGTAAGTGTGAAAAAAGCTGTCAAGCACACTTACATTTTGCAAATGATAGAATGCTGAACCTCAAACTCTAAGTTACTGATAACGGGACATGTATAAACTTTGGTGGCTGAGAGGTCATCAGAAGCACGTCCTGGTGAGTTATCTTCATTAGGGATTGGTTCACTCTTCCAAGTTTTGTTTAACTTTTCCATGTCTTCCTTCAGCTGATCCAGACACTGGCTCAAGAACTCATGTGCATCCTAGAAGCAGGGCAAATGCAATGAAATGGCTTTGTATAACTTCATTCAGGATTTTTCTCAAACACATACAGACTGGGGAATTATGTTCAGTTCACTGCATTCAGTAATACTGAGGCAGTTCTGCTCTAACAATCATTGCCATTCAATCAAAAGCCACTGTCAAACACAGCTGCAGCTTGACAAGTGTTCAACACAGTCCAAGCACTGGACAAACTGCACATAACTGTTTCCAGACAATGATACTTACATTCTGCATGTACCCAGAAAATCTCTCTGCAGTAGCTGAAATGGCACTTTTCACCTTCTTGAGCAGCTCTTTCTTAACCTCAGGGCTGCAGACATCTTTTTTAGCAAGCAGATGGGCAAAACGTCTGCAGAAGTCAAGGCAATGAAACACTGGTTGGTTTTCCAGGACTTTAGAGAAACATAATAGAACTCATGATACCTTATTTTAAGAGTTTCTAAAAGCTTCTGTCCTGTGATAAGTGGTTCAGGGGTTCTGTATGAAAATATCCCACACATAATTAACCTTTTCCATTTCAAGTATTTTGAGATCTCATTTGAAGCCATCATCAAACAGCACTCAAATGAACAAAAAAACCCAATCCACAATCTTTTAAGGTAAAATGAAAAGCCTTATAAAGCTCTAAAAATGTATTTCTCCTCTTTTGCAATGAGGAAAAAACCTCATAATGCTTTTTAAGAACATTTGTACTGATAGGAAATATGATATCACACAGTACCAAAATAAGCAATACAAAATCACTGAATTCAACTTGAATGATCAGAACGGTTTCTATTTATGTTTTATTTTTAAACTTCCACTCATTTTCAAGCCTTACATCTTCCAGCAGTAAAAACATTTTAACAGAGAAAGAGTTGTAGCAAAAAGAGCCATGAGGAGTTCCTTGGTTCATGCTAGTGCTTCTGTCAGCTTTGCTACAGAACTTTTGAAATTAACTTTACTTTTGCCTCTGAGCTACTGTGATTTAGTTATCTTTTACAACTGCTTTACAATTTCATAGGACATACACACCAAATAGATTCCAAGCACAAGTTTTGGTCATGCTACATACATAAAAGGTGACAGGAAGATGTCACATCGCATGACACAAAAAACCCCCAACCCAAAGCAGGGAAAACCTGTATACTCCCATTGCATCCCAAACCAACAACTCACACTCAGTTAACCCCAAGAATCTGATCAGTTTATTGCAGCTTGACAAATTTCTGCTACTCTGCTGAACTCCAAGAACAGCATGTGCTGTCCTGGCCCTCTTAGCTGCTCAGTGAAGCACATTAAGAAACCACAGCACAGTTGATAATCAATCACTGATCAACCAGAAAAACAGTCACCAGGTTAGATGGTATAGCCAAACCAAGAGAAGACAAAGTAGATGCTTTGAGTATCAACTCTGACTTGTACAGGATGACACACTGCCCATTAGGTATATGGAGCACAACCTTCAGAGGTCTTTCTATAAAAATTAGAGAAAGGACATTTCAAGAGGCACATGGAACAACCTCTGATCCCAAGTAGTGTAGAAAGAGTTCAAGATGACACACCAAAAATAGAAAATTACCTCAAAAGATATAAAAAATTGATGGAACAGAAACACAAACGGTTCTGATAATCCCGCATCTTATTTAGAGACAGAAAATAAAGGAGGTGCATCAGAGAAAATATAATAAAAATCCCAAATGGCTGAATTTAGAGAAAGATTAAATGTGCAAAACTTGAACACTTTCCACAGCTACCAAACAAAAGGCATAAGCCCCCACATATCAGGTGAAGTTAGTGATCAGCTTAAACTCTACCTGGCAAAGTTTTTAAAAGAAACTTTTCTGTATCTAACTTGTTTTGCAATTTCTTACATTTTCTTCTGAAGCATTTCACTCTGTCACTAGAAATATAGTAAAAGAATGCCTGTAACTCAATATTATAAGTTTTAAGAGCTGATTTCCTATTTCAAAAGTAAAGCTCCAAAACACAGATAGCTCTAGGATTTCTTTTATTATCTATACAAGCAAATGAGCCTCTAAAAGCATGCTTCAGTATTACCAAACCAGTTTCTCAGTAAAGAAGGAGAAAAACAGCTTTCACAGAATGTGAGTTTTACCTGATAAGTGCATTGAGTGGAATTTTTTTCCATGGGATACCCTGTTTGAGCAAATCATTAGCAAAAGACTGAATTGAAAACAAGGACTGTAGAATGGCATTCATATAGCAGGTGTTTCCCAAGTTTGAAAACCTGAAAAAAAAAATTTTTGAATACTTGGTCAATGTGCAAACCTGCTGCCAGAGTTAAACACAGCACTACTAACACATAGGATATTCACCCCGGCCACTCCCCCAAAGAGCATTTTACTGGAGCTCTTCCCCAGCTCTTCAGCCTAAACTGAAAACTCATGGGAGGCAGCATTTATCAGGAAAGCTCACATGAGTTTCTACAATAAAACTTTAAAAAAATGTGCATATATATATATATATATATACACACATAAAGACAGAGAAATGAATCATCATTAAAGGAACATGAATTACCAGAAATTACTATGTTTCTGAAACTCCCAGGATGTGAATTCAGGAATACATACCCTCCAAACTAAGAAAAGGGTTCCCTCCCTCAGTGTTCATTAATTTCAGGATTATTTTTTTAATTAAATAATCACAACAAGAATGTGCATGTTCTGATGATCAAAGTATGCACACTAGATAGAGAAAATTAAATTTACCCTTGCAACTGTTGTTGAGGATGGGTGGAAAGGGGCACTCGGGGTTTGTTCCATCCTGTGTAATCTTGATTAGATCTCATTTTTTTAACAGAAAGAGGGGCAGGCTGAGAAAGGAATCCCAGGCTTCTTTTGGCTGAAGAGGTCTGGCTGGATACACTAGACCTAGAAACATAAAGGCATAAGAAGATCGAAGATTTGTAATGTTCTGCCTTAAAGAGCTATAGTCCATGACACTGGAATTGCAGCACCATGGAAGACAAGGAGTGGTAAAGCCATACAAGATAAGAATGTATCACAGTGAAAACGAGATGTGACAGAGAACACTTCTCTCTAGAAGTGTTAAATCTTAGCTTGGTTAAATCTTCTTATATCCACTGGTGTGCACGCAGTATAACCAAGTCTTTGGTCTTATAAACATTTAATAATTCTCCACACTCTATGATGAGAGGAAGAATAATTACATAGCAGGAGATCACCACTCCCAAGATATGCTTAAAATTCACATCTGGGCCAAAATCTTCATTTTCAGTCTCTTGTTCTTGTAACCTCATCACCAAGTATAGACCTCAATTCCTAACATTTAAACATGGACAATGCTTCTTTTCTCCCTTGATCTTGTACCTTATCTATCTAAGACAGAGACCATGAGTCTGACTGCACAGCACTTTACAAAGAAGAACCCCAAGCTCAACAGGATTTAGTATTTGCTAAAATACTGTTATTAAAATATAGAATTGCATGCCATTTATCTACTTGGGAAAAATGATGTGCAAGTTCAGACTTAACTTGCAGAGTTCATATAGTATTTGAACCATCTAGAGTTATTCACGACAACTACAACAGACTTGAGTGATTTTACAAAGTCTTTCTATTGAAATTGGTAACTAGAGTTTGTAGATGTAAGCAGGGCAGTTGAAAACACACTGAAGAACGGGACTCTGCTGCTGAAGGAAAAAAAAGCCCAACAAAACCCACCATGTTATGCATCTAAGCACCATGTGATCAACACACAGGAAACTGAAGAGCTTAATTCCTGTGAAACAACTGCTATTTACAGTTCATTCTAGTGAATCAGCCCTACCTGTCCAGGGAGGAACTGCCAGTGGAGTACTCCTTTGAAGAGGATCGACTACCATAAAAAGATGATGATTGCAGTGGTAAAACACCTTTAAAAGAGAAGGAAAGACAGGACATTTTGTTCCAGGTTACACAGCTATTTTTACAATAAACAGCTTGTTTGAAAGTACCTAGTCAAAAGGTTTAAAAATCCTCAAATACTGGTTTCTAGAATTGGTTGGGAGATGACTAATACATATGCTTAGAAGTACTAAAGTGACTATTAATGATATGTAAGAAAAGGCATGATGGAGTTTCAGGTATTCAATTCAGTCTCCATCAAACCCAAAGTGCAATATGAAATATTAAAAAGTCATTATTTTCACTATGAGAAAGCTAATAAATAGCTACCTCTTGCTAAAAGAGACAAGACACATGTACAGAAAACTCCTGATTTCCAATGCAGAGCTCTCAAAATTCAAGGTAAATATGCAGAAGTGAAAACAGCTTCTCTTCCTACTCCCAACTCCCACAGTAAATTACTACATACTTGGGGCAAAATAGGATTGTTTTATTGATATGATATCATTGTGACAGATCCTGAGACTTTAATGCCTCAGATGGTGCCACATTAAAAAAAGGCTCTCCAGAGGCAAAACCCCACCTATTACAGTGAATCTCAGTGTAATTTAGTTTGAATAACTGTTTGCTTCTTTTCCAGCTTGAAGTTGTTTGAGCCATGCAATTTTCAGAAATGCAGATATATGAAAGAACTTTGCAAGAACTTGCAGGGATACACAGACTCTGATTTTGCCTCTGAAGACATAACCAGATGTCCATTCAGAGGTCCATTCAAATATTCACCTTACCAGCTCTTCCAGCAACATATTTGTGCCATCAGAGATGCAGTCAAAAAAGAATGCATCCACCAACATTCCCACATAAAAACAAGATCTTGAATGCATTCCGCTTCACAAGGAAAGAAGCTAAGTATTTATTCATCAAACTGAAGAACAGTGCTGCTTACTAGCTTATCTACATATTGTCAGTATTTCTGTATTGTCTGTAAAGCCTGGTCCCACAGCAGTATCCAACAGAACTTTGGTACAAACAGGACCAAAGTCCTGGCCCCTATAAATTCTGGGGAAGAGATAAGGAAGTAAAAGCAAACAGTAGACATCTCAATCACAAAAAAACCAGCCTAGAGTTCACACAGGCATTAAGAGCAAAGGCAAGTTTTAAAAATATGTAAGAAAGTAAGTAAAAAGGAGTTTACAGAAATCTCCTCCCAAGAGAAAGGGCAGCTTGGAACAGTTTGAAGCTGCTTGGTGGAATTTTCAAGCAAGCTGGCTCATGGGCTGGCATCAGCACTGAAGAATAAAGGTGAAGGCCACACTAGAGCAGGACAGGCTTTGAAAATGAAGGCAGGTTATCTGCATCTCATATATGGGTCCGGAGGAAGCAACAAAGTTAATGGCATAGCAGATTAGGAAAAAAACACCTCTGCAGCAACTTACTGAAGTACCAAAGGGGCAAGATTGTACTGGTCAAGGCTAGTTATCATCCAGCTTTACATTAATTTTTTACCTGATGTCCTATTCTCCTCAGCCTGCTTCAGATTCAACTGTTTCTCTCTGCTACTATTCAAGTACTTCCATGCTGGATCACTCAAGGCTTTATTATTCCTACAGAGAGAAGAATGGAAGGCAGTGCAGTTATGGAAGATATGGGATATTCCTATTCAATATTTACAACTTGTTTTAAAGCATTTCTCTCCTATCACCTTTAATACTTGACCACGAACAGTAGAACTTCATTCACACGTAAGTTTACCTCACATAATTCATTTAAACAAGCCCTCTTACAATTAAATCTGACTTTAAACACGTGAAGCTTCTTCTTCAAATGGCAATTCCCCTTTATCAGTTTTGTTTTGAAAAGGGTCAAAGCACATATAGTCCACATGCAGTTCTGAGTGACATAATTGACAAAAGATTGATGACACAAAATTTGTATGTGCCAGTTCATGGAAATCAACTGCTGGAGTAGTTTGTATTTCAATTACTAACCCTGAACACATAGCTCATTTCAAGCACCCAATGTATTCACAAACTGACTGGTCTGGTCCATGTGGCTGAGAGCATTCTTTTTAGAAAAATATCCCTTTACAAATGAACAAGGAATTTAAAATCAGAAACAACTGTTACTTACGTTGAAGAATCATTCTCTTTGGGATAATCTTCACTCATTTCTGAACCAGGGGGCTGTGTTCTTTTCCTCTTTTCACTGATGACACAAAAATTTGTGGTCATTCTTTCTGAAAGGTTAGCAAATGTCCCTCTTCCAAATGAATATAATTCCTCAATGCCTTCCACGCATTTTGGACCTATCTTCTGCAATCTCCACTTTTATAGCATACAGTGAGGCATTTGGTCTGCCCAACTCTTAAGCTGTACTAAAAGTTCTAGTGCCAGCATGAGTCAGAGGCTACAAAAGCATGTATTAACATCCTGTTAAAAGTAACAGCAAAACTAGAGGAAGATTTATATCCACTTGTAACTCTCTAAAGAGCTGAATTTTTACGGTATCATAGTGAGAAGAAAACCCTCCTACCGATTCTCCAACAAGCCTGTCCTGTGAGGGACTGATGATGCAGGAGATGCTGCAATGTTCACCCTGTTGCTTGATGTTCCAGCTCCAGCAGAATTCTTAACAGAGCCTCTGGCTGGGGTACCCAGCACCTTGCGGAATGTGTTCTCCTCCTTACTCTCCACAGTCACTCTTTTGGGAGGAGTCTGCAAAGCCCAAGTGGAGCGGGCCAGGGAGAAAACCCAAGAGTGAAAAAACAGTATCATCTTTAGTCCAATCTTTGATTTCCACCACTTTTTGTTTGCTACAGTGTAGCATGCAGAAGTGGACAGATACTACTTGCAACACATTCAGGGAGTTTAAACACTAATTAGACATAGGTAGAATTCTGAGTCATACAAGTCATAAACATTAAACTCCATTGCAGTAACCACTTTCCCTTCTCATTTTCCAATGCTAAGTCAGTTGAACTTCAGTTTTTAAAATCTCCTTTACAAGCTTTGACTTTAAAAAACCCAAGGCATGGTTCCTAACTATCCCCAGATCAATCCTGGGTGGTATTATAATTAAAAATATTAAAAGGCTGTACTAAAACCCACATAATTAAAACAGTGCCCTGACTGCCTTGGGCCAAGCAGGCTCTATACCTGATGCAATGCAAAGAGATAATAACTGGTTGACTAAGGAATGTTGGTCAATTTTAGACTTGAAAACTGAACATGTCTAATCTCACCACTGTATATATAGTCTCGAGTTTTGACAGTGAGATTGCCTTTAAGGTAACATGTAGAATTTGTTTTGGGACAATGTCAGAAATAGTCTCCCTCAGGGCAGTAATGTAAGTGTATTCACAGAGATAATGAAGTAAATTAAAGTTAGTAGATACACCATGAAATCTGGTGAGAAAAAGAAGAAAAAATATTTTGAAGGAAAACAACTTCTGGGGAAAAGTCTGTGAAATTTATACAAAATGTGAGCAGAATGCCACAAATTCAGTAACTTTATTCTGACATAAACCTGGATCATCTGCTTTTCAATGTACACATTTGGCTGAAGTCTGCTAAGCCCATTGAGACCTATGCTGACTAAGACATGGTCACACACACGTACAGTGTTTGGCATAAAACAAAGAGAGATCAGAACTATGTGAGAAGCAAGTCTCAGTCATGTACTTTCCTTCTATTTCTACTTCTCTGCCTAAAAGCTCATATGTGAAGAACATAGTCTGACTTCCATAGCCAGACACTGACCTTTCTTACTCATACAGATGTCTCCTCACAAACAAGATACAGCATTGCCAACCAATCTATACCCATCTATTCCAAGCTCTCTTGATTACAAACACTTTGGATGTGATGTATTTACAGTGCCATTACAACATACAGTAAAGAGAATGTGACAAAGAGAGGAACAGAATAAAATTAGAGAGGAAAAATTTGAACAATTTAACAAACCTGGTTCTCCATGTAAGAGAATTGCCTGTTAGCTTCCTTCTGTGTGGTCCTGCTGCCCAGCACACCTCCAAAGCTGCCAGATCCTTGTGAGGGTTTCCCAGCTGACAGAAAAAGTACACAATATTTGATATGATTGTCATTAAACTGACTGTGATTTTTATTTACAAAATGTTTAGCTGGAGTTGATTTTGGAAAGGGCATGCCAGATTTCTTGCCAAAGAACTAAATATTCTGAATGCACAGACATAAGCATGTGTTTATGGATATCCCTCATACTGGTCATTTAGCCACTTGGCAGCAAACCTCCTATCCTTAAAAGAAAAAACAAAATAAAGTAAATAAAAGAAAAAATGAAGAGACTATGCATGGGAGATTATTAACGTTTCAAATACCAACACACAACGTAAACAAATCCTTTATGTTAATCTCTGATTTTTGTTCAGCATGAGAAAGGTATAAAACAAAAAATGGGGTTTAAGGCCAGAAAGAAGCATTTACAGAAGTGCAGAGAAAGCCAGGAACACAAGGACAAAATGTGCTGAAGATGTGTGCTGGTTTTGGCTTGAGCAGAGTTAATTTTCTTCACAGTAGCAAGGATAAGGCTATGTTTTGGATTTGTCCTGGAAATAGTGCTGATAACAGAGATGTTATAGTCATTGCTGAGCTCTGCTCACAAAGAGTCAAGGCCTTTTCTGCTGCTCACATCACCCCTGAGGAAGCAGGGGATGCACAGAAAGCCAGGAGGGGACACAGACACAGCTGACCCCAACTGACCACAGGGATACCCCACACCATGCGGCATCGTGGTCAGTGTACAAAGCTGGGGAAGAAGTAAGGGAGGCACAGTGATGGTGTTTGTCTCCTCAAGTCACCATCACACATGGCAGAGTGCTGCTTTCTTGGAGATGGCTGAACACCTGCTTGCCCATGGGGAGTGGTGAGTGAATTCCTCATTTGTTCTGCTTGCATGCACAGTTCTTGCTTTACTCACTAAACTGCCTTTGTCTCTACCCACAAGTTTCCTCATTTTCACTTTCTCATTGTCTTCCCAACCCCACTGGGAAGAGTGAGTGAGCAGATGCTTGGGGCTTAGCTGTTGTTTGATACACTTAAACCATAATAAGATGGGGAAAAGAAAACACACCAGCTCTCCATAAGGTTATAACATGATTTACAACAATTGCACTTACCAGTATGAACCCTGTCTTGATGGACTGCATCCAAATACATCCGCATTTCATTTGCATCTTTGAAAGGTACCTTATCAATTGTCAGAAAGCTGGTGTCCTTTAGTGTTAGCATCAGGCAGCACAGCTTTCTGCCATTTGGTCGTAAGGTCACAGTCTTAATGTTATGGCTTAACTGAAAACAAGAAAGTGACTATAAGCATAAATCCAACTTTAAAAGGTCAAAATACTTACAAATTCAAACAAAATACTTCAAATAGACAGGCTTAGAGAAACTCCCAGCAAAATACTTCTTGCTCCACTTCAAGGAAACATTAAACCTCATACAATTAATACAATCTGTGACCTTGGCATCTGACAGGACTGCAAGGACAGTATCACTATTGCTCAACAGTCTCTAGAGTCCTGGATAAGCTTTCTGAAACTTGCTTTTCTAGTGAGTGTGACATCTGTAAATGTAAAGGAAAAGCAACTTTATGAAAACCCATTTAATAAAAACTTCCACATCAAGTGCAAAATACAATTTAATATGGGGAAAGTTTCAAGTATTAAACACAAATGAATCACTTCACAATTTGCTCTCAGAGAAGATAGATTTGAAATGACTTAAAAAATCTGCTGAGGGAGTAAGTCAGTAAGAAACATGCCTACTCCGTAAGCAACATCGTAACAATTAAGTGGTGCCAAAACTTCCAGGGTTATGGTTGAGCACAAGGATCATTTTAATAAGACTTTGTGCTCCCTATTGATGCCACTGCTGTTTTGCAACATAATAACGTTACTTGTGCTTCATGCTAAGTCACCGGCTGTTGGGTAAAGGTTCTACTACTCGTGCAGGTTGAGGGTAGCTCAAAAAGACTGAGATAGTAAAAGACACTTCATGTCCACCAATGAGATTTCTTTTTTCCCATTAAGATCTCTAGCTGCTTGGAAAACCAATCTAGACACAACAGCAGCTTGTAAGCGGGGTTGGAAAACCACTAAGAGTTTGTTTTAATGGGACCATGACACTTTTGAAACATCTTGTGCTCGATCCTTGTGTTTTGGGTTGGTTTTGTGTTGGTTTTTTTTTTTTTTTTTTTTTGTGAGCTGTTGGGATATTTTGTAAACATAAGCTAAAAATATTTTCAAATACCTAAGAATAATAGGCTTCACATTTTTCATGCTCTCTTAAAACTCTGAGTCCAGTGCAAAGGGATTACAATTACCTCACCATCTCAGAGCAAAACAACATATTTCAACTCAAAATGCTGTCACGCACCTGTTATGACCTAGTCAGTGTCACAAAGTTTCGGTGGGTGTGGAGAAACAAAGTATTTCTCTTAATACTATCTAGGACAACTTAGTTAAAGCTCTGAAACATCTTTAAGACATCATCTGACAGAAGAAATTTGATGACACACCAGTCATTGTAGAAAGAAATATAATGCTGGATCCATCCAAACCTTCCATTATAGAAATCTAAAAACAGGCAGGGAAATCACTCACAGTCCTCTCAGAGCAGCTTCTCAAAAAACCAGGGAATGCTACTTCTGAAGCAAGATCATCAGGAATTTGTCACACCTGAAGTGGCATGCCAACACCCTGGGGATGTCTCCCACAAACTACCCTCCAGCACAAGCCTCCTTCTCTTCCTTTGCTGCAGTCCCAGCTGCACGGTGGCTTATCACCCTCTCTGCTAGATCCTGCACTCAAGTCCTTTCCCCAAATTTCTATGAAAACCCTCCACTGAGCTCACAAAGAGACCTGACAAGAGACAGCAGCCATGAGAGGCTGAGAAGAAAACCTGCCCCTTTAGGCCATGGTTAGCTGTTCTGTAGGCTCATCCTCCCCGTGGAACCTCCCTCTGAGCTGCTGTCACACCACATCACTCATCCAGGCAGAAAGGAGTGGGTGAGAACAGGCACCCAGGGAATGCACAAGGGGAAGACAACACTGCCTCTCCTCAGGGCCAACGGTGGTTTAAAGCAAACCTGCAGCCACAGCAGCACACATGAGAAGGCAGAGACTCTTCCCAAGTCAACAGTAACACAGGTGGGAACAATCCATAGCTAACCATTTCCTGGCAGCCTTGATTTCCAGGCAACAGCAGCTACCAGACTCTTGGCTGAGACTTTTCAGCACACTAAGGCAGCAAAAACCTAACCTTTCAAAAAGGAATAAACTTTTTTCCATAGCATCTGCACACAGAATTAAATGGCTCAGAGAACAGACTGGTGAACATTACCGACAAAAAACAACAGTGGTGTGAAAAAGCAGAAGCCAACATATAGATCAGTTTAGGCTGTTACAAAGTTGCTAAATAAGCTGGGATTTGTTTTCCTCCAACTGCTCGTGTCATTTACGTTATTTCTAAAACAGGTATGTATTTCTTATAGAGAAAGCACTCTGCTTTTGATTTGGGGCATTTTGCAGAAAATCTAGGAAGACTGACCTGAAAACAACTATAGAATAAGAAAAAATTTGGCTGAATATTTCAAGAGAATTTTTAACAGCAATCTGCATCTGCATTCAAACCCTGAAACTGTAACAAGTAATGTTCAGCAAAGTCTCACAATAGGCTACACAGGTGAATTAACATCATTACACTTCAGCTGGGGAAACAGCGAGTATAAAATGGTCAGGGTCTTCTCCTCTAGAGAACACAAATGTGCTAGTAAGAGAAAGGTTACAGGTTCCAAACATCCGAAACGTGAGCCACGATGACCTACACTTCTGTAACTTTTCTCTGTTCTTTTGCTCTTCCCTTTCAGTGGCATCTCAATGCCAACCTTGGTAGATCCTTTAACAATACGTGTAAATAATTTACTGGAGAGTTATACAAAGGGATTAGTGTTCAGGAAACCAGGAACAAGAAACAGTGACAGAGGGAAGTCTGCGGGACACTTAATAGCCTTGAAGAGCACAGCTGTTCACAAGAGAGCACAGTCCATGCACTGTTAAAACAAAAGCCTTAATGTCTGGCATACCTGAAACGTCGTTGGAATTCCTCCAACATTGTAGTGAACTACTAGATTCACTTTGTTGTCCTTCTCCACAATTTCAAAGCTCCCTTCTTTCCATTTTGTAATCCCAGTCTGCATGCTGCGCATCCGGACAGGTCCATGCACCTTTAACAGGGCCATGCTTTTTCTCACAGAAAAGAGCTAACGACAGTAAGCGTGCTCCACCTTAAAAACCTGTTAAAAAGGAGAAATGTATAACTTGGCAGGCCAGATAATGGCTAAAGGAAGATGGAAGCATGGCTTGAACTTTCCACAGAAGTTTGGTAGAACCGTTTCACTGTTTTTAAACACAGAAAGGAAGAGCTGAGCAGCAGTGAAAGAAACTTAGATTAATAAAATCTCTCCCAGTATGAACAGCAGTGTGCCGATTCTTTAACTGCTGAAAGGTGAGCAAACACAATTCCAGACACAGAAGTCCGTAAAATCCCTTAACTTCAACGGATTTAAGGCAAGGGGGAAAAGAAGTGCCCGAGGAAAGCCAGCATGAGATGGGAAACAAAGTTTTGGAGGAAGTCTCCAAAGAAAGAAAACGCGCTCGTTCTGACGGCGCGGGACCCGCGGTCACCTGGCAGGGCCGGGACGGGGGTCCCCGGCTTCCCCCGCTGCTCTCCGCCCGGGACAGCCACGGTCCCGGGGGCGACAGCCACAGCCCGAGCGTTGCGGGAAGCGGGGCGAGCCGTTCTCCCGGTAAAAGCAGAAGGAATGAATGGAGCGGCCCCGGCGCGCAGCCCGGGAGGCGCTGCCGGGGAGGTTCCCCCAGGCATCCCGCGCTCAGCGCCGCCGCTCCCGGCCGGGCCTGGCGGTGGTCCCAGCTCTTCCCGGGCCCAGCCCCGCTGCGCTCCCGCCGTTCACCCGTTCAGGGACGCGGTGAGCACGGGAGCGCCGCCCGCCCCGGGCCGGGCCGCTCTGAGGGCGGGCGGTCGCCGCGCGGCGGGAGGGGCACGCGGCCGGCGGGAGCGGGTAGGAGTCGGTGGCGGCGATCCCCGGTACCTGCGTTCCGGCGCGTTCCGGCGCGTCCCGCGGGGCCCGGGGCGAGGCCCGGGGGGGCGGGGGCAGGGGGCGGATGGCGGGAACCGGCCACAGCAGCGCGAGACGGCGCGCAACGCGCGCTCGCTCACGTCAGCGCGGCAGCGCCTTCCCGGCGCGCCCCGCGCGCGCCCGCTCCGCGCGCAGGCGCTGGCGCCGCAGCGGCCCCGCCCGGCCCCGTCCCGGCGTGCCCCGCGCGCGGGTGAGAGGTCGCGGCGGCGAGCGCCGAGCCCATGGCGGTGACGGCGGCGGCGGCCTGAGGCGGCGGCTCCGCTCCCACCCTCCGACCATGCACAGCCTGGCCACGGCCGCGGTGAGCACCAGGCTCCGCGCCCCGCTGGGCGCCGACGGGACGGAGCTGGGAATGGGCCCCGTTGCGCGGGCCTGCGGGGAGCGGGAGTGCGGCCGCTTGTGGTTGCGAGGGGAAGTTGAGGCCGCGGGGTGGCGGAGCCCGGTGAGCTCCGTCCCCTCGGCATCACCGGCGGGGTCCGTTTGGCCGCTGCCGCACTCCGGCCGCTCCGTGCCGGCGGTGCGGGCTCTGCTGCGGCGGGCCCGTCCGGGGCCTGGAGGGTTTCCCTGCGGGGCTCTGCCTCGGCTGCCTCACGCAGGGCTTCTCCCCGCCTGCCCTGCTGCTGCTTCCCCACCTTCCCCCCGCCTGCCCTGCTCCTTCTATCCCTCCTTCCCCCCGCCTGCCCTGCTGCTGCTTCCCCACCTTCCCCCCGCCTGCCCTGCTCCCTCTTCCCCTCCTTCCCCCCGCCTGCCCTGCTCCCTCCCTGCGCCTCCATGCCTCCTGTAGCCAGTCAGTGTTTTAAGATTCCTTGAAGAACTGCTAGAAAAGCTATCGGCAAAAGTAGGTTTAATACGAAAGCAGAAGCATGACAAATTTTGTTGATAAGGTTTGCTCAATTTTTTCAAAAGCGCGTAGAGGAAAAGCAAATAAAAGTCTAGAATTAATTAATCTACAACCAAAATAAATGCAAAAAATTATCCACAGAGTGTATGGAGGGGGAAGAGCAGGGAAGAAAAGGATAAGAATAGGAAAGGGTTGGATAAGAAGGGATAAGAAAGACTTTCCTGCTGAGGCAAAAGGTTCAGAGTGGATCTTCTTTAAGTGACCTTAAAACACTTATCTGTGACACCTCCTGTGTGCCCAGCCACCTCTGCCCTCTGGGAGCTGTTGTACTGCTGGCCTTGACAGCACAGTGAAGAGCCCCTCGGGCAGCAGGTGCTGCCTGTTCCTGCTTCCCTTTTGCCCCACTGCGGTGCAGGACCAGCCATGGCTGGTGCTTGCCCTCATTCCCCTCAGGAAGCTGCCAGGGTTGGATTTGGTGCCTGGGGTTCAGGCTGGTAGCAGTGGAATGGTGCCCTGGCCTGGGTGGGTTCAGAAATGGAAGCTGAGTTTGAAGGATGTGGTTATTGCTGTGTATCTGCCATGTGACTGGGTTTGTGTTTTGGTTTTCTCTCCTCCAAATGCTCGTTCATGGCATGCGTAAGACTGCCTAGAGCTGATTGAGTCGCGTGTGTACTGAGTGTGGGATGTGTATTGCAAAAGCAGCAGTTAGGGCTGTTTCAGGTGAACTTAGATCAAGGGTCTGGTTGGACTGCCGTGCTAATGAGTAAGTAAGGTTTTGATGAAAAGGAGTTAGAGCACTTTGTAAGTGTCTCCTCTTTGTTAAAATGCTTGTGACTTTAACTGGTTCTTGGAGTGCTGTCAAATACTTCTGATTTGAAGTACTGTTCTCCAGAGCATGGAAGGGTGTGCCAGATCAGGTAAACTCTCTTTATCAGCATTTACATTTTTATAGCACTGTAATTCCTAAATGTTTATTGAAATGCATGAAGGACTCCCATTATGTGTATCTCCCATTAATCCTCTATGTTCTAGTTACCTCTCCTTTTTAAAGACAATTTTAACCAAAAAAATTATTTCAGAATAGAGATCAACTTTATTTTAGGATTCACTTAAAAGTATATTTAATTTATGTATAGTTTATGCTATCTGGTAGTTCTATATTGAAGTGTTTCCTACCACAGTCAGTGAGCGTAAGCTGGAGGTGACAGGGGGAAGGGTGTTTGACTCTGGAGATGTGCTCAGGACCCGTGGTAAATAAAGTCACCTCTTAGTAAGGTCAGGAATTGGCTCAGAATCCCTTTGGGTGTTGTGAACCCTGCTGGGATAAAGCTGTGGTGAGCTAGAGCAGTGATCTTCATGCAGTGATATTGGTGGCAGAGCTGACACTTAAGTGTCTGCCCTGAAGGCATCACAGAGTGCTGAGGACACACTGAAACCATTAATGTACCTGTGATTGGCTGTAGGCATTGAAAGCCCTGCTACAATCAGCTACATCACTGCTGTGGAAGTTCAAAGCTCATTTTTGGTGTTTCTGAACCAATGGGCTATCAAAATAGTTCAAAAAGCACATGTTATCCAGCTAGTCAATGTCTGGCTTTGGCTGACCAGGACTTCTGCCAGTGTGCCTAGCAGCAACTGCTCAATCAGGAAGAGAAAGCCTTTTGCCTAAATCAATTTGTTGTGTGTTAGAGATGTCTTTTCTCCAAGAAGGAGAAAAGGTGTTACAGGATTTTCCTGACCTAATACCGTTGAAAAGTGTTGCTTTCCCTGTGTGCAAAGGAAAGTTTGCCTGGTGGGGTTCTGTCCTAGGGCTTGCAGGATTTGTGTGGCCCTCAGGGTTCCCCAGAATTTTGGGTCTTAGAGGGAGAAAAAGAAACAATAATGAAATAGGGAATTAGGAAAAAAAGCATGTCTTTCCATATAAACTAAAACAAAAGGAGCAACTGTAGAGCCTATGAAAAGCAGTTTGTTCTGGCTAAGGCAGATATTGGACATCATAAACCTAATTGTGTGGAAAATCTACTTAGTGTTCTCTAGGGATCACAGGCACATGATTGTGCTTTTAAGGGGTCGATGTATTTAAGCTTACAGGAACTGAAACTTCCAGTGAGTCTAGAAAAATAGATGGAAGCTTTAGATAACACAATTATAACAACATTATTGCTACACTGCTTGTCAACCCACCATCCCACATAAAAAGAAATGAGCTCTGTTCATTCTCCCTCTCTTTTTGAGCTTCAGTGTAAAAGCTAGCATTGCAATTGCACCCTCAGTTGTAGGGGCACAAGAAACTTGGCAGGATCACTAATTTAGTTTGAGGTTTTGGGGGAAAAAATTACAAATTTAGTAGGTGACTGTCCTGGTTCTGGCCAGAACAGAGTTAATTTTTGCATAGCCAGGCACCAGAGATTATTCTGTACCACCTCACATCATTTTTCAGAGAGGGAGGAAGGGCTTGATTTGAGTTTGGGCCAGTGTGGCCCAGGAAGCAGTTGGGTATTGTAGGGGGATTCTGTGGGGTGAGCAATAACTTTTCTTGTACCCTAATATTAGTCACTAATATTAGTTAGATTTCTTATCTCATTGCTGTTCCCAGTAAATTGTTGCTATCTCAGCCTGTGATGTTTACCTTTTGTGCCTCCAATTCCCCTTTCCATCTTGGAGTAGGGGGACTGGGAGGGGAAGGAGGGAGTGGCGAGTGGTCTGGAGTGGTTTCAGTGGGAACACTAAATGGGAGATTACCATCACTAAACCACAACAGTGAGAAAAAAGAGGACAGGAGGAAATACGAACAGCTAAAAAAGTATTTGAGCCCAAGAGTACAGGGAGTGATAACACCACATTGGCTTACGTATGAACATTTAAGTTAAAGAATACAACAGAGCTGGCTGGAGGAGAGAGAAATCCCACAGCTGGGGAATAATCTCTTTGGATGTTACTATGGAAATAAAATGGGGATAAACAGAGGAGGGAAACCTTTGCAGACACAGAGAAAGAAAGCTGTTGATGTCTGGCAAGGGTTGAGAAGTCTCACTCCATCCCTCCTGCATGCCTTCTGGGACTGCCTCTGCCTTGTGGCTTCAGGTTTGGCTGCAGCCACTTTCAGTTCCTGTATTCTGTGTGTCTCAGTGGTGAGCAACTTGGTGACAGCATTGCTGTCAGTGTGGTATGGGCCCTGCTTGCATCTGTTGTGGGGAGCAAGTGAAGAGTTTCAGCTGGGGTTACAAAATAAAGAAATACAGTCCTGTTCCCAGCTGGGATCACTGCACAGTGAGATGCAGAGCTGGTTGCATGCTGGTTGGGCTGGCTCAGGAGCAGCAGGTGCCAACAGGGCTGTGCTTGGCTTCAGTAATAACCACTGCAGCACTGTTTGAAAAGGTTCTGACCTGGCTTTTGGAAGTGTTCACACAGGAGGCTTATTGATGGTTTTTGTCTCCTTCAAAATTTTGTATCTGAGTCACCAAACTATCCCCTTAGGAAACCTGCAGAGCATTTGTTTGCACCAAGTGCTGCCTGTGCCAGCAAAGGCAGGAGACAAAGTTTCAGTGAAAGACTTGTGCCTTGCCTTCTCCACAGAAATTATGATATAGTCCTTCTTTTCCCTCTTATTCCTCATTTTTTTGTATTGAGAACTTGTTGATCTTGATACTGTTCTTTCCCTGATGTTTCAAGAGAGGCAGAAGCAAAATTTGGATTTCCCGAGTAGTAGAAAGTGTGTCTTGGCCAGGAATACAGATCTGCTCTTCTCTGGGCTTATTTTGTACAGAATCAAATCATCCTGAGATCTTGCACAAAGTCATTCTTGAAAAATTCCCTTTTAGCTCCATGCATGTGAACAATGGAGCTGGTATCAATACAAGCCATTGGTAACAGCAGCTCTTACTGGCTGTGGCTGATGTCATGCTGATGGTGAAGTAGTGAAAATTTTTCTGCTGTTCGTGTGAATATTTTTCTCATGTGCATTGGGTGAATCTCATTGGCAGCTTCCAATGTCATGGGTGTTTGTGGAGAGAAAAAGGTAACCTCTGCCTTACTCTGAATCTATGAATCTTGCAGTTGAAGCATGAAATAAATGCATGCTAAATGCAGGTGGAGCCCATGATGGCTGGCTGAAGTGTGTGTTGCTCCCCAGGAGCTCTGCTGGCACACATGAGAGCAGCTTGGCTCTCATGCTGAATGAAGTTACAAAGGTACTGCTTCACAAGGGGATTAAGAGAGACTGTCAGGCCAGGAAATAAAGCCTTAGAATTTCAAATAGGTGAAATATTAACACTTATCTAAGGAAGGGATGGATCCATGTCCAGAACATCTTAATAGAGCTGTAGGTCCCGCCATCTCAGTCAGGAGTTTCCATTTCTGTCAGATTGTGGCAACGGTTTGGGTGAGAACTGGATAAAATGTTTGGGCTGAAGCTTTCCTGTTTCCTCCCAGCCTGTGCCAACAGCACTGGCTCAGGTTGACCGTGAGAAGATCTACCAATGGATCAATGAGCTGTCCAGCCCTGAGACACGGGAGAATGCACTGCTGGAGCTGAGCAAGAAGCGCGAGTCCGTGCCTGACCTGGCCCCAATGCTGTGGCACTCGTTTGGCACCATCGCTGCACTCCTTCAGGTGTGTCATGCAGTCTGTGGCTTTTATTCTGTGCTGCAGCACCAGCATGTTGCAGGGCTTGTGCATCCATCAGGTGGATCTGGGGAGGAACTGGTGGGATCCCTTATTGCCATTGCTTGGGAGTATGATCTTTGTTGGATCGTGTGCTGGGGGGAGCAGATGGAGGTTTGAATGCACTCCTGTGACTCCATGTCAAATTGCCTCTGACTCAGCTCTGCTCTTGCCTGGGCAGCATGGTGGCTGCCATGTAACTTGAAAATAACTTGGTGAAAGCAGACTGTTATCTGCTGTCATTGCACTTCCTTGCCAGGCAAGTGCTTTGGTGTAGCTTACTGATATTTTTCTCCTTTAACTTTCCACTCTCTGTTAATTTTTAGGAAATTGTAAATATTTATCCATCAATCAACCCTCCGACTTTGACAGCCCATCAGTCCAACAGAGTCTGCAATGCTTTAGCTCTACTACAGTGTGTTGCATCACACCCTGAAACAAGGTAAGTGTTTCCAATTATGTGGGTTTTCTGAGGTGTTGATATTGACACCTCAGCCCAAGTGTTTGACTTCAGAAGCACTTGAGCTCCTTTCTTTTTTTTTATGTGAGAGAAGTGAAACAGACAACAGAGCTGATAGATAGGCAGCTGCCTGCTGCTTTTACTTGTTTGCATGGATTATCACAGTGACAGCTTTATGGTCCTAAATGCATTGCATTCCCTGGATCATCCTGAGGTCTTGTAAATTCTCAGAACATTGGGTTGTGGGAGCTTCTGGGAGGTCAGCCAGAGCTAAGGGTACCTTTGTGTTGAGTGCTGTGTGCAAGGATTCTTGAGCTTACAATTATTTAGGTAAGGAGCTTGGTTAGAGCACAGTATCAGTAATGCCAAGGTTGTGGGCTCTTCACTTAAGAGCTGGACTCCATGATCCTTGTGGGTTTCTTCCAACTCAGAATATTCCGTAAAGTCAAAAAAGAACTCCCTAAATTTCAGCTTACAGTTTTTTAGACCAGCTGTTGAAAGGGTGGAATGAACAGGACTGTCTTCCTCAGGCAAGTGTGAGGCAAGGGAGCAATAGCAGAGCCATTTTTGGAGTCCTCAGCCAGTGTCTGACTTCGTTTTCTCAGTCTGTGCCCAGTCCATGTCAGTAGGGAAAACTATAATGTTAGTTCAGCCAAATTCAGTAGCTAGAACTCAGGAGGAAACTACCCAGAGATCCACAATCTCATGCTTCTGTTACTGCTGAGCAGCAGCATAGCTGAAGTTGGTTTTGAGCTGCTGCAAAGCAGTGTTAAACAGCAACCCCTCCATGAGATGATAACCAGAGAAATAGGGTAGTTTTACACTACTCACCTTTACATGTAAAGTTTGAAAAGTGAAAATGGAACAAGTATTTTGTATGATTTTGCAAGAGAGCTTCCATCTGTTAACAGAGTAATCTCCAGCATTGTACCTGCAATTTTTATTTTTCACTACTGCCAGATGGCAGTGTGAGGACTCTTGGGGAAAGCAGTTGATGCACATTTAAACCCTGGTGATGTCTAAAGCTCAGCCAGTCTGTGTTTCTGAGAGGTACTTTTCACAGGCATTGTGGCTGACAATCCTTGCCATTGGGAGCCTGCAGGGTGAAATGCAGCAGTGAATGTGCAAAACAGAGGGTCTGGGTGGCAGGAGGAGGTAATAAAAACAACAAGGGTGTTCTCAGTTCCTGGTCAGCTGAGGCAGGAATGCAGGTAATGGATGGATCAGGTGTTAGGTTTTGTGCTGTGCCCAGTGCAGGATTTGCTTCGTGCCTTCCCATCAGAGAATTAAGTGTTACCCACTTTTGAGGAGCAGTAGCAATGGGGTCCACCAGGAATAGTCTGAGGCTGTGTGTGGTAATGCCAGATTGTGTGCTCACTTTGTTTCCCTTGTTGTTCACATGGTTTGTTCTGTCTTTCCTGCAGATCAGCTTTTCTGGCAGCTCATATTCCTCTCTTCCTGTACCCCTTCCTGCACACGGTCAGCAAGACCCGTCCGTTTGAGTACCTGCGGCTCACAAGCCTCGGAGTCATTGGTGAGCAGCCAGACAGACACTGGAGCGCTGATCTCCTACTGAGTTAGAGCTCCTCATGCTCTGGGCATAGAGACCTGCATGGCCAAAGTCAGAGGTCTCTTGTGAGTGGGATTTTACAAGTCTCCTGTAGCAGTAAGAGAAGGAGCTGCTCCTTTTCTGTTGTGAAGGCAGACTCCTCTTTCTTTTCACTTATAAAAAACCCACTGAAGTCTAAATACATTGCCAAAAATATGTTTCTTTGAGTACAAGTACCTGCAGACTTGTTGGACCTTCACCCTCAGCCCTCCCAGCTAGGCACTGGGATGGGTTGGTGCAGGCTGGGCTTTCTCTGGGTTTCTGTCATTGATTGACTTGGGTGTATTTTCCCTGTCTTCCTCTTACCCTGTTTTTTTTTTTTTTACTTTCTTCTTTTTGCCCAAATAATTTTTTCTCTTAAGGCATAAAGAATCTTAAAATGTCTTAAAATGGATTAAGTCTAGGATGACAGTTCTCTGCCTGGCATTCAGACTGAATGGTTTCTGGGAAGGGCAGAACACAGGCCCTCCTTGAAAGGTGTGATTTTTTGAAACAGTTAATCATTTACTGATTTTGGATTTTGTTTTTACTTCAAGGGGCCTTGGTGAAAACGGATGAGCAAGAAGTGATAAATTTCTTATTGACAACAGAAATTATCCCCCTGTGCTTACGTATTATGGAGTCTGGCAGTGAGCTCTCCAAAACGGTACCATTTTTTTGTTTCCATAAAGATACTTTGTTGTTCATCTCCTACTGACCAGGCAGCCAGTGCCCTGCAGAGCTTCTCTGCTCCTGGAAATGCTGGGACAAGTCTGGGTGGAGTTTTTACCTCCTCAAAAACCAAACTTACCAAGACCCGAGGCTGCCTGAATGGCCTGGCAGTAGCTGGCCTCGTATGCAACCTGAATCCAGTCATCTTGTACACTGTGCTTTGTGCTCATCTCTTTCCTTTAGCCAGAGATGCCAGAGATTGTGTATTGCCCTGCATTTCATTTTGGCTTCTAACTTTCACTGAGCAAAGCACTTGTTGCCTGCTGGAAGACTTCAATTCTGGGGCTGACTTGAAAAGAGCACCACACAAAGGTGTCCCTTTTCAGGGTAGATAAGTTGTTTATATGCTTTGTTTCCTGCTTTCTCCCCATTCTAGGTTGCTACATTTATTCTTCAGAAAATCCTCCTGGATGACACAGGGCTGGCATATATCTGTCAGACTTATGAGCGGTTTTCCCACGTTGCCATGATACTGGTAAGGTTATTTGTTTTTAAAGTGTTTATATTTAAAAAAGAAAAAAATAATGCTACAGCAGCAAGCCTCTTCAGCAACTACTTTACTGCTGTCTGGCTGGAGCACAGGATGAAGGAGGCAAACCTTTCTTGGGCTAATTGCTTGTGGCACTGTAGCTCTGCTTCCATGTTTCCTTGGTATACTTCTGGTTTGCGTGTCAAGAGAACACATATTAGTTGTGATATACTAAGTCCCCAAGATAAAAACAGGTAAACCTCTTCAGAGAAGAAAAAGATTTTCCAGAGTTGTGGGTGTTTCCATTTGTAGGTAGGATGTGAATTGATTTTTTTATGTAAGAATCATCACACAGTTCGGATCATGGATCTGTCTCCCATCCCTGTCTCTCACACCATGCTGAAAGAGCAGGGCAAGTATCTATCCTACTTGTCTTCATAACTTCATAGCTACCAGCTACTTCCAGCTTTGGATTTCCGGGGCCACTTGTGGGGTTTCTGTGTAGTAACCCCCAGTGTTTGTCCTATCTGCCCCTTGAACCCATGGAAACTTTTTGCACCACACTGTCTTTGGCCAAGGGGTTTCAGACATGAATTCTTCCTTGAACACAGAAGGATGTGGGTGTGTAAAGCTGTGTTAGCCTGTGTAGTCCCACCATTAGGTGAAGCCCCGGGCAAGGTCAGTATTCCATAGTGCAAGAGAGAAAGATGAAAATGTAGCAGACTTTTTCATTGTCTATTTCAAAAATCAGGATAGTGTACTCCTATCTAATGAGGGTGATGATGCTTCCATGTCTGCTGATAGCAGAGTAAGATGTCACACAAGTATTATATGCTTTTAAAAGAGCAAGTTAGTATTTTCCATCCAGGAGCTCTCTCAGGAGCTTGTGGTTATTTATTTTGAAGAAATAATTGGTAATCCTTGGGAATCGCTAAGAACAGGAAGTTTGCAAAAGGGCAGATGAGGGGGGACCTGCTAATGGCCAGGATATCCAAATGCAGGCGAATTTGGCTAATGGGGAAAATATAGTTTACAGGAAAAAAAACAACTTGTTGGGCAGATGTGATTGACTCCTAAATACAAGCCTGCAGTGTGTTGAATTCTTCAGAGGAGGTGTGTGAAGGCATCCACACTCTTTGCTCAGCTGGGCATGTTCAGAAGTGCAGCCACGTGCAAAGTCCTACTTAGTGTGAGAAATGGACTGGGCTGGGAAGATCTGTCTATGCCTTGCTTCCCTGGAACAGCTTCATGAGGAATGTAGCAGAAAGAAAAAATACACTGCTTGGATGCAGGCTAAGACCAGATAAGGACCTTACTTCAAGTGTGGGTGAGCCCAGTCCTATGGCCTGGCTTTCCAGGGTATTGCTGTTGTCTTAACAGGATGTTGAAATGAAGGGAATGCGTATGAGAACAGGGGATGTTGCAGAGCTTGGGATCACACCTCATGGTGTCACTCAGCCTCAGCTTATCCAGCTGTTTGGAATGTGTCTGTCTTCAATGAGGGGGAAACCCCAGGGTCTCTTTAATCTCACAAAGAGTTGCTAAGTAGTCCTAGAAAGTAAAAATTAAACAGAAATGAGGTGAGCTTTCCTCAAGGTGCTGGTAGAATGCTTTCCAAGTCATGGCAAGCTGCTATTCTCAAAGGCATCTTGGCAAGCAGCACCAGGCTCCCTGCAGGGGTATCTAGATAAAAGGTAATGGGCTGTGCTGCTCAGGAAGCCAGACTAAGTGATCTAATGATTTTTCCTCATCTCTGTTGATTGTGGAGCTATTCTTTTAAAGACTTTAACTGGTGGCACTGGCCTCTGTCAAACAGGGTAAAATGGTCCTGCAGCTCTCCAAGGAGCCATCGGCACGGCTGCTGAAACACGTCGTCCGCTGCTACCTTCGCCTTTCCGATAACCCCAGGTAAACATTTTAGGAGTTTGGGCAAGGGCTTCTCCTGTGCCCTTGGAAGCACAGCTCTTCAGTTCTTCTCCACAGTGCCCCACCTGTCAGCTTAGTATGGAAGATGGGTGGGGTTTTGCTTTGATTTTTTTCTTGCTAGTCACAGCAGCTTTTATGGTGCATGGGAGCAACAGTGACTGTTGGGGGATTGTGTAAATTCCAGCTGTGCAGGTTACTACTGCCTGAGCTCATGTAGCTTGAACAAGATACAAAGGAGGGCCTGAGGTGGAAGGTACACTATGCTCTACCTCTTCCATATCAAGACAGGCTGTTAGCAGTAGATGAAATTCAGCTGAGAGAATACAAACTGTTCTCCTGCTGACCAGTAGCCCTGCCCAAAGCTTCTGGGAGTGTATTTGTTGCCTCAGTGTCTCCTAGCATTGCATCACTTTGCTGCTGGATGTGGGAGTGCAGGGGCTGCTTGGCGGGGTTTAGTGTCAGGGGTGGGAGCTGTGCTGGCTGGCTGAATGCCATCTGCTGCAGTGCTGCTGCTCAGTGCTTTCCTTGGCTGGCTGTAGCAGGGAGACCTCCAGGCAAGGGAATGCTGTGTCCCCAGTGGGGTTTCCTCCCCTCTTGCCCCTGTGAGTTTATTTGTTGGGCCCTGTTTCTTGTCTCTTGATGTAGGGCACGTGAAGCTCTCAGGCAGTGCCTTCCTGACCAGCTGAAGGACACCACCTTTGCCCAGGTCCTGAAGGACGACACCACCACAAAGCGCTGGCTGGCTCAGCTCGTCAAGAACCTGCAGGAGGGTCAAGTCACTGACCCACGGGGCATCCCTCTTCCTCCGCAGTGACTGCTGGGGGAGGTGGGGCACTGGGGAAGAAACAGCTCAGGTTTACAAAGAACCAGGAACAGGTGACCTCTTCTGCAACAAACTGGGCACGCCAGCTGGCTGCTGGCCTGTCGGACCATCCCACCCAGCCAAAGGGCTGCTCTGTAGCAGTGCAGCAAGCCTCCGGGGATCCCAACACCAGCAAACGCTGATACTACAGCTTCAAAAAAATCAATAAAAACAATCTGTGTAGATCCCAGTCTCTCCGGGAGGCTTGGGTGGCATCTCTTCCCCCACCTCCAGGCAGGGGGTAGTGCAGATGTCCACTCTTCCAGCAAACTCAGCCTCTGCCCAAGTGGTGCACAACAGCAGGAATGTGCACCACGTCCCTCCAGTTCCTTGTCAGTTCTTGTTTACATGTTTGTTTAGATGAGTGAACTGAATAAAAGCTGATCCAGTTGTTTTATCCCCTCCTTACACTGCTACTCAGCTGCAGGTAGTCCAGGGACAGCTTTTTTTCCTGCCAGCACATCCTTGCTCCTGGCTCTGCATCCATCTGGCACAGTGAGCTTCTCTCTTTCTTTCCTTTGGCGTGGAGGGAGTGGCTGCAGCCAGGCCACTGTGGTGCTTGCCCCGGGAGGAGGGGTGGATTACTTGCAGTGAGCCCATGTGTCATAAGGTTGCTTCACAGAGCTCTGGGGAAGGAGAAGACAGCAGGATTGTGCCTCCTGTGCTGTAAATAGTTCACTCCCACAGCTGACCAGCGGCCCGAGGCTGATGTGTGCTGGCCTCTCATCTAGACCTGGGAAGGCTGCTGGCTGGCTTATCACATGGAGCTCAGTGTGAGGGCACCTGCCTTGAGGTGGTGGCCAGGCCACCGACTGATCTCCTGCTGCCTGCAGGCTCCAGGTATGCTGCCTTCTGCTCCCACTGCTGCCCGCCAGGCGCCTCTCAGTCCTGTCCCCTCCCTTCCCCCCTCCTCCTCCTCCCTCTGCCAGCCAGGTGCATCTATTTCAGCTTTGAAACCTGCCTTGGCATCTGCCACGGCCCCACTGCAATTAACCTGGACCAGCAGCCACTTATCTGCCGCCCCTGTGCCGAGGGGCCAATGCAGCCGCAGGGAGCTCTCGGAAGCAGTGGAGGAGCTCCCGGGCTCTGCGGCAGCAAAGCCTGCTCTTGGCTGCAGGCAAGCCTGGGCAGCTACTTAATTTCTCCCCCCTCTTCGAGTAGCCCATTTTGCTGATCATCTGCAGTGTGTGCCAACAGTGTCTTAAATCCCATCATTTCCCTTCCCTCCTCTCACAGCCTTGCATAACAAGGGCAGAGCACAGCCTCTTCCTTGCCCTCGGGTTCCTGTTTTATAACCATTGCCTTTTCCCTCCTTTTCACCCTGACCTTGCCAGGGTGTGAAAATGCTTCTGTTTGGTTGATTGTGTTTTTAAAAATTCCGATTAATAAATAATAAAACCCCATCCAGCACAGATTGGTCCCGGTCTGGTCTCTCGGGGGGAGTGGGGGCAAGCAGCGCGGCTGGGGTTTGTCGCAGACGGGAGGAAGGGCAAGATGTGCCACTTTGGGGGTATGAGCGTGGAAGAGCGACCTTTTCCCAGTGCGAGGTGGCTTTGTCCCTGTGGTGCCGCATCTCTTTGGACGGGTAGTGTGCCGGAGATGCTGCCCTGTTTTGCTTCGCAGGAAGGCAGCGAGCCTGCCAGGGAGAGAGCACTTGCCTCCCTGAAGCGTCTTCGCGAGCGCTGCCGCACTCTCCGGCGTCCAGGTCTGTGAGAGCATCGCCCACTCCAAAGTTCGGTCCTTGCCCCTCACCCTTTGCCCCCAGCTTGGATCCCTATGGGTGCAAGCGGGTCTGGGGACAGACAGGCTCAACCGGAGGATAAGAGTGGGGGCTCGACCCCAAACGAGAGGCTCTGCAGGGTGCTCCCAACCCGGCCGGCCCCTCCGCTGCCTTCTTTACCTGCCCCCCCCGGCTCCGCCTCGGGAGTGGCGTGACCTTAATCCGAAACGACCTTGAGAGGCAGCGGCAGCGGGTCGTGCGGGGCCGGGGGCGCCCCGCGGGGGCGGGGGACCGGGGCCGGGGCCGGGGGAGGGCTCGCTGCCCGGGCGCTGCCGAAGGGCGGGCAGCCCCGGCTCCGTGCGGCTGCGGCGGCGGAGCACCGGCGGAGCGCAGCGGCAACGGAAAGCGGCAACGGAAAGCGGCAACGGAGAATGGGTACGGAGCGGCAACGGAGAACGGGTACGGAGCGGGCGTCCTGCGGAGGGGAGGGGGCGACGGCGGGTGCGACATCCAGGTTCTGGGAGCCCCTCTCTCGGGCTGCCGTGCCCCGGAGCGGCTGCACGGTCGGGGCGGCGCGGGACAGAAGTGCCGGCGATTTTGTCTCCTTTGACATAAGGTGTGATTTGTCCCCTGAGCTCCAAATTCCTTGGGATTTGCCGCCCCATCCCGCAGCCCCTTGTCTGTTCCCCTTCTGCCCCCGTCAGCTGGCGGCTGAGCAAAGCTCTCGGACAAGGGCAGTTTATACGCGCACTGGGACAGCGACGTGCGGCGGTGCCTGAAGGGGAGTGAGGGGTCATCCTTCTCTGTTCTGGCACGCTCACCCGTACGGTGGCATTTTATTCTGCCGGGCTGCTCTGCACTGGAGCTGCTGGGGACCATTCACACTCACTGTCCCTCCAGCTCTGCTGGGGCCTGTCACCACCAGGAGAGACGCTGCGATGGCTCAGAGTGTGCTGGGGTAGTTGGGGCTGTTCCGGCAGCAGGCAGCTGCCCTGCGGGAAACTCTCGGGTTGGGTTTCTCCATACCCTGGCTCTCCTCCCGCTTGGCTCAACAATGTAATTCAGACTGGGGCAAGGGGGCCTGCATGGGGCCAGGCTGTGAGGGGCTCACGGCATCCCTCACACAACAGGAGAGAGAAGAGCAGATGGGTCTTTGCATCCACATGCTCTTCCTTGTGCATTCTCGTGGTTCCTTGGATTGGAAGGGGGCATCCTTTCTTTGCTGCCCTTATGGGGAAGGCACTGCTCCATGGTTGGACTGGCAATGCTTGGGCCGTGCTGGGAGCCTGGAAGGGCTGGCACTGGGGGAGAAACTTAGCTCCAAACTCTCAGTGTGGTTAATAGGCCCAAGGGCTACGAGCTGCCCCTTTGCATGCTGCCACCTTGTACACATGCATGGCAGGGTGCCAAGAGGACGATAGAACTGTTGGTGGCACTGAGCCCATCTTTGTCCTAGTCCAGCATGTCTCCCTGCGTCTCCAGTTCTGGTGCCACCCCAGCTTCCCTAAGACATGCCCATCTCCCTCATCTGCTGTGGCACAGGGGCTGCAGAGCTGGTGAGCACCTGGAGCTGGGGCCCTGTGAAGTGTCTGTGCCAGGCTGGGTGCTGCTGGAAAGCAGGAGAGTGCTGGCAGATGTGGGACTGGGGTTGTCCCCCCTGGTTCCCTGAGGGCCATGGGGTGCAGGGGCTGAGAGCACACTGTGGAGGGTGGATGTGGGGCACTCCTGGAGCTGTGCTAGCTAGCATCAGGGCACTGATTCTGAAGGGCACAAGAGGAAGACAGGGCTGCCCCCATTTTTGGGTGCAGGCACTCCAAGTCCTGGGCCACTGGGTCAGTGCTCTGTGGGTTGAATGTGGGGGGATACAGGCACTGCAGCAAGTCCTTGCAGTCTGAGCCTTGCAAGAAGGACCAGTGTTGGGAAAGCACAGCCCCAGCACTGGGCACACTACTGGAAGGCATTTGGGATGGCACCCCAGCTACTCCATGTCTTCAGCAACATGTGAGGTCTCCAAGGGTGGACAGACAATCCCTGTGTGCCCTGGGGACAGTCAAATAGCCTTGACTAGGGTGTCTCACAAGAGCAGAGCCACAGCCTGGGCAGTGCTGTTCTGCCCTGCTGAGCCACATGGAGCAGGGGGTGGCTGCTGTCTGGCCTGAGAGCCCACAGGGGTCTGGCAGCTGGGCTTGGCAGCTGCCCGCACGCTGACAGCACCAGCTATTCCCAGCCCTGTGTGACCTGTGCCTGTGCTGAGTCAGGGACCCAGGGCACAGCTGCCACCCCTGCACCCTGGCACAGAGCCCTTTGCTCCCAGGGACCCTGGGTCCCCTCCTGCACCCAAACCCCAGCCCACCAGCTGCGGCATCCGCTCCTCCAGGGCCCAGCTCCAGCACCTGGGTGACAGGCACATCCAGTGATTTGTCAGCATAATTAAAGTCTCAACAGCCTAATCAAAGTCTCATTGTCCAGTAGTATTTATAGACACACTCACTGCCATGTGCTCCTGTACCGCTGCCGGTGCAGTCACTGCCTGGGGTGCTGCTATTCCCTGGGCAGAAGAAGCTGTAGGAGCTGAGGGTCATTGCTCTGTGTTCTCTTCCTTGCTATCACAGCTGTGCTTTTCCTTTACTTTCAAATTTACTGATTGGGGTTGTTTCCTAGGTGGTGGGGGTGTTCTTGGGCACTGCCAGAGCAGTTTTTCCTGGTTCCAGGCTGCTGCTTCTTACCTGGGAGCAGCAGCCTGGAAGCAGCAGGGCTTCAGTACCCGCTGGGCTGTGGGGCGTCAGTGCTGGCAAGTTTTTCTGTTTTCCACCAACACCTTTTGAGCTCCGGCTTCCCGGTAACACAGATTAATATTTCATGAGTGTGGCGGTGTGAACTCGACACTTAAGGAATGCAATGACCCAGCAGGAGACAGACACAGGTGCGCTCAGACGCGGGCAGGGGCGCGCACACCTCGCACACACGAGGGTATGGCTGGAGCCCACTCGGTGGGAGACAGCACGAGGGTCTGACCTTGCTTCCCCCAGCCACCTTCTCTCTTCCCTCCCCAGCAGCTGCCAGCGTGGAGAAGGCAGAGCCATGGCATCACTGCTGTGCAACGCCCGTGAGTGCCCCAGCGGAGGATGGGTGCAGGGCAGGGCATTGGGCCATCTGGATTTACGCCAAGGCAAATCTGGCTTCTGGGTTGAGCTCACCATGCTGCGCTCAGAAGCATCCCTACCCCACTGTGGCCATTGGGATTTGGGCTTGGAAGCACCAAGGGTGGATGGAAAGGGTTGATGGGGAATTACCCTGTGCACCTCCTGTGGTGGAAGGGAGTTTGTTTCTGGTTCATCCCTCCTCCCTCACGGATTGAGGGACCATGTGTGACCCCAGAGGTGAGAGGAAGCCAAGTACAGGGCACAGTGCCTGGATACCCCCACCCTCAGTGATGCAGCCCATGCTGCCCCCAGGCATCCAGCTCACAGACACGCTGGAGCAGATGCAGCAGGGGACTCTGATGCGCAAAGTCAAGTCCAAGAGCTGGAAGAAGCAACGTTACTTCAAGCTGCAGGAAGACTGCATGACCATCTGGTACCAGTCCAAGAGGACAGGCAAAACTGAGTCTGCCTGTGAGTATCAGCTGTTGTGTGTTATCAGTAGGTTTCAGAGTAAACAGGGGATGTGAAGGTTTGGAGATTCTTGGGCCATGCTTGCTAAAGGTGCTGGGGGATTGAAGAAAGGCTCTGCATGCATGTGTGATCTCTTCTCACCCACACCTCTCCATGAAACATCCTGCCCACAGCAGGACCCGTGGGTCAAAAGGGCTGGGTAGGAATTGCAGCGGATACAAATAGAACCTCTGGAATGCCAGGGCAGGAGTAAGCAGACAGAGGGGCAGATGGATAACTGGCTGACTTGATAGTTCAGCAGTTAATGGATAGATAACTAGCTCAGGGGATGGATGGATGGATGGATGGATGGATGGATGGATGGATGGATGGTTGGATGGAGTGGAAGAAGGAATGACTGGAAGATGTCTGCGGGCGGTGTCCCTTGCCCTGTGGTCCTTGTCTCCTGCAGACAGGCCTGCCCTCCCTCTGCCCCAGTCTCCATCAGCGATGTGGAGACGGTGCGGGAAGGGCACCAGTCGGAGGTGCTGCAGAGCGTGGCTGAGGAGTTCCCCCCCGAGCGCTGCTTCACCA
Organism: Ammospiza caudacuta; assembly: GCF_027887145.1. Classification (NCBI taxonomy): domain Eukaryota; kingdom Metazoa; phylum Chordata; class Aves; order Passeriformes; family Passerellidae; genus Ammospiza; species Ammospiza caudacuta. The sequence goes on along the minus strand of NC_080600.1, from coordinate 28,783,107 downwards.
TCGTCTTCTACGGCCGTCGCGGCAACCTGGACCTCGTGGCTGGCTCGGCAGAGGAGGCACAGTGCTGGATACAGGGCCTGCGTCAGCTCATCGAGGTGGCCACCACCATGGACCAAAGGGAGAAGATAGACCAATATCCTTCCTGAGAGCACCACTCTGCCCCCACACCCAGTGCTGATCATCCCCCAGGCCCTGTGTTTTCAGCCTTATCCCAGCGTGTAGCTGTTGTGGGTCTCACCATCTGCACCAATGCAGGGCACAGGAAAAGGAAAAGATGCCCTCTGATACTACCCAACCCCTTTTCTCATAGCCAAGGTCCTTTCCCTTAACATTTGCCCTGGTTTCCCGCACATGGATTCGTGACTGGTTCCAGAAAGCTGACAAGAATAAGGATGGGCGCATGAACTTCAAGGAGGTGCAGCGTCTCCTGAAGATGATGAATGTGGACATGAACGAGGATCATGCCCTGAGGCTCTTCCAGGTAAGCCCTGCACCTGAGAGCCTGGGGGGATTGGAGAGGGACTGGAGGGGCTGGAACAAGCTGTACAACACCTCCTTGCAAAGGGATCTGGTCACTTTCCATCCATCCATCCATCCATCCATCCATCCATCCATTTGTTCACCCAACTACCTGTTTACCCAAACAAACACCAATTTGCTCATTTATTTGTTAAACTAACACTCTCTTCCTTCCTCCCATTCATTTGTCCATCCAGCTGTTTATCTGTCTACCCAGCTAACCAGCCCTCTGCTTTCTTATCCCTCCCTCCCATCCGTCCATCAGTCCACCCTACCAGCCTCCATCTGCCCATTCGTCCATTCCCCACTGATCAATGCCTGCCACTGGCACTGGTGTGGGGTCTCTGTGCCCTCTCTTTGGGGTGGGAGAATCCTCCCACAGCCACTTTGGTGGCCAGGACACCTTGCTGTGTCCCATCTGGATGCTGAGTGAGCCCCCTTGCAAACAGGATGCTGACAAGTCAGAGTCGGGGACGCTGGAAGGGGAGGAATTTGTGCTCTTCTACAAGGCTCTCACGCAGCGTGAGGAGGTGCAGAGCCTCTTCCAGGAATACTCTGAGGATGGAAAGAAGCTGACACTGCTGGAGCTGACGGATTTCCTGCGGGAGGAGCAGCTGGAGGATGAGGGCACAGAGGAGCTGGCCATGGAGCTCATTGACAAGTATGAGCCATCGGAGACAGGTGAGAGCTGGCTCAGACATCAGCTGTGCTCTGCTTGGGGGCAAGGAGGGGTCACAGACTCACAGTCCCGTGGCAGAAACATTCCCAGCCCCGTCCTGGTGTGAATGGAAGACTCACCAAGGTGTGATCTGGGTGCAGTTTCCCTTCATTTGGTCTGTTCCTGGACCATTTTGGTGTAGAAGGTTGACCACCCATGGTGTGCAAGCCTCAGCTTTGGGATCCACTGCCCACCTTTCCAAAGTTACTGCTCTGCTGCGCCTTTCTGTGCCCCAGACTCTGGCAGCAGCTGTGGCCATCAGTTTAGGGATTCTGGGAGCCTCCAGCAGCCCTGTTTGGCCCCATTCTGCCTCTTCCATGTCCCTGGTGTTGCTGAACCTTTCTCCTCTTGTGCCTGCAGCCCGGACCCGCCATGTGCTGAGTGCTGATGGGTTCCTCATGTACCTCTGCTCCCTGGAGGGCTCCATCTTCAACCCCCAGCACCGGGGGCTGTGGCAGGACATGAGCCAGCCCCTCTGCCACTACTTCATCTCCTCCTCCCACAACACCTACCTGATAGAGGATCAGCTCCGGGGCCACAGCAGCATCGAGGGCTACATCAGGTAAAGGGACTGCTCCCTTCCAGCTCCCTTCCAACACCCTCCCACTCCAGTGTCATGTCCTGAGCAGGGTGAACCCCAGAAGCTCCTTTGCTCCTCCGCAGTCCAGCACTCCTCTGGCCGTGCCCTGCATGCAGCAGCATCCCCATCCTTGGTGGGTGTCCCTGGTCCCTCAGGGGTGACACCCACAGGCAGAGGGGAGGGCAGGGAGCGGGTGCCCTGGATGAGTGCAGGGTTCCAGGGGTGACAACCCACCCGCAGGGCTCTGAAACGAGGCTGCCGGTGCCTGGAGGTGGATTGCTGGGACGGGCCAAACGGGGAGCCCATGGTGTACCACGGCCACACCTTCACCTCCAAGATCCCCTTCCGGGAGGTGGTGAGCACCCTGGGGAAGTACGCCTTCAAGGTAAGGCACCTGCCCCAGCTGCTGGGGGTCCTGGGTGGGTGAGGGTACACAGCAGTGGTGGGGCAGTGGTGCTGAGGCTCACATACCTGCTGATGCAGCAGGACTGCTCACACTGCGGGGAGGAGGGTGGTGGCTGTGTCCCTTTCCGGGGGATAGCACTGGGGGGTCTGACCTACAGCCTGCACTGTGCAGTGCCAGGGGATGGGGGCTCCTGTGTGGGGGATACTGAGGGATTGGAGGGGTATGAAGGTCTCAGAGGAGACACGAACACAAGGGGCTCCATCCTGGCACTGATCATACCTGGATGAAGCCCTTGTGAGAGCTCACCAGCCCCACCAAGGCTTATTTCCAGGTGTGCATGTTGCTCCTCAGACCTCGGACTACCCAGTGATCCTGTCCCTAGAAAACCACTGCAGCATGGAGCAGCAGGAGGTCCTGGTCCAGCAGCTCAAGGACATCCTGGGGGAACAGCTCCTCACCACTACCATCGATGGGCATGTCCCCTCCCAGCTCCCATCCCCAGAGGTATGGACAGAGCACAGCTGTGCAGGGCATCTCTGTCCTGCCCGAGAGTGCGGCCAGGAGGTGGATCTGCTGTTCAGAGAATAGGCCAACCTGTTCCAGCATTGTCCTGCTCCACTGGAGCATTTGAGGACACTGGGGGAGGGTACTGTGTCCTTATGGTCACAGAAGTGCCAAGACTGTCCCCAGGGTTGTCTCCCCAAGTCCTGCAGAATCAGACAGTGGGGCAAAACTCTCCTACTCCATTCCCTTCTGAGTGCTGAAGGGACTGGTCTTGCTGGCCTCCAGCAGTGCAGGATCCAGGCCACAAGGCCCATGGAGGCACTGGGTAGCTCAAGGTGCTTCTCTATCCCCAACTCCACAGGAGCTGAAGCACAAGATCTTGCTGAAGGGCAAGAAGATTGGGCGGCTGGAGGACACCCTGGACGGGCCAGGGGATGAGGCTCCTGATGTGTCTGACGATGACAATGGGGCAGAGGCAGAGGAGGGGAGGCGGAGGGCAAAGGTAAGTGGCCCAGGCTGGGGACCACTGGGAGAGCTGAGTCCCTGGACACGGCTATGAGCTGTGGTGACATCTTACTGCATGGAGGAGACAGAGACTGCAGGGACATCACCAGGCAGGGAGGACAGCCTTTTCTGCCCCTGGCCATGCCAGCACTCTCTTTGTTGTGGTGGCAACATATTGGAGGTCCCCTGCTTGCTCTATTTCTGGCAAGAACACTGCTCATAGTGGGGATGCTGCCACCCACCAGCATACTCCTGGCTTCTCTTACCTGCCCTGGCTCAACAGCCCCTGCCTTGGGTGAGTGCTGGTGGATGGTGCTCCCATCAGGAGGGACCCAACCTGGCTCTGCCTTGCAGAAGGACAAGGAGACCTTGGCACAAGCATTGTCTGACTGTGTCATCTACTGCAAGAGTGTGCCCTTCCGGGGCTTCCAGGAGGCCCGCAGCCATTCCCGGCCCTCGGAGATCTCCTCCCTCTCTGAAGCCAAGGCCAGGAAGCTCATCCGGGATGAAGGTGAGATGGGGGGCTGCAGTGGCACCAGGTGACTGGGACAGAGTAGAGGGAGCTGATGGCTTCCTCATGGGGTAGTGCAAAAGCCTCCTGAAACTGGGGTTCCCTCCCTGTCTGGGAGAAACAGGGTCCAGTGGGGCTGTACTGTGGGGTTTGGCTCTGGTAGGTGATGAGGTTATTGGCTTAGAAAACAAAGCAGGACACCTGGATTCCTGAGCAGGGAGAGGGATGAGAATCGGTGGGTGGGTGGATAGACATATAGATAGATAGATAGATAGATAGATAGATAGATAGATAGATAGATAGATGGATAGATAGATGGATAGATGGATAGATAGATAGATAGATAGATAGATAGATAGATAGATAGATAGATAGATAGATAGATAGATAGATAGATAGATGGATGGACGGACAGTACATGTGGGTGACTGTACAGGCCACAGAACAACAAGTGGGCCTCCTGCTCTATCCCTAGGAAATGAGTTTGTTCGCCACAATGCCTGGCAGCTGACACGCATCTACCCCAGTGGGATGAGGGCTGACTCCTCCAACTACAGCCCCCAGGAGATGTGGAATGTGGGGTGCCAGATCGGTATGGCCGGGGTGGAGCAGGGCTGTGGGCTGGGGTCCTGTGCTAGTGCCATCTACAACCCCATCTGGAGCCAGGTCGGGTTGCCAGCTCTTGCACTGCTCTGGGGGTGTTAAAGCATTATCACCTTATTCCCCTATGCAACTCCACATCTCTCTGGCTGTGGGGACAGGCTGGTTTTCAGCTCAAAGCAGAGTGTGGTATCTCCAAGCTGTTCTGAACCCTTTTCCCTGCCACCTCCCTCCAGTGGCCTTGAACTTCCAGACAGCTGGCATGGAGATGGACCTGTGTGACGGGCTCTTCAGCCAGAATGGCTGCTGTGGCTACGTGCTCAAACCACCCTTCATGAGGGACAAGGAGACTCTCTTCAACCCCAGTGACCCCAGCAGCCGGGAAGGCCCCGGCCCCATCACCCTGACAATCCAGGTACAGAGGTGTGGAGGGACCCTGGGGAAATTGTGACAGTGTCCTGGGGTTCTGCTGGTCCCAGACAGATGGGGACACTGTTGGGCAGTGTGCTGGAGCCCAGGAGGCTCACGAAAGACAGATTTGGCCTTGCAGGTAATCAGTGGGCAGCAGCTGCCCAAAGTGGCCAACAGCAAGGAGGGAGCCATCATTGACCCACTGGTGCGTGTGGAGATCTACGGGGTCCCCGCGGACCAGGCGCACCAGGAGACCAAGTACATTGAGAACAATGGTGAGACCCCCAGCAGCACCATGGCCCCTGCTGTGCCCCTGCTGTCCTTCCCTCTCTCAGCACCAGCTCTCTCTTCCCAGGCTTTAACCCCCGCTGGGATGAGACACTGCAGTTTCAGCTCCACGTGCCCGAGTTGGCCCTCATTCGCTTTGTGGTGGAGGATTATGACAAGACTTCCAGGAATGATTTTGTGGGTCAGTTCACCCTAGCATTTGCCAACATCAAACCTGGTGAGTGGCTCCTGCTCAGTGGTTTTGGGCACCCAGAACAGCCCTGCAAGCATATGTGGGGCTCAGCTGGGTACTAGAGAGGAGGGTGGGATTCCAGTTAGCCAGAACCTTGCTGTCCTTCCTGCAGGATATCGGCACATCCATCTCCTCTCAAAGGATGGCACCAGCATCCCACCCTCTTCGCTCTTTGTCCACATCCGCATCACTGAGCCACCTGGCCCTGAGCAGGATTGAGCTCATGGGGTGAGCAGCACCCAGATGGAAGCCATAGAACCAGCTCCAAACAGCTGGGGCCACAGAGACAACCAACTTGCCCTCTTGTTGACCTGTCTCTGCCATCCCTGTGTCATTGTTGCTGCTGTGATTCCCTTTGCAGTAGCCTCCGAGGGCTGAGAAAAAGTACTGACCTCCCCTTTGCAGGTTCAGGATGCTGCTGCCCATGCATGAGTGTGGGGTCTGTGCCAGTGCAGCTCCCTGCACCCTCCACAGGCACCCTGCCCTGGCCCACGGTCAGAGCTTGACTGTGGGGAGGAGGAGAGATGGTGTGTGGCCCAGCTCTGCTGCAGGGGCTGGTCCCCTCCCAGTCAGAGGAGCAAGGCTGGAGCTGAGCAAACCCCAGGGCTGGGCACAGCTGGGAGTGGAGTTGGTCCTCACTGCCCCCTAACCCTGCAGAGCCCGTTGGCCCCTACAACCCAAATTAACCCTTATCCTATCCTTTCTCTGTAAGCAACTTAATAAATTGTTCAGTGACAAACAGGTTCAGGTCTGGGTGCAGTGATGCTGGGGAGAGATGGGGAGCTGAGCTTGGGTTTGTGCTCCTTCCCTGTGGGCACATGGCCCACTGTTCACACAGGGGTTCCAAGCAGCACAAAGAAACAGAACTGAGCAATTCCTTTTATACAGTTGTGTATTTTACAACCCATATACATATATGCCTGTATATACACACACATACATCTCTGCAGCAGGCCTGTGCCACCAGCACCTTAGAGCAGTTGGGATTGAGCCTCACTGTGCTGTACCATCCTTCTCTGCAGGGCACTCTCCTCCTTGCTCCATCCTGGGGGGCCCCTTGGCCTGGCTCTCCCTCTGCACGCTGTGGAGGTGGACGGTGTGTGTGCTGGGGTCCTTTCCCACCCCCTGGCTAGGGTCAACAGCCCTGTGCTCAGGGTGATGCCGTTGGATGTGTTTGATGACCTGGAACTTCTGCTTGGCCTTGTAAGGGCAGTAGCGGCAGAAGAAGGGGTGCTCGTTGGTGTGGGTCAGGTAGTGGTGGCGCAGACCAGCTGCCCAGCGGAAAGCGCGCCCGCAGGCGTTGCACACATAGGGCTTCTCCTCGCTGTGCTTCTTCAGGTGGGTCTTGAGGAGAAAGCGAGTCTTGAAGGCCTTGCCACACTGCTCGCAGATGAAGGAACGGGCCTCCTGGTGCCGCGTCTCCTTGTGCACCCGCAGGGCGTCTGCGCGGTTGGTGCAGTACTCGCACTCATCGCACCGGTATGGCTTCAGGCCTGAGGCAACAGGGAAGGAAGGGGATGGCACCGGGATGGGGGCACCGTGCTCTCCAGTGCATGGGTCTCACCATCCCTGTGACAGAGCATCAGTCCCCAGGGACTCCCCCCTACATCCCATTTTAGCAGGCACACCAAGATCCCCATTTCCAAGGCACCAAATAGTGCCACCCACATTTCCCTCCCACCTGAGAGCACTGCCCCCACCCCATTAACACAGGATAATGTGCTGCCCCCTAAATGTCCTCCTCTGTCTCTAGCTGGGCCACTGGCAGAAAAGAAGCATGGAGCAGCCCCAACACCCTCCCCAGTGCTCAACAGCTTGTCCTCAGTGGGCAGCACTCACCCGTGTGCTTTGTCATGTGGTACTTGAGCTGGTTCACCCACTTGCATTTGTAGCCGCAGTCAGGGCAGAGGTATTTCCTCTCCTCCTTGTGGATCCGCATGTGATACTGGGCAGGAGGATAGGGTCAGGATGAGACCATGGCCCCGGCCCTGGGGATGTGCAGGGCTTTGGGGTGGCAGTGAGAGGCTCAAAGACAGCTCTGACATGTCCAGCTGCATGGGGCAAGGAGGACTGTGTGCTTGCTTGGCAGGCTATGGGCAAGGGGGATCCACACCAGAGTCAGGATGAGATTCCTGTACTGCTGAGCTGCTCTGTCCCAGCCCATGGATGGCACAGGCTTTGCTTCCCAGTTTGATATGTAAGGCAGATCAAATTAAAAGCCCAGCCCAACAGAGCTGAGCACATTGCACAGCCTGTCCCAGGTGGCCCCAGGAGACTCCAGCTCAGCCTGGCCATTAAAAAAGTCAATACTTCTTTTAGCAAAACCAGACTACTTCTCCCTCCATTACCCTATGCCTCCATCACCCACGCATTTCCTGTTCTAGAAAAAGCCCTTTACCATGCATCAGGATGCTAATCACCTACAGCAATGCGGGCAGGGGCACACTCTGCTTCCAAGAAAGCTGGAGGTTTCCCTGCACCCTGTCTAACTGGCACCACAGAGTATGCTGAAGCCAGCCAGCAGCCAAACTTCGCTTTCAGTAGTGCAAGGCTGCACCCAGAGATGTCAGCAAGAAAAGAAGTTAATTTAGACTGCTGCCATCTTCTTGCTTTGTTAAAAGTCTCCCTTACCCTTAAACTCCAACAGCAGAGAAGAAATGTATTGTACTGACAATGACTTTTATCTGCTTGACTCCTATTTCTGTTCAGCATGAGCCACTGAACACTGAGGATGAAACCTCCCCTTAGGAACTTCTTCCCCAAACCCCTGTGGCTGGATGCTCCTCAAGCAATGCAAATGGAGTAGGATACACTCCCAAGCAGAGCTCTTACCTTGAGACGTGAGGGGTCAGCGCAGGCATATTTACAGAGGTGGCACTTGTAGGGCTTCTCACCAGTGTGGATGCGGATGTGCCACGTGATCTTTTGCCTGTTCTTGGTGGTGTACTCACAGTCTGAGCACTTGTACACGCGGGTGCCCCCATGGCCCTTCATGTGCTGGTCAAACACAAGCTGGTGCTGGCAGGCAAAGTCACAGAAAGGGCAGTGCAGGGGTTTGTCCTGGGGGGCAGTCGGCTCGTGGCTCTCCATGTAATGCCGCACCAGCTGCTGCCGCTCCTTGGCTGCAAAGCTGCACAGCTCACAGCGGTGGCTGAAATGCTGCGTCTTGTGCTCCTCCAGTGCCTCCCGGGTGGCGAAGGTCTCCTTGCAGGTGCCGCACTCCAGGTGTGGGTGCTGCTTCTGCACGTGGCACTTGAGCGTGGCCTCACTGTGACACACGAAGTCACAGCGTGGGCAGCTGTAGGAAACCTTCTCCTCGTGCCGGCGCAGGACGTGCTGCTTGAGGGCCGTCTCAGAACTGAAGCGAGCCTCACAGCGGGAGCAGCCGAAGTTGAGCTCGCCGTGGTGGCAGCTGTTGACGTGGCGGGTGATGTCATTCTGCAGGTAGCTGCTGTAGTCGCAGAGCGGGCAGAAATGGGTGGGCGTCTTCTCGTGCACGCGCAGGCGGTGGATGCGCAGCTTGGAGTTGGTGCCGAAGGTCTGGCTGCAGATGCCGCAGGCGATGCGCCCCACACCGGTGTGCAGGGACTGGTGGGCCTCCAGGCGGTAGCGGCGCGTGGTGCTGAACTCGCAGTAGCGGCACTTGTGCGGCTTCACGCCCTCGTGCTTGATGAGGACGTGCTGCCGCAGGCACCGGGCCTGCTTGCAGGTGAACTCGCACTGGCAGCACTGCAACTGCGGCCGCTTGCTGTAATGCTTGCGGTGCAGCCTGCGGTGCAGCCGCAGGGCTTTGGCCACCTTGGAGGTGAAGGGGCAGGAGGAGCAGCGAAACTCACCCAGGGTTACGCAGCCCCTCTTCTTGTGTGTCTTCATGGCCCTTTCCTGGTGGCAGGTGAAGGGGCAGGTGGGGCAGGAGAAACGCCTCCTCTTGGGCAGTGTGGATTTTGGTGGGGCTACATCCAGTGGGAGCTCACTGGTCTGGTCTTTCTCAACACTGAGTGCGTCCTGCTCAGGCAGTTCAGTCCTTTGGGGTTCATCCTCAGGATGCATGATGTGCTTTTCAGCACAATGGCTCTTGAGGGCCCGCCGGGAGCGGAAGGTTTCAGGGCACTGGGAACACCAGAACTGCTCCAGGTTCCGGCAGCCATCCTCCACATGGGAGGTGATGGTGGTGATACGGGAACACACAAAGGAGCAGGCATTGCAGTGCAGCTTCCCTCCCTCCAGTCGGTATTTCTCTGAGGGTTTCCCAGACTGGGAGGCACCAGTGGCTCCACCTGGCTCAGTCCCATCCCCTTGCTGGGGAGGCTCTTCTGCCACCTCTGTGCTGCCACCCAGCAGGGATTTCTCAGAGGCATGACAGCCTGATGTCTGTGCCCCAGCCAAAGGAATGCCTGCTGCTGGTGTTTTATCAGATAGCAGTTCAGCTTCCCAAGGGCTCTCAGCATGACCAGACTCCTCTGAGCCTCCCTTCTCACTCCCTGCTGTTTCTGTACCATTATCACCAGGCTGGTCGGCAGGCTGGCACAGTCCAGGTGCCTCCTGATTGGTTGGTTTGAGGATCTTGTTGTTCTTCAGGAGAACAGGGCACTTCTTTAGGAGGTGGGTGTTGAGTCCCCTCTGCTGCTTAAAGCTGGCCCCACACTCACGGCACACGAGGGGGGCCCGGCGGCTCTGGCAGCTGGCTTTGGAATGCAGGGACATGGATTTCTCCTTCCGTGTGATGTACGAGCACTTCTCACACTTAAAGACCTGGCTCTCTGACTGCACCACCAGCATCTGCACCCTGCCCTCCAGCACCAGTGTCTCTGCCTGCTCTTTGTCCTGCTTCCGCAGAGCCTTCAGCACTGACTCCGAGCCACTCCTGGCACTGTCACCAGAGGTGGGCGCATCCTCAGGGACAGGCAGGTGGCCCTGTTCAGGTGTCTTCAGCATGCTGAGCCAGGCCTCTGGCAGCTTGGCTTGGCTGGTCTCACTCTCCTCAGTGTCTGCCACGACCTTGTGGTCTGAGCATGACCCCTCAAGGTGGCCCATGTCCTCCTTTAGGGTGTCTTTTCCCTGGTTGTCTCCTGCCTCTACACTGACCTTCACCACCTTGTCTTCCTGTACATCTACCTCTTCCTCAAAGTCTGGGATCTCTTCCAGTGTATTGCCACTGTCCTCCAAGCCAAGGCCACCCTGGGAGCCCAGCATCTCATAGGCTGCAGGAGGCTCCTTGCAGGACAGCATTTCCACGCACTCTGGCTGGGTCACACAGGCTTCTCCAGTCAAGTTCTCCAGGAGAGGGTCAGAGGAGACATTCAGTGCCTCCAAGTGCAAGGTGCAGCTCTCTGCCACATCTTCAGAAACACTGATCTCAGTAGAGCCTGTGGCAGCATTTCCTTGCATGCAGTCATCTTCCAGAGCATTGCCAGCAATAGGACAGCTCTGCTCCCCCTCGCCCCTCTCTGCCTCGCTGCTGCTCTCTGGTGGAGCGGCATCCTGCTCAAGGAGGGGCACCATGAACACTTGCTGGTAGCCCTCTTCTCCCTGGGACTCCACCTGGGATGGCTTCTCCTTCATCCACTGCTCCTTGCCAGTGAGGGGGGAACTGGCATCCACATGCAGGGCTGCACCGACCTCATAGCCAAACAGTGCCTCAGATGAGCTAATCTCCAGCTCCTTGCTGGCATAATTTTCCAGCCAGTCCTTGTCACCAGGAACGTAGCCATGAATCTTGCGCTTATGGAAGAAGAGGCTGGTGTTACTGAAGGTGCAGTACGAACAGAGGGCACAGCGAAACTCCTTCTGCTTGGTGTGCTTGCAGTTCTCATGGTTCAGCAGTGCCTGCTTGTACTTGGTCTGGTAGGTGCAGTACTGGCACTGGAAGACGGGAACCTGATAGTTCTGCGAGTGCTTGGCCTGCATGTGCTTCTGCAGCTCGTACTTGCGCTTGCAGGCGAAGCCGCACACCTCACAGATCAGGCTTTTGCCCTGGTGCCGCAGCTTGTGGCTGCTCAGCTGGTCAGCACGGTGACAGCGGTATGAGCACTGGTTACACTGGTACCTGCAGGGACAAGCACAATCTGTCAGGCAGCACGAGGAATTGGGGCAGGCTGAGCTTCATCAGGCACGCTGAGCTCTCCTTCCCCATCCCAGACAAACAGGGAAGGGGTACTGTTTGGTTTGCCAGATCTGACCTTTGCCATCCAGACAGCTCTAACCACAGGCAATTCCTCCCTGCTGCAGCCCCTGGCACAGCTGGTGCTTTACACCCCCAGCCTGGGACTGGAGATAGATTCCCTGAGTATTCCATACAGTGACTATATCAGACACGCACACTCTCACATGTGCATGCCAACAGCACTTCTAGCATCCCTGGAGGCAGACTAGACCCAAAGGAGGTGATAATTTGGCAGTCCTGAACAGGCCTTGACCCACAAACACCGATAGAGCAACGAACCCAAGCTCAGAGTTGCACCTCTGAGGTAATACACCTCCTTGGCAGCACAGAGACACCAAAACCAGCTTTGCCTCCACACCACCATGCTGTAAGTTCAAAACCCAAATTTCTTATGTACCAGAAAGGGCAAGGCAAGCATGAGAAAGTCTGGCACACAGTGCAGCCAGAAGCAGACCCCTGGAGCAGGATTTGGGGAGCTCTGACCATGCTGCCAGGGCAGTGGAGCAGGGGTCTTACCGGAGATCTCCTGTGTGCTTACGCATGTGGACGTTCAGGTAGTGCTTCCACTTGGTGATGTACCCGCACTCGGTGCACATGAAGTTCTTGTCGTTGGAGTGGGTCAGCATGTGCTTGGACAGGTAGCTCACATCCCGGCACGTGAAGTCGCAGAGCTCACACTTGTGAGGTTTCTCTCCTACATGCAACAAACAAATGCCTTTAGCATGACAGCCAGATAAAGCAACATGGCAGGGAAACAGCTCAGCAGGGAGCATGCAACAACTTCAGGCAAGTGATCCTGAGCTGGCAAAGCTGGTGGTGGGACCCAGGAAACCTGACCCAGCCCTCCCTGCCCACCCAGAGGCAGGACAAGACACCTTCCCCATCCCAGCTCAGCTTCTGGGACCCCTACAGGGGACACCCACCAGTGTGCAACAGCATGTGCCGGATGAGCACCCGCTTGTGCGCTGTGGCGAAGGCACACTCAGTGCACTTGTGGATCTTCTCATTGGCGTGCATCTTGCCCACATGGTCGTGAAACTCCACAGGGTTGAAAGTGGCATAGGGGCAGAAACTGCACTGGAGCTGCTCGCTGCCCGGGTGGCCCTGCTTCTTGTGCTTGCGGAAAACGTGCTTGTTGGAGCAGATGAAGTCACACTGCTGGCAGTGGAAGGCGTAGTGGGTTTTCCGGTGAGCCTCCATGGCCTCAGCCGTGCTGAAGAGCAGCGAGCAGGCGTGGTACTTGCACTCCACCGCCTTGATGCCATGAGCATCCTTGAGGTGACGGACAAACTCCTTACGGTCCTCTGCACAGTAGCTGCAGTCCCCGTGGAAGCAGCTCAGCCTCTTGGGTTCAGCTTTGTGAGTCTTCAAGTGCTCCTTGAGGGCCTGGCTGAGCCGAAACTTCTCCTCACAGACGGGGCAGGAGTAAACATCGGAGTAGAAGTTGGAGATGTCCTCGTGCATGCTGGCCATGTGGCGGTTGAGAGCGTTCTTCTCCACGGAGCTGTAGTGGCAGAGTGGGCAGCGATGAGCCTTCTCACCTGTCTCCCGCATCATGTGGATTTTCAGCTTGCTTTTGCTGGTGAAGTACTTGTGGCAGTTGGGGCACTGCAGGCTGGGGTCAGGGAAGTGCAGGTGGAGGTGCTCTACCAGGTGGGTCCGCTTTTTGAAGCACCGCTTGCATTCAGGGCACATGTGGGTTTTGTAGAGGTATTCGGAGCCTTCTGCAACATCCCCTGGGGGAACAAAGGAGGGGGAGCAGTTAATAGGGAAAAGATGGAGAGCGCAGGCAGATGTTCTGTCCCTGATCCAGTTGTGCCAGGATGAGGGTTTATACACATGTGCAGTCACACAGCCACCACCTACTCAGGACTGTCCCCAGCCCAAGCCACCACCACACTTCAGGTGAGTTCTTTCCAACTCACACTGGCAAAGCACAGCCTACATCAGGCCTGCCCACGTGCCCCTGGTCCCCAAAGCCAGGCAGACCTTTGCCTAAACCTGGCAGCACGCATGAACAGGAAGAGACATATTTGCTTGGGCAGAGGTTGGAGGAACAAGTGCACTGGTACATGCAGGAGATGTGAGGTCACCCATCAACCTAGGCCACATTTCCCTGCCCGCCCTGAGGATGTGGTGCTTGTTCACAAAGCCTGAGCAGCTCCTGGTAAGGCCCTGCATCCTACCTTTGAAGTGCTGTGCCTGTGGCACTCCAACTTTTTTGGGAGCTGCCTTCCCATCCTCTTTGGCCTCGGCTTCACAGAGGCTCTCACCATCCTCCTCTGGTGATTCATCCCCACTGCTGTCCGAGTCCTCTTCTCCAGCTGATGCTTTCTGTCCCTTCAAGGAGCTGTCCCCAGTACCTGCAGGCTTTGCTGGCCTGGCTTCTGCTGTGCTGGCTTTCCAGCCAGGGTGGCAATCACCTGGCTCCTCCTGTCCTTCTGATGCTGCTTCAGTGGGGAAAGATGAAGATCATCATGTTCCATGCAAGAGGAAGCCACCCTCACACACCCACACACATGCAGAAAAACCACCTGGCTAAGATGGAGGGCACAAACTGTGCTGCGGGAAGGCACAAATGCAAGGTTCCCAGCTCTCCACTTCTCCAGTTGTAACTGGGACGCACAGACACAGCCAGCCTCTGTAGCACCCACAGGCCCCAGCCCCCCACCCAGCCATACCCGATGGCAGGATGCAGCGCTTGTCAAGGCTGTGGGGGTCGCCTGTTGTGGGCATCTCAGAAGGGGACTCTGTGGTGTGACCCTTCCGGTGCTGCCAGAAGAGCTTGGCATTGGCTGTGATGAAGTCGCAGTGGGAGCAGTGGAAGGGGAAGTGTGTCCGGTGGTGCTGCTCCATGGCCTGGCGGCTGGGGAAGAGCAGCGGGCAGGCGCGGCAGGCGCAGGACACGGGGGAGGCCCCATGCAGGTGGCGCAAGTGAGCGCGCAGTTGCTTGCGGTCCTCCGTGGTGAACCGGCAGCCCCGCTCGGGACAGGGCAGGGCTCCCGACGGGGCACGGTGCGTCTTGAAGTGCTCCTTGAGCTGGCCAGGCTGCAAAAACGCCTCCTGGCAGATGGGGCACAGCAGGCACTCGGGAGCAGAGCCCTCCTGTGTGCTGGCTCCTGGCAGCTCTGAGCCCCTGGGATCACTCTGGCTCTCGCTGGCAGAAGCCAAGAGTGCCCTTGGGAGTTCCAGGTGCTCTTGGGGGGGCAGCAGCAGGCACTGGTGCTGGGACAGCAGGGAGGCTTCTGAGAAGCTCTGGCCACACCTCTCACAGAAGTACAGCTCCATCACTTTGACCAGAACCTCTGCAGAGAGCAAGAGATGAACGTTAGAAGGAGCTTTTTCCAGGCCCAGAGCTTGGGACTGGTCGTTCAGTTCCAGCTCAGGACAAGGAAAACATATCCCTCTTGCCACAAATTACATTTTGGGAACCAGATCTCCCATAAGAGGCTAAATACCACTACCCAGGTGGTCACGATAACCAGTTCTGTCCCTTTGCACCTTTGAAGCATGCAGAGATGAGAGGCTGGCTTGGCCTCATTCTTGTTAGGATGTCCAGTGCCCACACTGAACCCACGTGGGAGGCATGCTGGGGGGTAGCAGTTCAGGTGGAGATCTCTGCCTGGTCCCTACTGACAGCCTGGAGCCACCCCCTCATGCAGTATGCAGCTCCCACAGCCACTCTCCCCATCCACACACACAGCTGGTGCCAGGTCTGTGCTCAATGGTGGCACCAGACTCATGATGCAGGGTCAGAGATCTGAGAGCACCTGGGACAGGGACTCTGGCCAGACCTCTCTAGCTCTGCTGACTTCAGTGGGGCCCATTCTGCACTCCCTGCACCCCATACCTGTGGCACTGGCCGCGTTGCTCAGTGTCACATTGCCAGCCACTGCCTCGATGAATATTTCCACATTGCTTCCTTCAGCGTGAGCCCCTTCCCCAGGCATCGATGCCTCTGCCAGCAGCAACTCCTGGCTGGCAGCCAGCGGGGGTGTCCTGGCCAGACCAGCGCTGGCCACACCAGGGCTTCCCATGGCTCCCACCTCTCCCGGTGTGGGCAGGAGCAGCTCCGAGCACAGGGTCTCCATCTCCCTGCTGGCAGCCTCTGATACAGTCACTGCTGCGCTAATTGCCGCCGGGCACTGCCTTGGCACTGGGCTGGATGACCTCTCAACCTGAAACAGAAGAAAGCACTTCAAATGAGGGACATCTCAGAGCCCAAGAGGATTTTGGGGAGCAGCCAGTCTCGAGGCAGGGTATTTCAATGCTGGGTGCCCCAAACAGGCTGCTGGCAAGCCCTCTGTCACAGGGTAGACAGAGTGCAAGGACACCTGTACGTTCTGCCCGAGCCCAACACACAGGGCTTGCTCCCTGGCTCCAGCTGGGCCGGCCCCCGAGCCCACCCTCAGCGCCATCCCCAGCCTGCAGCCCGCAGGTGCCCCACGACTCCCGCGGGGCCAGGCTCCCCCCAGCCCTTCGCCTGTCACCCCGGGCTGTCCCCGGCACCCCAAGCCCTTCATCCCGGGCTGTTCCCGGCCCTCCCAGCCCCTCAGTTCTCACCGCGAGCTGTCCGCGGGTGCCCCAGCCTCTGGCCCCTTACCCGGGGCTGTCACCGAAGTGCCCTCAGCCCGGGCTGTCCCCGCCGCCCCGGGCCCCCCTGGCCCGGCACATCTCGGTGGTGGTGCCGGCCGGCGGAGCGCCGCCCTTTGTGCCCGTCGCGCAGCCGCTCTGCCCGGCCCGGCCAGCCCCGCTCTATGGTGCGGCCGGAAGCGGCGCGGGCGGGAGCGGAAGCGGCGCGGTGCAGGTGAGCGATGGCGGCACCGGCTGCAGCGGGGACGAGAGCGGCGGGGAATCCTCCGCGCTGTGGCCGCGGCCGGGCCTCTGCTGCGGGGAAGGCCGGTGTGGATCCGGGCCCTTTGCAGGGGAGGGTGGGGCTCTTGCAGGGGGAGGCTGCGGGACCCTGCCCAAAGTGCCCGGCTAAGGAGGGTAAGGAGGAAGGTCACACCTTATTCTAGTGGAGGTGGGATTCTGTACCTGAGAGAGCAGAGCGCGTCTGTGTGTCTGGCGGGGAAGGCTCCCCCTCGGTCCCAGCACATGACAGGCCTGCGGAGGGAGGTGGAGAAGCTTCAGGCCCCCGCAGCATGTGGCTGTAACCTAGACATGGAGGTGTGCCCTCTACCACCGTCGTGTGCCCGTTCTCAGCAGCCGAGACCCGGCTCTTGGCTCAGCTGGGGATGTGCTTCTGTGCTTCAGCTTTTTTAAACGATAAACCTTAAATAATTGCAGTGCTCATGATTTCTGGCTGTTCAAATAATAAAACCCTGTAAAACTCTGGCCTTGTTGTCTTGACTGAAGAAGCTACAGGTGCTCCTGTACTTCTTCAAGAGCCTCCTGGCCCCCTCCTGCTTGGCTCACCCCAGTGGCCTGCAGAGAGGGAGAAGGTTTCTAGAGCCAGCAGGAACACTTAGTAATAAGCACAGATGTGGGAAATCCAAACATGCCAGGCACCCCTTCACCTTGAGACCTGGCCATGATAAAGGGCAGGGAACTGTGGGTGATCTGTTGCATTTCTTGCTACCATTCAGTCTTTCCTCACAGGTTGTTGCTGGAGTACAAAAACAATGCTGTGGAAAGGAGCTGCCTGACCTCCCACAATGCCCCTTTCTGACTTTGTCTTAGCACTGAAGGACAACCCATATTTTGGGGCTGGGTTTGGCCTCGTCGGGGTGGGCACATTCCTGGCAGCAGCCCGTAAGGGGGCCCAGTTTGGGCTGGTGGCTTTCAGGCGCCACTATATGATCACCTTGGAGGTGCCCTGCAAGGATAAGAGCTACCAATGGCTGCTGAACTGGGTCTCCCACCACGCCAAGCACACGCAGCACCTCAGTGTTGAGACATCATACCTGCAGCATGAAAGCGGGCGTGTCAGCACCAAGTTCGACTTTATCCCCAGCCTCGGGAATCATTTCATCTGGTAAGGGAGGGTAGGGGAAAGCAGTTTGGGGATTCAGCCTCACTTTTGCAAGTTGGGGGGCCTGTAGAGACAGCGGAGAGGGTTCTTTTTCCTCTCTGGGTCTGGGTTAGGGCAGGGGATGAAGAGTAGCAAGAGCAACCTGTACTCAGCAATGTGAAATAATTTCCTTACATGAGATTAGTGTTCTTGATGCATGAGCCAGGTGAGGTGCAGCTGAGGGTGCTGGATCACTGCACACCCACTTGTCTCCCTGCCCCAGGTACCGCAGGAAGTGGATTCGCATTGAGCGCAGCCGGGAGACGCAGATGCTGGACCTGAACACAGGGACCCCCTGGGAGTCTGTCACCTTCACTGCACTGGGCACCGACCGGGAGATCTTCTTCAACATCCTTCAGGAAGGTCTGTAGGGGAACTGTGTGCGGTCCTGCTGGGAACAGCCTGCTCCCTGGAGATGCCCAGGGCTGCATGGGAGATGCTGTTCCCTGGCAGCTGTCCCCCGTGCCTCTCTCTGCAGCCCGGGAGCTGGCGCTGCAGCAGCAGGAGGGGAAGACCATCATGTACACAGCCATGGGAGCAGAGTGGCGCCAGTTCGGCTTCCCCCGCCGCCGCCGGCCCCTCAGCTCCGTGGTGCTGGAGGAAGGCGTGTCAGAGAGGCTGGTTCAGGACGTGAAGGAGTTCATCAACAACTCCAAGTGGTACCATGAAAGAGGCAAGGCTCTGGTGTGGTGTGGTGTGCTCTGTATGGGGTGGGGCAGGATGTTCATGGTCCTCTCTGGAATTGGCTGTGGAGAGATTTTTCCCTGCTGCTTACATTCCCCAGGTGTATCCTCTTTGTGTGCTCAGCACAGCACCACAGCTTGGAGGGAGGGAGGGAGCACAGAGCAATCCAGGTGGTTACCCTAAAAGAACACTGTTTTCTTAGGGATCCCCTATCGAAGAGGCTACCTGCTTTATGGTCCTCCTGGATGTGGGAAAAGCAGCTTCATGTGAGTATTGTCAGCTCCCTGCTCTGAGCCACAGCAGTCTTGGATGAGAGGGTGTGGATGAGTTTGGGTTTGGAATACTGGACTGTGCCTTATGTGTGGTGCCGATTGTAAGCATTTGCATTGCTGGCACTGTGACAGGTCAGGGTGACAAGCCCTTTGTGCCCTTGCTTTCCACAGTGCTGCGTGGTATGGGTGGGCTGAACAGGGGCTTCTGCCTGCTCCTTAGATCTGATCCTTGCTGGGAAAGGACTCCTCTGCCCTCTCCCTTATTGCTAAGGGGAGAAATGTGATTTTTTTCCTTGACTGTGGGCTTCCCCACTGTGATTCATCCTCGTGGTTTGTGTCCTTTCCAGCACAGCCCTGGCTGGGGAACTGGAGTACAGTATCTGCCTGCTGAGCCTCAGTGACCACAGCCTCTCTGATGACCGGCTCAATCACCTCCTGAGTGTAGCACCACAGCAGAGCATCATCCTGCTGGAGGATGTGGACGCTGCCTTCGTCAGCCGGGACCTTGCTGCTGAGAGTGAGCACTGCCCCTGTTTCTGGGCCAGCAGCAGGAGGGAGGTTCTGTGGCTGTACTGAAAAATGTTTGGACTCTGGGCTGCTTAACTGCTCCAGCAGAAACCAGGAGTGGGGGAGTCTCTCAGGGCCCAAACTGGAACTTGTCCAGTTTTGGCTAGGCTGTAAAAGGGAATTTGGATCTTTTATCCGCAGGCAAAGGTCCTTCTCTTCCCCAGCTCCTTGCAGGATGAGGGAGAAAGTGGCTTTCCTTCTCTTTTTCTTTGTGTTCCCATGGGTGTTTGTGGGCAGGGGAGGTGAATGTGCTGCCAGCCAGCCAGAGGGTCAGCCTCCAAGCAAGGAGTGAGTAGGGAGCTTGGCATAAGCCTCAGGTGATAGAAAGGTGGCCCTGAGCCTCTGCAGGGTTAGTGGCCAACAGCTACAATGTCAGACACCTCTGTTCCCAGACCCAGCTGTGTACCAAGGCATGGGGCGCCTGACCTTCAGCGGTCTCCTCAATGCGCTGGACGGTGTGGCCTCCACAGAAGCCAGGATTGTCTTCATGACCACCAACTACGTGGACAGGTCAGACTGCCCCCGGGAGGGAGTGGGGTGGGTAGCACAGGAAAACCTTGCTCCCTTTTCCTGGGCTTTATTTATTGAATCCTCCAGCATGAAGAGTGGGGGTTCAGATTTTCCACATCCTCCCTTGGGATGCAAATCCTTTGCTGATCAGGCTCCCTTTTGCTGGAGCCTCAGATGCCTACTTGGTGTTTAGAACATGGTTGTGTCCTTCAGGAGTGGTACCACCTTCCTGCCTGTGGGGAGCTGCAAGTTTTGGGGTTGTGTCCATACTGTGAGTGAAACGCTGGCCCAGTGTGCAGCCCACTGGGTTGGTGGGATACAGCCTGGGCTCATGGTGCTTGGACAGCTGCTGTGCTGTGGCAGGCTTGATTCACTACAGACCAAGTTCGTCCAGGGGTTTGTTCAGAGGTTGCTCATGGAACAGAGATGGGGAGAACTGTTTCCCAGGACAAAAGCTGCTTTCTTGTCATCCTTTGCAGTCGGTCCTTCCCCAGCTCTCTCCTTTCTTTTTGGGTTGATTTCTCCCCTCAATTTCCCCAGGGATGAACCTGTTTGCCCCCTTCACCATCTCACAGTGCACGGCACTTTTCAGAAAGGACAGGGCCTGTGCTGTTGTCGATAGGGGCTTCCACCAGGGCCCACCCTAAACAGATGCTTTGATCAGGTTTTCCAGCACCACCCTTTGTCTCTTGGCAGGCTGGACCCAGCCCTGGTGCGTCCTGGCCGCGTGGATGTGAAGCAGTACGTGGGCCATTGCTCCTGCTGGCAGCTCACCCGCATGTTCCAGCGCTTCTACCCCGAGCAGCCCGCGGCTGCAGCCCAGCGCTTCGCGGAGCAGGCGCTGGCAGTCTCCAAACAGATCAGTGCTGCCCAGGTGCAAGGCCACTTCATGCTTTACAAGACAGACCCTGAAGGAGCCATTTCAAACATAAGCTCCAGCCTGCTGTGACCAGTGACCAGCATTCCCTTGTGACACTGAGATGACTGGACAAAGATGTGATGATCATGCCATGAACCCGCCCACCTGCACAGGCCAGGTCTCTGTTCACCTCCACCTCTCCTATGCCTTGGTTTGGGAGAGTCAGAGCTGCCAGCCTCACTGCAAGGGAGGGAATCTGGCTCTTGCTGCTTCCCAGACTTGGGTGCTACTGCAGCAGCCCTGCTCACCAGTGTGTGCCTCATGTTGGGATTGCTCCTGGTGTGAATCCCCTTCCTTGTGGGTCAGCCTGGAGGTGCCCCAGAAGGGCATTTCCTTTGGGCAGAACATTGGGGTTCTACACTGCTAAAAGTGTCTGGTTTTTTTAAAGGACAGTGGTCTCACTGGTCTGTGAATATCCTCTGTGAAGTGCACAACACAACTCTTGTCTCTCTGGTTCATTTTCCTATTAGTTGTCCCTTTATCCAGCTGCTAGTCCTGACCAAGGCCTGGAAAAGCCAGTACTGCAAAACCAGAGTGTTTCTGAAAAAAAGCAGCTCTTAAGAGACAACTCATTGTCCCTCAGACTCCAGGCTGGTGCTACTAGTCCTGCTGAGTTATGATGCCAAGCCACAGATCTGCCTGGATATTGTTCTAGATGGGCATGACTGTCCTTCCCACCAAAGGAGATGTGGGGCCCTGGAGGTGTATGAGGGCAGATGAGAGGCCTTGGCCAGTTACAGCATATCTTCCCAAGAGCTCTCCCCTTCCAGTGCCTTTTACACAATCCTGAAAGCAGTTTCCTCAGAGCCAGTCCTATGTTAATGTGGTCAGTTCTGGGGGTTGCTTGGGCTGGGGTAGTGGATTCGAAGCCAAACCCAAATTTTAGGTCACTGCTTAGCCCTCCTCTTGCCTCTGCCCTGTGGGACCAAGAGTACAGGGCAATACACAGGTGCACAGTCAGTTGGCACCTGGATGGATTTTGGTGCAAATAGGCACTGCTTTAATGCAACCCCAGACTTCCACAAATGTTTCTGCAAGTGAAGGAGCAGGATGCTGCTGGCTGGCATCTCAAACCCTGAGTTTGGCCATCCTCCAGAGGCTGGCTGCTCAGATCCAGCCTCTTCCCTCAAAGCTGGGGGTCAGAACTGGCCAGTGAGTGACTGGCAAAAGTCCCACAGCAGTCTGGGAGGATGGGGAGTGTTTGTGGGGGAGCCAGAGGGACCCGATGCCATCACACGCAACATCTCTTGCTGCTTGCTTTTAATAGTGTTAATGCTACAGATGCTGCCAGTGCCTTCTGCCTGGCCTGAGGGCTTTTGCCAGTTAAGCCTCACAACAGCCTTGTGAGGTAGGTGGGTGACACAGGTGGACACCAAGCAAGGGGACCTAGGTCAACGTGCAAGCTCTCTTCCTCCCCTCTGACCTGGAGGTTTGGTTTGTTTATCCCAAATTCATTTTCACATACTGTTGCAAAATGCTCTCTGCTCCAGGCTGACAGCAGTGAGTCAGAGAGGGCCCTTACTAAAGCACTATTCCCAGGGAAAAATCCCTTCCCACTAACACATCTGGCATTTGATTGAAGTTATCCAAGTCCTCACTCTGATTTCCATGGCCGAATTCCCACGCTCCAAACATGACACAGCAACGTTTCTGCTGAGAGTAATTCTGGCTCACGAGAGGAAGCCAAGGAGCTTCAGCTGCTGTGAGGGGCAGAGATCTTCCATGTTTCTTTCAGGACACAATCAAATGCCTTTCTTGGAACACAGCAGTTTCACCAGAGAAGGCAGGAGGCAGCAAAACAAGCACCAATGTCAGGTAAAGTTTGTACCTTCTCACTCAAGTGTGGGCAGGCCATTCCCTCAGAAACCAGGTGAACAAGGACAGAGGGAGCACTGAAGGAAAATTAGGGTTTTCTTCAAGGCATGAGCACTCAGCCCTCACCTGCAGGAAGGCACAACATCTGTCTCTCAGATCAGCCAGCCCAGGACAGGTAGTGTAGGCTCAGGCCAAGGAGGGAGAAAAAAAGAATGATTTTAAAGCATTAGGCTTGAAAATAGACCAGCGTTGGAAATTTAAGCACAGAAGGTTCTAGGGCAGCAGGTTAAACCAACCCCTTCAGGTCAAGACCAGGCATGGAGTAAGCAGGGCAGCAGATGAGTTCTCAGTCAATAAAGGGGGTAGTGCAGCTTTCATGTGCCAAAGCTCAGCCAGACAGATGTGTGCACTGGCAAATGCCCTCTTGGCACACACTGCTGTTGGTTTCCTGGGGATCCCATACGAAGTTCTGGCAAGTCCATTGTAGCACTATTTTTGCACTTAGAAGGAGGAAGACAGTTAACAACCCACGTGTGGGCACAAGAGGTGGGGGACAAGGCACAAACAAGTGTGAAGGAATCAGTATTGTCCAGGTGAGGCAGAGAGCTTACAGTAAGCCAGGCAAAGCAGGGAGCCCTCCTGCCACCCAGACGTGCCAGGGAAAGGTCTGCCTCAGCCCTGGTTGTAGGGAACAGGGAAGGATTTGAGAAATATCAGGGATGAACACCTTTGCTCCAAAAAGCAACAAACAGGAGCAAGAGGGCAGAGGAAACAAAGGGAACAGGCTCTGGAGAAGACCCAATGAATTAATTTAATAGTATTGCCTCACTTCAGAGGCTTGGGACCACTCTTCATGGCTTCTAAATGGGACACCATTTACATCTGTGGAGCAGCAGCAGATGGAACTGCGCCAAGTTTTAAACAGCAAATCCTCATTTAAGCAGTATCAGCTTGAAGACTACAGGAGGGCAAGCTGTACCCAAAATACTGGGCCATGTCTTCACTTCTGGGTTGTCAGAAGTGCTAAGAGACAGCCTGGCCTTGGAGGGGGCTTCTGACACATACAGGTTACAAAGCAGAGTACTCTCTTCTGAGGTTCCCCCATCAGCTTCAGCCTGCACAAAAGCAGCTGAAAGACAGGGCAGGAGCTCCAGCTAAATATGGGCTTCCTGGAGAAGCAGGAGCCAAGGTGAAGCCTTAGCCACCAGACAGCTGTGACCTGCCAATGTGCTGACTTAAGCTTAATTTGGATGTCCTTGGGACTGGGCAATGTCCTGTGTAATAAGGATTTGCCTGGCCAATCCTAGCAGTTGAGAAAGTGCTCTGAGAAGGAATGGGGGACAGAGCAAGTGGAACTGAGCTCCAAGATACTGCCCCGGCACTTGGCACCACCACAGCTCCGCTGGCTTCCAGGGAAGGTCTTGCCACACTTTGGCTCTGCCATGGCACCATGCTGGGCTCAGACCTTTGCTCTGTAGGTATGCACATTTCTTGGCATTTCACCTATAGGGACAATAGCTGCAGGTCCCCAAAGCTACCTCTCTCTTCTGGGTCCTCTGAGACCAAGGCTGATATGATCTGTCAAGGTTCCACTTCTCCAATGCTGGTAACAGCCAGATGCTCATGCTAGGATACTTTACACTGCACATACCATGGCGACACTGCCTGTCCCAGGCTGTCCCACGTGCCATCTGCCTCCTCCCTTCCAGGGGATACAGTATCTGCTTCCTACTGCTTCATTGTTCTCTCCAGAATGAGCCCTTTTTCCCCCCAGCCCAGCCCCTCACCATTCCTGCTAGGAGCCACTCTCCTTCTCAAGATGGGCTTCT
The DNA here is from genome assembly GCF_027887145.1 of Ammospiza caudacuta. NCBI lineage: Eukaryota > Metazoa > Chordata > Aves > Passeriformes > Passerellidae > Ammospiza > Ammospiza caudacuta. The sequence goes on along the minus strand of NC_080600.1, from coordinate 28,759,062 downwards.
CGATGTCCACTGGGCCTGAACACCCCTCGCCCTCTTGGTGCTCTGGGGTAGGAACCACGCTCCTGAACTCTTGACCTCTCCCACCTTCCACAATCCCAGGGTCTGTGGTGGCCCTGCCAGTTGGGGGCAGCTTTGTGGTCACTGCGGTTGAACATCAGGTTCTCCTTTTTCCTGCCCCGGGCCTCAGTCCCCTCCTCTGTGCTCCATTTCTCCACGTCATGGTGCTCCTCTTTCAAGTCCACAGTTTCTGTTGCTGGTGAGGGATCTTCACGGCACAACTCCCTTCTTTCAGCCAAGGGAGCAGCCCTGCTTCTACTGGGAGGCTTTGAAAACTCCTGGCTGTGCCGTCCAGCAGGTCTACACTCTGCCCTCTGGCTGAAGACCCTGGAGCCATGGAGTGGATGACAGGCTTCCTCTCCTGCTTCTTGTGAGCCACTGCACAGCTGCCTGCCCCCACCTCTGGAGCCTGGCCTCTCCCCTCTGTGCCTCTCCCTCTTGCTCAATTGCTCTCTGGGCAGAGCACACCTCTCAGGCTGCCTGGGTTCCACCCTGGGTTCTGATGCCCCGGCTGGCTCGGGAGCTGAGGCTTGGCTGGGCGGCTGGGGCACGTCCGCAGCGCGGGCACTCACCGACAGCTCGGAGACAGTGGCTGCTTGGCCTGGATCCACAGCAGCTGGAGGCTGAAAGAAAAGCCACTGGTTAAGACAAGGCCAGGGGTGTCCCACAGCAGATGACAGTGCTTGGTGCTGCAGCCCAGAGCCCCCTGGAAGCTCTTTGCCCGCAGTGCCGTACCGCCTGGAGGCTGATGAAATATCGGTTCCTCTCTGCCTCGGGGTCGATGATTCCCCCTTTTTCTTGCTGTCTCTTGAAAATCAGGCGCAGTTCTTCCTGGTGCTGCAGCACCTTGGCATCTGGCCTGTATGGCTCCTGAGCAGAAGAAAGCAAGGCAAGGTAAGGGCTCTCTCAACACCTAGCATGGACAGGCATGGCAGGGCTGGGAGCTACTCCCCAAACCCTTCTTTGCACAGTGGCAGGCAACCCGCTTCCTTCTGCCACACTGACCAGGCCCACAGATGCATGGGAAATCCCTGGACAGAAGCTGAGCATCCATCCCAGTGCAGACCCACTGTTTCTGCAGTGACTGCCTTGGGCCATCCTGCTGTGGCGCAGGATGCAGAGCAGCTACCATCAGGTCACTCTCCTGACCTGACTGTATCCCAGTGAGTGCAGGGATATTCCCCATGGCAGAATCACCTCTCTCTCAGCACATCTGCTCAGCTCAGGGCTATAAAACTGAACCTGCTTGTGAGCTGCCCTTTGGATGGAACATCTAGGAAGACCTGAGATAGAGTGTGCATGCATTACAATGTCCCAGTTGAAGCTACCCAGTGAGGAGGCCCAGCTGGGCAGGTGAGCCCCCATCTCTTACCAGAGGGTGCTGCGGGGGCGGCGCTGCCTTCAGAGCACAGAGATCATAGACCAGGGTCTCCCGGCAGACAGGGCACTGCACACCAACCTCCTGTGGGGAGGCAAGAGAGGATAGCAAACCCTGTCTGTGATCCAGCTCATGCACTGCCCCATAACCCCACCCTGGAAGTGGAACAGGGTCATCTTCTTCACTCTTCTGCCAAGGTAAGGAAGCCAGAGGGGTTCCAGCAGCAGCCCGGTGTCTCAACAACTGCTGTGGAAGGTGTCTCCACATGAGGCATGCTGGGATTTGTGCTTCAGCAGCTGACTGCTTCACAAAGCACCTCTGTCAACATGTATGGCTTCAGCCCTCAGCTTAGCATGTATTTTGCTCTGCAGCTGGCAATTGTTCCAACACATGCTAGGCAGGTTTTATCACCCCAAAACACAGGTGGATTTGTGTTTACCCTGCTGCAACCCACCACAGTTCAAGGACTAGGATTAGGGAAGGAGCACTTTTTTCTAACTTTGGTGGTTCCAGAAGTCTAAAAATGAAACTCCCTTACCCTTACACAGCAGGCACTGACCCGGAGATCCAATAAACCAACTTGTTTGGTCAGAAAGGGCCCTTGGAGATAACTCAGTCTAATCCCTGTTGATTCTCAGCACAGGCTCCACATGCCAAAGAGGGTGATACAGATGTTACAAGTGTCTGTGCAGGGGGCCAAGGAAGGCGCAGTACCTGTTTGGGGGATGGTGCAAGGTGCTGCTCCCTCTCCTCCTGCTGCATGAGGATCTCCTCCTCCATGTGCTGGGCATAGCGGGCCAGACAGTGGGAGTGGAAGTAGTGGTAGCAGTGGGTCTTTGTGAAGGCTTCTTTCTCCTGTCAAGACAAAAGTGCATCTTTGAAGGATTTCTAAGCAAAGAGTTGTGTAACCACCCAGCTGAGCTGGGTTTTCACTTCCATGTCAGTGGTATCCATGGGGAGCTAGTGCTAGCAGAGCCACCCAGCATCTTCTGTTGGGCTGCAGCTCCACTCATCTCAGCAATTACTAGGATGCTGCTTCTTGTTTCAAATGTCAGAAACACTCCCAATGTTAATATGCAAAGATTCTATGACTGATTTCTCTGTATGTGTTCCTGTGTGACCAGCAATCTTCCCACCTGGTGTGTTCTCCTTCCTAGGCAGGTGTTGGCTTTCCTTGCAACCCCAGTAAGGCCTGCTCCCCTGTCCCCACAGACTTCAGCACCTGCATGGATATGTTCTAGTCCCTCCTCACCACCTGTGTGCTGAACTCCAGGTGAGGTGTAGCCAACACAGGGAAGCTGAAATGCACCATCAACTAGCCCCAGAACCTATGCTTCTTTGGAGATGCTCCAGCATGCCCCATGTCCATTTTTTGTAGAAGATTAGAAGTTGATGGGAAGAGCAGCATGTATTGCACTAGGAAGGGCCCTGTGTAGACTGGGAGGCAGGGGGCTGCTGGGGTGTATCTTGGTCCCAGGCTGATATCCCAGTGTCAGACTTCCTGTCCTCTTGCCTCACTTCCCAGTCAGTTTGTGGGGTCAGGAGACACATGCCTACCTGGAATCCATAGAGGCAGATTACACACTGTCCTTGAGGAATATTGTTGTCAGTGAGGATCTCCTTTCCCTTCTGTGAAAGCATTAAAGCAAACGTTTTACTCACTGGCCTGCCCAAGGGCAGTTGGGGATCAGTGTCTGTGGCTGGTCACACCCAATCTCCTCACTCTCACCTCGATCAGTTCATAGAGCACCTCTGTCCCCAGCCTGGCTTCAGCAACACTTCTGAGGGTCTGGGAAATCCTACAGCAAAGCAGCAGAAATCCTTAACACAAATTTATCTACGCCTTTTCACTGTCCCACATACCTGCCATCCTGCCATGATGACAAGAGAAAAAAGGAGAACAGTGGCCTTCAGGCTTTGCTTGGAGCACAGGATGGGCACACATGCACACACATATTCACATGCTGTCCTGGCTCCCCACAAGCCAGTGCACAGGAAGCCTTTGTTATGACAGCACTTGCAGGAGCAGGTTTGCTGATGGCCTCAGCTTGAGCTCAGCCAGCACACTTTGGTTTTGGTGAATCACAGGCTTTGTTTATGTGATGGCAGCCCCTGAGCAGGTCTGTTGGGAGCCACATCCTCTTGTACTGCTGGCAGGCACCAAGGTCTCTGCACACATTCCACTGTGCCAAGGACCAAAGCACAAAGAAGACAATGGGCTGCCCAAGGACTTGGAACAGTGTCACCTCTGTCAAGGCAGGACTAGCAACTTTCAAGGCCCCAGGGATTCAAATAACATTTCTGGGGAACCACAGGGGAACAACCACAAGGTGGACCCCTCTGTGTCAAATTTGGCACCAGTGGCTCCTGAGAGATTTAGGACAAAGTGATTTGGGGACCTGTATCCATCTGTTAACCAGACATGGGATATCGTGTCAATTACAAAAAGCTTGTCCATCAGTTCTGCCTCCTGGATCTCTGGAGGAACTGCCACTCCCCACCCTCCTGGCACTCACTTTTGAATCTGCTCATCTGACAGCCCCCGTGGATTCCTGATGGAGATCTCCGGAGCTTTATCAGGATACTAGGAAAAAAGAGAAACACCCAAAGCACAACAAGGAAGGTGGAGAGGCCCGAGGCTCGGAGGCGCAGGGGCGGGGGGCGCGGGCAGCCTACCTGAGGGGGCACGGAGAGCACCAGGGTGAAGCGGACGTACTGGGAGTCCTGGTCCTGGGCCGTGGCAGGGTGCAGGGTGATGCTGATCTCCCAGGGCTCCCACCTGCACAAGGGGCAGCTCGGGGTGAGCAGGGCGGCGTGGGGCCGGGCCGGGGATGGGGACGGCGGGCCGGGGATGGGGAAGGCGGGCCGTACCTGCCCATGCCCCGCGCCACCTGCAGCTCCTCCAGGTAGATGGACTCCAGCACCTCCACCTCCGGCGGCAGCGCCCTGCGGGAACCGACCAGGCGGGGGTCAGCCAGCTCCGGCGGGCTGGGGGTGCGGGACAGCGGGGGTGCGGGGAGCGGGAAGGGGCCGGGCACGTGGGAAGGTGCAGACACCGGGGAAGGTACGGGGGCTGTTACCAGTCCGTCGCCTCGGCTTCCTCAGCGGCGGCCGCCATCTCCCCGCTGGCCCCGGAAGCGGAAGGGGAGCCCGTTGCCAGGAGACGCCGCGGCGGCGGGGCCGGGGCGGGAGCGGAGCGCGGTTCATCCCGCAGCGGGAGCGCTGCCGCCGGGGCTCGGGGCTCGGGGCTCGTCCTGCCTTCCAGCCGGTGGGCAGCAACAAAGCCTGGGGCGGCGGGGGCGACACTCGCCTAGGGGAACGGGGCCGGATGCCGCCCCGCGGGAGGAGAGGTGCCCGCGGAAGGGGACTCGCTGCTCCACCCCGGCCTCCGTGCCTCGGCAGCTCGGCGGCCCCGTCCCGGGCGATGGAGAATTACCACGTCCTGGAGAGGATCGGAGAAGGGTCCTTCGGGCACGTGTACAAGGGGCGCCGGAGGCACAGCGCCCAGGTGAGGGGACTGGGCTGGGGCTCTGCTGTGCGGGGCCGGGGCTGATTTCTGCTGCCTCTTGTATTCTAAGGCTCTGCCAGGATTTTGGGACCCGGCATCCATTCGGCTTTCTGCTGACGGTCCTGACCAGCTCCAGCTGGCTCTAAGTCATCTGGATTCAAGGGACATCAGAAGCGACCTCAAGACCTCAAAGCAGAGCCAGGACTAAATTTAGATCCTATGAAACGCCCAAGACCAGCACCCATAGCTGGTGCCTGACTATTACTAGGATGAATGTGTTTTCCTCTTAGCAAGTTGAACTTCCCTCCATTTCAATTTGTAATTCCCATGTCGTCCTCCCACATGCTTCAGTCCCCTCACCATCATAAGTCTCTCTGCTATACCCATTCCAGCCTCTTGATGTCTTTCTGGGCCAAACACCTGGCCACAATATTCCCAACGTGGTGCACAAGATTAGAAATAAAGGTCAGTAATCACTTTGCTGCAGTTCCTGCCTGTTGATACAGCCCAGGGTGCTGCCAGTGTTCCTCATGTCCAGGGCACACTGCTGGCTAATGTTCTGCCTGCTGTTCACCAGCATCTCGAGGTCCTGTCCCATATTTCTGAAGTCCTGGTTTTATCTGTGTTCACTGATTACATTTCTTTGCTTTAAATGCCAGTGTGAAAAGAAGTGTGAGCAGCAGTATTGATGTGCAAGGGCCTGGGGAGAGCCCTAGGTCCAAGTGAATAAATGTCTCATTGTTCTACTGTATTTGTTCAGCTGGAACCCTGTTTGGGTTAAAAACAGCCTTTGCCAGGGTGGGTCTGACCAGGAGTCTGGTCTGATCCCAGCTTTTCCTGCTTTGGAAGGTGGTGGCCTTGAAGTTCATCCCCAAGGTGGGGCGGTCTGAGAAGGAGCTGAAGAACCTGCAGCGGGAAATTGAGATTGTGAGAGACCTCCATCACCCCAACATCATCCAGATGCTTGACAGCTTTGAGACTGCTAATGAGGTGAAGGGGATTACTCCAGGCAATGGCTTTTGCTTGACTGGGGAGGGGAACAAGGGCTGTCCCCTGCTGTTGTAGGGACATCTTTCTCAGGAGATGCTGGTGACTTCATCCCAGGGTCTAGTTAGTGTTTTTCAGAGCCCTTTAGTATGTGCCATGTGGGGAGCCACCACCTGTGTGGGCTGCACTAGGTCATGTGCAGAGGTGAAGGAGCTGACCAGGGGCTGTGATGCAGGAGGAGTGGTTTGAGATCACAGGATAAGGGTCACTCTTCACTCATCAGTCTCTTCAGAGACTGGCTTTTCACTGATTTAAACTCTCATGGATATAATATGATAAAAGAGGATTGAAGACTGTTCCCTGGCAAATGGGACCACGAAATAAAGTAATTGGACAGCAGATTCAAAACAAAGCTCAAGGGGGTGATTCTACCCACTGGGCTTGGCAGTACCATTCTGGTCTTGTCCTGTCCTTCCCTCTTCTCTTGTTTTTGCTGGCTGAGATATGGACTGCTACAACACCTCTGCCACGTGCCAGGTCCTTGCCGCAGTGCAGCCATGGGAGCTCGCTTCCATTCCAAGTCCCAGCCCAAGCTGATGGACTTTGCATAATGCCACCCAAACACTATCCTCAAATTTCTTATCCTGCTCTGTCCTGGTCCCCAGGGCCTGATCTCACCATGTTGCTCTTCCCTCCAGGTGGTGGTAGTGACTGACTATGCAGAGGGAGAGCTCTTCCAGATCCTGGAGGATGATGGGACCTTGCCTGAGAGCCAGGTATCTCTGTCATTGCAGTGGCCATGCAGTGTTTGCTGCAGGCTAGAGAAAACAGGACCTGTGTGCCTGCAGGCAGAGGGTCTCAGCTGTGAGCCAGGAGATGTCAGGAGGGTAAGGGTGCCTCTGGGACTTTACCTGGCAGAGCTTCTGAAAAGGATGGAGAGGGGGCTAGGTTGGCATTGTGGGACAGTGGGGTCCTGCAGAGACCTCAGTTTCTCTGTTTCCTTTACAAGGGCCACAGCACTAGGCTGCCTTGGCTATTGGCCCACTCCAAGGAACTGCTGGCCCACAGCTGGGGTTGGTCCCTGCCCCAAACTGGACAAAAGTAGAAGTAGTGTGGGAGCCAGGCTGTAAGGGACCTAGGCCCTGTGGTTGTGCCAGTGGGTGGCACCATGGGACACAGGGTGAGGCTTCTGTGTCCCTGGCAGGTCCAGGCCATAGCTGCCCAACTCATCTCTGCTCTCTATTACCTGCACTCCCACCGCATCCTGCACCGTGACATGAAACCCCAGAACATCCTGCTGGGCAAAGATGGTGTTGTCAAGCTCTGTGACTTTGGGTGAGTGCTGGGGGCCAGCCTGAGGGGAATGCTGGGCATTGGAGCAGCCAAGGAATTTCCTGCATGCTATACAGGAGGAGTGGGGGAGTGTGGAAGGGGGCCTGGATTCTGTGCATATTTAGAGGTTAACCTGAGAGGGGAGATTTTGTTCTCCAGAGGAGGATAAACTCATAGGGAACTCCCTGGGAGCTGCAACAGATGTTTCAGTCTGGACTTGAGATCTGTGCTTTGCTCTGAGCAGGTTTGCCCGTGCCATGAGCATCCACACCATGGTGCTGACGTCCATCAAGGGCACCCCGCTGTACATGTCCCCTGAGCTGGTGGAAGAGCGGCCGTATGACCACACAGCAGACCTGTGGTCTGTGGGCTGCATCCTGTACGAGCTGTTTGTGGGCACCCCTCCCTTCTACACCAACAGCATCTTCCAGCTGGTCAGCCTCATCATCAAGGACCCTGTCAAATGGCCTGTGACCATGAGCCCAGTGTTCAGGGTAAGGGCTGGGGCCCTGTCTGCAGGGTGAGATCTGTTAATGCAGTTTTGGCCTCGCCTGCTGCCCTGGTGGGTCACTCTTGGCTTTTATGTCCCCTAGCAGGGACTTCAGAACACAGAAAAACAATGAGAGCTGGACCTCCTGGAAGGGGAATCCTTATCACTGTTATCAAATATCTGCTGTCCATAAGCTGGGAAACTGGGTCCAACAGCAGAGGAGTAATTTATTGGGTTGTGAAGGGGAATGCCTTGCCATCTGCCCCAAGCACTAGAAGTACTCCTTTCCCAGAGCTAGGCAGGAAAGGCAGGCCTCCTGGGTGCCCTCACTGAGGGAGACTGGTGGGCACACTGTGCTCACTGGTGGGTGCTGAACATGTATCAGTGATCCTGCTGCTCTGCAGGATTTCCTTCAGGGATTACTGATGAAGGACCCCCAGGAGCGCCTGTCATGGCCAGAGCTGCTTTCTCACCCCTTCATTGCTGGACGTGTTACTGGTGAGTATATACTCCTTTTCCAAAGCTGTCCAGGTCTGTTTCCTTCTACTACTGTCTGGAGACTGGGAGGACCTCCCTGCCCTGCTATTTTTACTATCCTGGTCTATGCCTCTCTCCTCTCAGCTTTTTCCAAGCACTGACTCCTAGCTCCTGGTCCTGGTCTTGCTCTGGGTTCCTTGGGATTCCCCTGGGATCTCAAGAGAGATCATTCTGTGTCCCACGAGAGAGCTGCTGCTGAAGTTCTCCTCTTGCCTCCCCAGTGATTGATGACACAGAAGAGCATGGGATTTCAAACCCCTTCACCATGAAGCTGTCTCCAGAGCTGCAGGCCCTGAAGGAGCAGCAAGTCCATTCCATGGTCCCTAGGAGCAGCTCGTCCAGGATCTTGAGAAAGGCCCAGCAGAAGATGGTTGAAGAGACACAGAAAAAGGTGGAGAGAAGTCTGAGGTTCCCCTGGCTATGTCTCACAGTCAAGGCAAAGGAAGGACACTAAAGCGGGTCCTGGGGGAAAACACAGGAGTACCTGGGTCAGGCTGGGGTGTCAGCAACACACAAGGCAGGATGTGGGGTGCTCATGGTGGTGGAGTCTAGGGGACTCATCTGACTGAGTAACCCTGCCCTGACCAAACTTCTCTGCCATCACCAGGGTCAACTGAAGGCAGGTGATCCATCTATGAAGGATTCTGTCAATGGACATCCCACACCTAGACCTAGACCTAGACCAGCATCAGGGAAGGCAGCCCCCGAGGAGAGGGAGCCATTGGCTGCCTCCAATGAGAAGAGTCCGTATCTCCTGCAAGGAAAGAGCAGCACAGCAGAGTTTGAGGAGTTTGAGGAGTCTCCTCCCACCCCAGGGTGAGGGAGGCAGAGACTGGGGCAGGAGGAAGAGGGAAAGGAAAGGTCTTTCACTGACTGTACTGTTTCTTTGGCCAGGCAGCACAGCCTCTCTCAAGACTATGAGTGGGAGTTTCTTGGAGCAGGTTCCCCTCCACAGCCTGATGCTGGCAGGGCAGAGCCCTGCAGCAGGCACAGCATTGTGGACCTGGAGACTGAGGTAAGATGGTGTCTTCAGTGAGGACAGCAGGGCCCAGTTGCCAGGGGCTGCTTCAGAGACCCTGGGACTAGCAGGTCTGTGTCACCAGTCCTCTCTCTTCTGTGGCTAGGAGCTGGAGAGTGATGAGGAGTGGCAGCAGCTGAGTGAGGACACTGAGGCCTCAGCCATGCAGCTGAGCATGCCTCTGGGCCTGCTGAGGGATCCAGCTTTCCAGCACCGTGTCCGGGACCGCCTGGCAGACTCTGCTCAGCAGGTAAGGGATGGCTGGCCCAGGCAACTAAGACTGGAGAATTGGATGCTGCCTTCTTCATCAGGATTAGGTTGGAAACATATGGAGAATCCTCAGTTCAGCCAGCAAAAAGATCCTCTGCTTTTCCAGGAGTTGGAACTGTCTTGTGCACTTGGCTTGCCATCTGCTGCTCTGCTGTCCCCTGCCTGAATGGGTTGAAGGGCTGCTCCATGGCTGGTGGAGACACCAAAACTGCTGCTTATTATAAGCTCTTCTGCCTTCCCTGTGTCCAGGTGCTGGAAGGGATGCTGGAGGGAGCCTCCCATCTTCGTTCTGTGCTTCGTGTTATTGGCAACCTCCTGTCTACCCAGTGTGATGCTGAGCTGCTGGACCACTTCTGCCAAGAGCTGAATGTGCCTCTGTCCCTGCTGTGTCTAGCCAAGCAGATCCTGGAAAGTGCTGTCACCAAGCAGGTGGGTGTAGAACCCCAGGGAAATATGGGTGCTTTCCAGCCCTGCAGAGTCCTGGTGCTGAGGAGGCCCTGGTGTCCTGCTGGATCTGGCTCACAGGTTCCTCTTCCAGGCACACTTGGGAAGGGGGAGGTTCTGGTAGGGAAGGATCCTGTTGTAGTGGTGTGGGGATGGCCAGCAGACAATCCCCATTTGTGGTTTCTTTCTGGATTCTGCAGCAGCCCTGGTGTATCGCTGTGCTGACAGACCTCCTCATGGTGACCAAAGTTTATTTCAGCAGTGAATGTAGCCTGGAGGAGAGTGGGCAAAAGGACAGGTAGGGACAACCTTCTGTTCCCTGAGGTCTCGTGTGGTCACTTTGGGGACCACAGGCAGTAGGTGGAAGGGTGATGTTCATACTCTGCAGCTGGAGTTGTCTCTGTGGGGGAGCATCATGGTCTAAGTGCTTCATGCCATATTGCTGTGCTCACAGAGTAGCACTTTCCTTGAACGGGATTAACTGAAGGCAAGGCACAGCTGACAAGTCTGGTGGTGCTGCCTGCTGACAGCAGCTCACAGTGTGAGTGCTGCCTGCTCCATTAGCCAGGGCCATGTGAGCCTGTCCTCACAGCAAGGGGCCATGTCTCTCTGGACTCACCTGTCCCTGCTCTCCCCCCAGTCTGCAGGAGAGTGCTGACTGCTTCCTGGCCCTGCTGCCGGAGCTGCTGGCTGTGCCAGTCGACAGTGAGATGAGACTCTGCCAGCAAAGCCTCTTGGTAAGGGTGCTCCTATCTCCCTCCTTCACACCCTCTGCCCCAGGGACAGAAGCTATGGGGGTGTCTGTGTGTGTTGGAGGAACGCAGCCTGAGGACCCTGCTCCTAACTATGGGGCCTGATGCTGTCTCACCCATTGGGGTTTTTGTGGGGAATTGCATACAAAAGAAGGTCTCTGAAGGGGCACTTTCTGGCCTTACCGTTCTGGTGTGGCTTTACTAGCTGAGCCAATGGCCAGTGCAGTCCCTTGTACACACTCTTGCACAAAAAGTGTCACTTCACCAGACATGTCTCTGGCTCTGCTGCCAAGAGTTCTGCTGCTGGGATTGTGCTGGGTGGGCACAGCAGGTTCTCAGCATTGGAGTATGATTCACATGTGGCTCGGGCAGGAGATGCATACAGGCTTGCATTTGATATCTTTTAGCCTTTGTTTTCAAGCTGCATGTTTTAACAACAGAGTCAGCAAGAGCAAAAATAGCTGTTGGGCATGGTCTGCCAGGCTGTGATAGAGGTGAGGAGGGACACATGCCTCCATGTGTACCCCTCATTTCAGCAGCATGCAGCCAGATGTGGGTCCCATACAGTAACCTGGCTGGAGTGGGCATTTGGAGGTCCCTGAAGTTCCAGCATGAGTCCTTCTCCCCTCTCTTCTGTCCTCCCACAGCTTCCTCCTGTGCTGTCCTTTTCTTTCCTCTCAAACTCAGTCTGCAGTGATGGCAACTCCTGTGTCTTCCCCAGTGCTTCACCCAGCTCTGTGAGAGCCTGGACACAACAGACCCTTGTATCTCTGCACAATTCTACACCAGGCTGCAAGAGGAGCATCAGCCCCTGCTGGACAGACTCCTTCAAGAATCCATCTTAGAGCAGCCTGCTCTTCGAGGTAGCAGTGATAGCAGCTCACCACCTCTTCCTGGGTTTTCTTCTCCTTCCTCCCCTTGGGCTCCATCAGAGCACTGATGGCCACTGTAGTGCTGTTGGCCAGAAGAGGTGGCTGAAATTTATCTGTCCAGACCCCTGCTAACTTGGGCTCTCTTCCCTCAATCCCAGATCTCACCCTCCTTATGTCACAGACCTGACTTTTCCTCTCTTGCCATCCAACCCTACCCTGCTGCCCCTCAGCACCTTTAGCACAATGAGTCCCCAGCTCTGTCCCTGTGCAGGTGCAGCAGTGGAAGGCAAGTCAGCCCAGGACCAGAGCCCATGTGTGGCAGAGCTCTTCCTGGCTGCATTGGCTGCTGCATGCAGCATCCCCCTGGAGAGAAGCAGCTGTCGGGAAGCCAAGCAGCAGGTCAGACCAGCTCTCTGTACAGGGTGAAGAGGTGTGGTCCTCCCAGGGGCAGCAGCCCTTTCTAGGAGGATCTCTTTCTCAACAGTAGAGTGGAGGGCTGGGATCCTCTGGCTTTATTGGCTGCAAGGCTCATATTTGTGGGCTGCACCTCCCCAGCCAACAGCTGACCTTAGGAATGTAAGGATTCTTGAATCAATTGAGACTCAAACTTAGGATCTGAACTATGAGATGGGCTAAGTAAAGAACTAGGCAATGCAGGGAAAACAAGAATTCTTTTATTACAGTAATATGAACTGTAGGAAATCTGAAATTGAAGTGGTAGTAAGAAGGAAAACAATTACAGGTTTACATTTGATTCTTTAATGCTGGGTCAACAAGGAGGGAAGGAGGAATCTTACCTTGCTCATCTGAAATCTGGAACTGTGCATCAAAGCCATGCTAGGTCATGGCAGATAGGCATCCCTTAGCAGATACAGGCAACATGTAGGAAGCAGATGCTTTCTTTCATTAAATTGTTGCTAGCATCAAACCCTTCTAGTCTGGGCAGTGCTTCAGGTGCTCAGAGTCCAAAACAGGCTGATTTCTGCAGGTTGCTTATGCAGTAGCTGAAAACCTTATGGAAGGAGAGAGTCAGCAGCTTGCAAGACTGCTGGAGAGACTGGAGGACCCAGGCTGCTCCTTGAACATCCTGAAGGTAATGGCCCAGTCCTTTTGTCTGGCTCTGCCTAGAGGTGCCTGGGCCTTTGCTCTGGAATTAGGAGCATGGCAAACAGGGAACTGTGAGCTTAGCCCTCAATGGTTCCCATCTGCCTGGTGTGAGTTGTTGAATAAGTGAGCCCATGGTAGCCATGGGGTGGAACCTGTCTGCAGGGCCTGGTGGCATCTCTCCCCTCTGCCTTGCAGATCCTCTATGCTGGCTGCCATGCCTACCCCAACCTGTGCCATCACCTGGGAAGGAACCAGCCTCTGTGGGGTTCCCTCATGCAGATCTTGCAGGGTGAGGTAGGACTGACCACAGCCCTCGTGGAGGGGTAGGAGTGTGGGCAAGCAGGATGCATTCCTCTGAGCACTGGTCAGATGAATCTGTGGGGGAAGAGGAGTTTTGGGGAGTTATTCAGAAGAGTGCAGTTCTCCTTTGGGGCCCAGAAACACCTTCTCCTTCCCTGCTATGACTTCTGTTCCTTTGGTAGGTCCCTGTGCTGGAGGTGACCCAGGAGGCAGCCTGTGAAGCCTCTCTGTACCTGCTGGCCCTGCTCACCCTGCAGCTTCAGGCATCCCCTCCCAGGTAAGCAGACACTTTCATTCATGGAGGGGAGAGGAACATGCCCTGCCCTGAACAGCACTCTGTCCTGCACACTGCCTGGAGCTGGAACCTGGTCCCACTGATCCCTCTGACCCATACATACCAGCAGAATGCTGTGCAGTGTGGGTGGGTGCTGGGGATGTGGTGAGGATGACCCAGTGCAGACAAGGAGGTGCTGTGAACCAGGGCTCCTCCTGAAAAGTGGCTGCTTCCCAGCTGTGTGGGTATTGGATGCTGCTGTTCTGCATGATGTGAAGCTGTGGGAACATAGTGCTTCTCTCCTGGTCCCTGCATTTCAGGTGTGAGGAGATGGTTGCCCTGGCTGTGGATCTCATCACCCAGTCTCCTGTTGTGTCCCTTGTGGTAAGCCACCCCCCCACCAGAGTCACTACTGAGAGCCTTGCAGACCCCTGCATCCCATTTGGGCCTTACTGTTCCTCACTCAGGGTGGGATGAGGCCAAGGGATGAAGGGTCAATAGCGACCGAGCAGATGGGAAAATCCCAAAGGTGCTGAACTCTCCTTGTCCCACAGGGTGCTGCAGCATTTCTCCTGGCACAGCTCAGTCGGCATGGGGTGGCTTTGGAGCTCCAGAGAGAAAAGATCCTACCAGTGGTAACAAATGTGCTGACTGCACCTGCTGAGGTATGGGATGGGGACAGAGAAGCTGGGGACCCATGCACACTGTAGAGGTGTGCAAAGACGGGCTCAGAAGGGTGCAAGAGTGATGCTGCTGCCCTCAAGCCCAGCACCCAGCTTCAGAGTGTCTCCCACTCTCTTACAGCTGCAGCTCCCCCTGCCAATGGGTGCTGGTCTCTATGATGGGTTGTTTTTCCTCCTGCTGAAACTCCTTGAACAGGTACCAGTCCAGCCATGTCTTCTGCCTGGTCTCTGCCAAAAGGTGTGGTGGCAAAAAGGCCTGAATGCACATTGGTAATGAGGCTGAGGGAAATCAGGAACTGTGCAGTTTTGGCTGCACAACCTCATGAAAGTCACCTTGTGTCCCTGCAGGGCTGATGGGAGAGTGGTGGGTGGGGAGGGGTGATCCATGGGCTCACTGAAGTGAAGGAGGGCAGAGATGCCCTGGGACTGACACTGCTGAAAGCTGCAGCAGGACTCCTGGCCCATGTCAGTCTAGCCCTGACCTTCAGAGAACCATGGGACTGGCAGAGCCATGTATCAGAACCCTGGGGGCCATGAAGGCCTCTGACATCTGCCTCTCTGCCTCTAGGAGGATGTGGTCTTGGAGCAGGGCTTTGCTTCCTCTGAGCTATGGAGCCTGGTCTGCCATTGTGTAGCTGTGGTGCTTCATGTGGGCACCACCAGTGCAGTGCTGGAGGAAGATCCACCTCCAAGTGCTGGTGACCCCACGGCAGAGCCAGACTGGAACCTCCTCTCCCCTCAAGGTAGGAGCTGTGGGACAGCAGGGCATCTGCCCTGGACCCTGCTTCACATCCTTCCATATCTGTCCCCCTCCACATCTGTTCCCTGAGGCCAGAGGACTCAGGTGGTTTTTTTGAGGATTGCAGTGTCTGCTGGGGAGACAGGGCTGGGCTGGCCCATGCTGTGCCCAGCTGGCAGCAGCTCAGCTGAGCTGGCTGTGGAGGAGCAAAAAAAATGTCTGTGCTGCAGGGAATGTCCACTGGCAAGTGTGACCACCTGGGTGGAGATTTTCTGGTTTTGGGCAGGGAATCACAGAATCCACCCTGGAGCAGGCTTGAGAGAGCACAGAGAAGTGAAGAAACATTACAGCCTTCTCTATCTTTGCCCTTCTGCCTGCTGTTTTCTCTGCAGGAACCCTGTTATTCCTCAGCCTGGCCCTCAGCATCTTCACTCGTGAGTCCCAACAGTGTCTGCCTCAGCTCAGCCAGTCTCATGGTGTCCTCATGGTGACACTGAAGAGACTGCTGTCCCCTGGCTTCTTGGCATGCGTGGCAGAGATGTGAGTTGTGGAAGGGCTGAAGTGGGCAGAGCTCAGCTGCTGAATGGGGCATGGACATGAGCACACCAAGGGCTGAGAAGTTTCTGACCTGGCACTTGCAGAACCTCTCCTTAGTGACTGGCACAGGGAATGCCCTTTGCCCCTTGTCCTGAGGTTTTTTTGATTGTCTCTGTATTAAGCCCTCTTTCTTTCACTAATTCAGGCAAGCAGGAAAAGATGGGGACCCTGAGGTTGTCCCAGATGTCGTCATCCAGGTCTGCCAGCTCCTCTCTTTCCCTTTTGCCCTGGATGTGGATAAAGACACCTTAGCACTGATTATGGAGGCTGTGAGAGATACCCAGATCCCTGCCCAGCTGCTACAGGTACTTTCTTGGCCCTGTGTTCCCCTTCCCCCCATACTGTGGTGACCCTTCCCTACATTGCAGTCCCCAATGCATGGCACCACTTCGCATCCTGTTGGCAGCCCACAGGGATGTCATTTGGGTGCTATGCAGCCCTTGGAGAAGCTGGACTGGCTGCTAAGCTTGCACTGACCTGCTGGCTGCCTTCAGCTGCTGCTTGGCTTGGCTCATGTGTGAGCAGTCACTCAGCAGTGCTGTCTGTCCTTCTGCCTTAGGTCTGCGCTCACCATCTGCCCTTCTCGTTCACCGAGCTCCCCATGGGCCTCTTGTGCCAATTTGTGGTGTCTGATATACAGGTCATAGACCAAGTGGTGAGGGAAGCTGCTGCCTCGGAGCACATTTTTGCCTTCTTGAAGTCTGTCTTGTCCTCAGACAATGTCATACTCACAAGTGACCTTCTGTCTCTCCTGACCCACGTGGCCCGGGCCAGTTCCGAGCACCTGCCCTTTCTCCAGAGGATCCTGAGGGACTCTGATGTGGCTGACCAGCCACTGACCTACCTGCTCAGCCACAAGCAACACCTGATACGGGCCAGAACCTGCAACTTGCTGGGCAACCTGCTCCGGCACAGCTTTTCCCCAGAGCTGCAGAGCCAGCCGGGTTGGCTGGAGAGGCTGCTGGAGTGCCTGTGGGACCCGGCGAGCAGCGTGCGCAGGGCAGCCACCTTCGCGGTGGGCAACGCCGCCTGCCACGCATCCTGCCCGGCGGAGACGCTGGGCCGGGCCGTGCCCGCGCTGACCCGGCTGCTGAGCGACTCTCGGGCCCAGACGTGCCACAACGCGGCCCTGGCCCTGAGCAACCTGGGCCAGCGCGGGGAGGAGCTGCGGGATCTGCTGATCCAGAGCGGGGCCGTCGACCGCCTGCTGCAGGTGACCTGCCAGGACCCGCGCAAGGCCGTGCGGGAGGGAGCCCTCGAGGCGCTGCGAGCCCTCAGCCAGCACCCGGGGATCCAGCAGGTACGGCACGGGTACCCCGCTCCTTTGGGGGACCTGATAGAGCTGTAGGGACAAGGGTCAAGCTGGTGGGTGACTCCTGTCCTTCTCTTGGCTGTGCAGGTCCTGCTGTCCCTCAAAGCCACCGAGAGGCTGGCGGCGCTGGCCGCTGTCAGTCCCCATACGCCTTTTGCCCGGCACTGCGAGCCGCTCTTCCGCCGCCGGTGCGAGCAGCTCCTCCGCCGCCTCGCAGCTCCGTCCGGCCGCGCGGGGCCCAGCCCGCTGTCGCCGCGTACCGGCGCTGAGCGGTGATGCCCGGGCATCCCGGGACGCCACGGACGCTTCCTTCACCCTCCTCAGGCTCCAGCCGGACCTTCCTTGCAACCCGCGCTGTCCGCCTGAGGGGGCGTCTACCCGGCCGTCTTCACCCGGGGTGTCCCCCGCGGGAAGCCGGCCCTGACAAAATGCCCGTTCCCGCCGGCTCCCGGAGCCGCGTCCGCGCCGCCGCCGTGCTCCGCCGCGCCGCCAGGGGGCGGTACAGCCCCCGCCGCGATGGCTGCCGGGAGCTGTAGTCACGTGGGCCCGCCGGCTCCCCATGGTAACGGCGGCGGCGGCGGCTCCGGCGGGCCCGGGCGGGCGGTGAGTATGGCGGCGTTGCCGGCCTGTGGAGCGGGGCTTTGGTCCCCCTCTGTCTCCCTGGGTTGCACCCTCAGAGTTCCCCCACTGCGGCCCTTGTCCTCCCGCGTTGCCTCCCCGGCCCCTCCGCCCCATAGCCGTGCCCGGGCCCCGAGGAGGCACCTCGCTCCCGCCCGGGCCTGCTCGCGGAGCTCGCCATGGCCTTGCCCCGTGACACCGTGGGGCTGGGGGGCGGTTTGGGAACGCTCTGTGCCGAGACATGCTGGGGGTGGCGGCCTGGGCGGCGCTCCGGCGCCAGGATAGAGCATCCTGATAGCAGCTTGGGCATCACAGTCTTTCACTGGAGAAATGAGACACAGCATGTTTCCCGGGCGAGCGGCAGCGAGGAAGGGCTGGCTCCCCAGCCACCCACGGCCCCAGGGAACCTCTCCAACGCTACTTGGAGTATTAGGATGGAGCTGAGATCGACCAGGCCCAGGTGGAGTGCTGGGACATCCTGGCTGTCCATCCTTTCATAGGGGTCTTGGCTTGGCTGCTCTTGTGTTGTAAAAAGGACCGTTGAGTCTGAAAGATGAAAGTCTGCACAAAACTGAGTTGAGACAAGCCTGGAGTATTTCCTGAATGCCTCCAGGGTTTGGTCAGGGAGTGAGGAGTGAAGGTGTGGGGAAACCCTGTGGCATTGTGCCAGCATCCTGTGCATGGCTGTGGATGTCTCATGGGAGGCAGAGTTCAGCTCCACAGCTACACATCAAAGCCCTGCCTACATGATCCCCCGAGGCTTGCCTGTCTTTCTTGTTGTGGTGTTCTCCTCACGGAATGGGCAGATGACATCTAGTGACTCCCGGATCGTTTGGGGGAATTGACAGTGGATTGTTTGCTTTATTATAGTTTTATAGAATAAAATTTCCACAATTCTTACTGTTTGTACCACCCAGCAGATAGTAGCATTTCTCTGTCCTTTCATTGCTCTCTTGCTGCAGTTGTGTTAGGTAAAGTTGGTTGATGACAATTGTCCCCTCCCACACCTCAGTCAAGGGGTCCTTCAGCCCAGCAGGGATCGCATTTCAGGGAGGAGCTGAGGGGACAAATGTCACCATCCCACAGAACAGCGCCTGCATGGAGGTGTCAAATCATTGACACAGGTTGGGGGCTTTGGCTGCTGCACCAGCCTGGCTGGGTGCCACTCCTTGACATTTCCCACGTTCCTGCCATGCATTGGGTCTGGGAGTATTTGGCAGCTTCTCACCTTGAGTCTCTGTTTCTTCTCCACTCCTGAGCCCTGAGAGATTGCTGTATGGAGTGAGGGTTTTGCAGTGGCTTCAGAATAATTTTTCCCAGCCCTGTCAGGACATGGAAGAGTCCTCAGCATATACTGAAGGACAAATCTAGGAACCTTTTCTTCCAATTGCAGCTATGTTTCAGTAAAAAGTATCAAGAACAGAAGGTGGGTTAAGAAATAATGTGTCTTGAACTAATTGGGTAGTTCTTTTCTCCTTGCTGTATGTTGATATTTTATACTTGTTTCACTCACTCAAAATCCTCCACTTTTATTTTTCTACTAAAGGCTAGTCTGCCTAAGATCAGATAGAGCTGTGCTGACTGCCCTCAGATCCTACGCTAGTGGCCAAACTCTTCCCAGGTCTTGCCACATAATTCTCTTTTCTCCCATCATGGAGAAAATGAAAATCAATTGAAAATGCTGGCCCTTCAGTTTGGATCTTCAGGAATGGGCTGTAGACCTCCATGGTGAAAGGCTGTTAAACACCTCATGGTTTAGCTTGTTGCTTTTAACCCAGACTCATTTCTCTGCTCTTGTTTGTGCTGCAGTACAACTGCTTCTGTTGCCTATGTGATGAAAAAGTACAAATTGGGTGGGAGCAAGAGCAGGCACTTACCAGCTTCACAGCTGGGGAAACAGAACTGCATGATCTGCTGTCAGTGTGCACTGCATCTGCCTCAGGGCCTGGGGAGTCTGCCAGGGAGAAAAGTTAATATCCTTTGACAGCAATAGGAGCTCCATGCTCTGCCCTTTGCTGTGGCCCCTGCACTGTCTGGTCACAGCCAGGTCAGCCCTCCCGGGGTGAGCACTGAGCTGGCCTTTTATCTGAAGTGTCCTTGGTGCCCTCAAGCTATAGCCCTGGATTTTCTGCCTGTTGTGCCAGAGTTCCCCACCTCATCTAGCAACTGTGCTTCAGTGCCCTTAGAGTGATGGGAAAGTCCCTTGTGAAGGCAAGCACAGGAGCCTTCAGTCCCCAGCCCACTCTGTGTGTGCATGGAGGGAGGCATTTGCTGCAGCACAGGGTGAGGTGCTGTCTGGATTGCAGCTCTCCCATGGCTTGCTCCAGCATCCTGCTGTCCCTGAGGTCTGCCTCCACCTTGGGAGCAGGAGCACACACCTGAGCTACTCTATTTTTCTTGCAGGGCAGTGCCCTTCTTAGGTAAAGGGTCTTTTCAGGCAGCCATACACTCCTCATACTTCCTCTACTCAGTGTGGAGTGGAGTTCAGCACCAGAGCTGATGAATGGAAATGACCAACCCTGGCACAAATGTAATCCTGGCATGCTGGTGGAATTTGCTGATGCATCCTCACAGAGGTTGATTTCTCACTGTTGTTTTGTTTTGTTTTTTTGTCTTTGACCTGAATGGCCATGTAAAAACTCGACATCTTGATTGGGACAGAAATTGGTTGTCATCCTCTGGATTTGCACACAAAATGTGGTTCTGCAAGGATTGCAATGAAGCTGAGAGGGAACCGTGATGCTTAACTGTGTGGCAAAGCAGCACACCAGGCTGATGTACCCAAGAGCATTTCTGCAGTGGCCAAGCTGCTTCTGAGCTGTGTTGTCCTCTTGGACAAATTGTGGCCAGCAACACCCTCTACTCTTCAGCTTGAACTTGCTGGTGGCCTCAGGTGCTTTGGCTTGGCGTGTGACTGCCCTTGAGGCCACTAGTTTCTTGGAGCTGACGTTGGGGAGGGAGGGCTGTTTCCATCCTGTTGAAACACAAGTTTGTATCTAGCTACGAGCTGTTGGAGCACTTTTAGACACTTGGTTTGTTTCAGATCAATGTTGTTGATCTTGTTCAAAGTTTTAAATTTTTTGAAGGGATACAAACCCTTATTTGTAAATGTATTTTTGTTTTAAAACCTGTTTGTTTTGCATTGTTGTTAACTTGCTTGTTCAAGCTTTAATCAAAAGCCCTAGACCTGCAAGTGAGGAACTTGGTGTAAACTCAGGTCTTGTTTAGAAAAATGTGTTAACCTTTTTAATAATAAAGAGCAGAACACAGTATGCACCCTGCAATGGCATAGAAAGCAATAGCAATTGCAGTTGTCTAATCTCTCTTCCTTGTGATTTCAGGCTGTGTGTGGCTGACAACACGTTATCAGGTCAGCTTGCAGTGCATACATTTACAGGCTCTTGTTATTTTAAGTGTATCACCAAGCTGCACTTAAAATAACCTCCACAGCCACACTCTTCTAACAATGGGATGATGTGCACACCCGGGCTCTTGAGGTCTTGTCCTTTCCTGTTTGGAAGAGGGCTGTGAGGAGCTGCCACGCTGCCATTAGAGGAGCACATGCTGCAGCGGGGCTCAGGCTGGAAGAAAGGGTTTGACTGCTGCATACAGGGGTGTGCAGAGGCTGGGCACATGTTGGCCCTGTGCTCTAGGGATGTCACATTTGTACAGGCTGTGGCAGTGCTCCAGCTGACCTCCCAACACTTGCAAGCAAGCTGTGTGGCAATAAAAGGTGCTGGCAGAGTAATTGTAAGCAAGTGCAGCTGTACAGTCACTCCAACAGTGACAGCTTTGGCCTCTGTATTGAGTGTCAATAAGTCCAAGCCAAAATCCATTAATTGCTTGGTTGGGTTTGAATTCCAGCCTGGCCAGTTCACCCAGGTCTTTTCCTAGCTCATGTTTCTACAATAAAATTTTAAGAGTGTTATTTTAGTGCCATTGTGAAATGCAGAACAGAGTCCAGCTCCTTTCTCATAGAGTTGGGTTAGCAGAGCTAGGGGTTGCATCAAGCTGTGACCTTTGTCCATCCCAAAACTCCAGCTGAATTAAATATAAAGGGAAAACTTCTCTGCTGGTAACCAGCAGGGATTTACCTGGGGGCAGGTGCCGTGTTTCCTACCCAGAGCTACAGAGATGTGGCACCTGCTGTCCTGTTGTGACCACAGCCTGGCATGTGAAGGTGCCTCCCTCCATCTCCATCAGGTCTCCTGGATGCTCAGCAGCTGCTTTGTCAAACTGTCCTTGCAGTAAGGATGGGAGACAGTTTTCAGGTGGGCATTAGAGTTGGCTGTGCTGGCATGCAGGAGGTGTGAATAGGGGGAAGGACAGGCAGCATGGACTGCTGCTATCAGTCTGGATGCATCCTGTGAGGGCATCTTCCTTTCATCCTTCCTGCCCCTCCTGCCCCTATCTCTGAGCTCCTGTGGTCTCCACAGGGAAACAGTGATAGTGACTAGCTGTTGGCCAACCTAGGCCTTACCTGAAAGCTCTGCTAAAGGCCCTGCAGCTTTCTTACGCAGCTGCTGCTTCCTGCACACCCCTCCCCTGTGCTGGCCCAGACACTTCTGCAACTCCGTGACAAAACTGCTCGGGAAGGGCCAAGCTCGGCACATCTTTGTCTGCTGCAGTGGGCTGGGTTCCAGGCAGTGTTGGCTAAGGCTGTGCCATGCCCAGACCTCCACCCTGGCAGCCACAGCTGTCAGCAGCACCCCCGTGTCTGTGTCAGTCACATCTGTGCCACCGTTGTCACTCCAGATCAGGGTCACACAGGACTTGTGCTGGCATTTTCACACCTGTGTGTAAGCTGACTGTGAGATTCACAGCCCTTGTTACAGCTTCATTAGGCCACATCACTTTTATTTTTACAGCAGGATGATTCACTGATAGCTGTAAAGCCGGCTGGAGATGAGCTACAGATGGCTTTCACTTCAGGCTGGTTTTACAAGGTCATTCACAGCCGGGTGAGAGTGCAGGCGATGGCCAGACTGGCAGTGCAGGTGGTGATGCCAGTGACAGATCCTCTAGGCATGAACACTTTCATTCTCCTTGGATTTTAATTTGCTCTTTAACACCTATGTTCACTGGTGTGCTAGGGTCACTTTGTGGTCTGGGTGTGCTTGTGAGCTGGAGGGGGCAGCGTGTGCAAGCCAAGCTCTGCTCCCTTGTTTACTGGTGGAAATTTGAGCTGGGCAGGGGATGGCATCTGAGCCACAGCTTCTTCCCTCTGTGCTAATCGCTGTGAATGTCACAACACAGCCAGGTTTGCTGCTGGGGGCAGATTGGGTAGCAGTGGAATAGTGTTGTACATCTCAGTTGTGGAATTCTCTTCCCTGGGGTTTGGAAGCCCTCTAGGCTGCAGCTCCCACTGGGATGCAGGTGCCCTGTCCTCATCAGGAGTTCTCAGCTTGACTGTACAAGCACTAACAAGCAATGCAGCCCTATGGATGTGGTATGGACTCGGCACTTGCCATATTTCCTTGCAGAGCTTGGCAGGGTAGCAGCTCTCCTTGAGGATGTATACCTCCTATGGGATCCTGCATGGGATGTTCCATTTCCCACATCCTCTGGCTGAGATGCTGCTGACCTGGTATGTGCTGGAGACTGGAGCTGATTCACAGGCTGAGAGGGTCTGGCAGGTGTAGGTCCGTCTGACCCAGCTCTGTGGTGGTGCGAGCTGTTGTGATGGTGCTACAGAGCAACCTCAGGGTCTCCAAGCTACACTTTAACTGCTGCATCTGAGGCTTGTCTTTCAGGTGAGAAAGGAGTGTGTGTGTGTATGGCAAGAAAAAGAAGAGTGTGATGGCTGATGCCCTGCTTATCCTTCTTTTTATACCTCTGTTTTTTTTTTTCTTTAATATGCAAGTGTGTGAGAGCTGGTGGAAGGTGGAAGAACCAGCCAGCCTGCTTGGAATACAAATTCCTATCGCAGCTGTATCCAGGGTCCCTCCAGGCATGTGTTAAAGCAATAACTGGCTAGTGGTTTGTTTTCTCTTTTCCCTTCTCGTCAGGCAAGAGGATGTTGCAGGTATGGTGCAATAGTTCATTCTAGAAAGATTCAGGGCACCTATATCTGCAGCACTGTGGTCTGCCAGTTTGGTCCTTGCAGGAGACTTTTCTGAAGGACTGCAGTGGGGAGAGATGTATGTGCACAGTACTGCCAGTCTGTGCTGGAAGCAAAGGTGTTGATGTTAGAACAGCCCTGCATTTGGTTCTTGCTGCCTTCTCAGTCCTGAGCTCTACAGGAAGCCTTTAGCCCTCACTAAGCTCTTCTATAAGAGTGAGAAACATGTTCCTTTTAAAAGCAAGGGCTGAGGTTCTCATCTAGTTGTGTAATGTACTGAGCTGAAGTTTTAAGGAGCAGGGAGAAAAAATAAGCAGATGTTTTGGAGTTTGTGGCAGAGTCAGGAGGCTGATGTTGGAGACACAGATCTGTAGGAGTGGGCTCCAGCTGCCATATGGGTCCCAGGCAGGCAGCCTCTTGTTGCAGACAGGGTGACTGCTGGAGCTGCTCCTCCATGGCCCTGGCTGGTCAGTCAGGCACCCTTGTGTGTTTGCAGGGTACAAGCTTTCCTGCAGATGGCTCTCTTTACATTGTTCTTTGCATCCTCTGGTTTCATGTGAGATGCCAGTCATTCTTTGACTTGGTCTCCAGAGACTCTTGGTGAGCTCAGTAAATGGGAGATGTGATTTTCATCCTGCAGGAAAAGCAGCCCACCCTGCTTTCCTCATGTGGCATTAGGCTGGGTGCTGTCCTCTGACAGGACAACAGAGTCTTTCATGCTATCCTTTTGTTTCAGGCCAGCAAAGATGCTGCAGTAGATGACTGACTGTGCCTCAAGTGCTATGGCTCTACATGGCGTCGGCAGGACCAGACCATGCTAGTGGGGGCCCCAAACAGCGGAAGCACATCGGGCTGCAGTCAGGCAGCCTCCCGGCAGAACGACCTCAGCCGTGCTGGCCCTGGCGCCTCGCTCAGCAGCAGGCCAAACCCGTCTGGAATTTAGAGAAGAGATATGCGAGTGCTTTCCAGGATCGCATCCTGCTGCCCTCAGGGATCCCTCTGCAGCAATCCTGCTTCTTGTGCTCACCATCACTATGCCACGCACAGCCCACTGAAGACAGCCTCCAAAGCCCTCGACACACTGGCACTGCCACGGGAAGGGTGATATCTACCACGGGAAGGGTGATGCCTTCCCTGCTGATGGACCCCTGCCTGCTGGCAGAGGAGCACTCTGCAACTGGGGTCAAAGGCTCTCCCCTCAGCTCAGGTCAGCAGGCTGCCAGCTCCTGTAGACCAGTGCTCAATAACAACTCCTTCCTACGGCCAAGCAGTGCTCAAGTGCCTTTTCTGCAGTCACTGAAGATGAAAAAGGTGGAAAACACCCGGAGTTTTCCTGCTACTTCATGGTCCCTCTTTGGGGACAATAGAGACAGCTTTGGTAGCAGCCTGATTAACAGGACAGTGACGAACAGCAACGTTGTGTCAGAGCAAAACAAAATCCCCTCCCATGCCCCTGTGCCAAGCTGTGCGGTCCTCAGGAAGGATCAGTGCTCATTGGAGGATGCTAAGGGGAGACCTCACAGCTCAAAAGAGAAGGAACCAGAGAAGAGCCTCTTGAAGGCTGTGCAGCAGCTACCTAGTCAGGCTGCCACACACAGAGGCTTTGGGTGCCAAGCTGAAAGTTCTGGCCTTATGAGTGTGGGCAGCCTGTCCAACCAGAGCAGCAGATGGAGGCAGCATGCCGGAGTGCAGATCACCCAGAAAGAGCCCACTGCTCCCCTGAACTCAGAGCTGGAGAGCCACTGCCTTAACAGTAACTCGAGCCTTAGGGGCACCTGTGACACCATTGCCCGCACTGAGCGGATCAGTGTCCGTCCCCTGGCCTCGTGTGCCAGCGCTCCTGTCTGCAGGACTGGCTGCCATCCTGTGGGTGTGCTCAGCACTCTGTGTGCCGGGGACCACCTGGCAAGAGCAGATCCTCTGCACTTTGCTGCTGTCTCTGAAGTGGCAGCACAGGTGTCCACCATCCAGCTGGAGGAAGAAGAGAAACAGGCCCAGGCTGTGGTCTCAGGAAAGCTCAAGTAAGTAGAGGCAGGAGGAGGAGGGAGGCTGCAGCAGGATGTGCCAGGCTGGCTGTTGTGTCTATGTGTGTTGGGAGAGGATGCACTGTGGGCAGTATGAGGTGACCATAAGGATAACCATGAGCTGTGTCCATGAGCAAAACCCAACTGCAGCATCCTAGTGGGTGGAGCACCTTCCTGCACCCCCAGCTTGACACAGGCACTTGGGATAGCTCCAAGCTGTTCCGTTTTCTCCTTCAACCATAGCATGGAATTACTGTGTGGCATTTCTGGTTTCTTCTACTTGGGGGGCCCTGCCTTCAGTGGAAAGCACTGCACTTATGTTGAATCCAGCCTGCTGTTGAACCAGGCCTTCCTAGTCCGAGACGTGGGTTCATAAAAGAACACAGGGCTAATACAGGATAGAGAAGGTGTGAGGACATGGAGTTCCTGCTCTCCTGGTGGGAGAGGGTGTTCTTTTTCCTCTTTTTTCTAGCTGCTCTGGAACATGTTCATTCTCATCATGGTCTGGGGCCTCTCCATCTTGCTAGCTTGGGATGTGTGCTTGTACATCAGCACTGGAAAGGGCAGTGCCCTCATTTGTCTGCCCACATTATCTCATGCTGCCTCATGGGTTTCTGGGTTTTTGGCTACAGAAAGCATGTGCCATTCCTTTTGATGTGATGTTCTTTGTCCCAGTGCTGCTGCTGAGAAGTCACTGCTGCAGCCAAGCCATCCCCAGGACGAAGCAGAGGAAGAACTTCCTGATGGTCTGGATGAGAACTACAGTCAAGAAGAGTATGAGGACAGTGAGTGCTGGTACCCCAGGGAGGGCTGTGCTCCATGCCTCAATGTGGGGAGTGCAAGAGCTGTCTGGGAGCTGGGAGTCAGCACAGCTGCCCTCCTGTCTTACATTCATGCTGTCGTATCAGGATGTACTGAACCCAAAAGTGATGTAACAGCAAGGAGGAACTGCATGGGCTCCTTCTGGGAGCAAGCTAGGGCTTACCACTGTACTTCTCCAGAACTTACCCATCTCCTTTCTGTGCAGGACTGTCAGCTCTGCTCCCTTCCCTGTTTTTATGACCCCAATTGGTGGGCAAAAGCCAGGATCCAAGGATTAGGGGTAGCTGGAAGGTTCTGTCCCCTGCAGCATTTGTTTCCTCTCTTCCCTCTCTAACTCTGTGTGCATTCACTCCTCATGGAGACAAAACCTGAGTTTGTTTCCTCCTGCAGGTGACTCGGATTCTTCCTCCGATGCTGATGTGTTGTCCAGCTTCTCCACCACTCCTGCATCCAGGTTAGTAGCTGTGAACAGTGCACTGAACTTGGTGTATTTTTCCCAGACTTGTACCAGGACCCGAGGGAATGGCCTGAAGTTGTGTCACGGGAGACTTAGGTTGGATATTAGAAAAAGGTTCTTCACCCAGAGTGTGGCTGGGCACTGGAACAGGCTCCCTAGGAAGAGGCCACAGCACCAAGCCTGACAGAGTTCAGGAAGTGTTTGGACAATGCTGTTGGGCACAGGGTGTGACTCTTGGGAGTGGTGCTGAGCAGGGCAGGGAGTTGCACTGGATGATCCTTGTGGGTCCCTTCAAAATCAGCATATTCTGTGATTCTGTCATCTTTGCCCTCCATGGGGACAGAGGAGATGGTAGCATGTGGGGTAAAGGAGTGAAGATAGGAACAGATGTCCCAGGCAAAGGAGGTTTCCTTCCTATCCTGCAGACTAGAGCTACCTCTCTTTCTACAAGCACCAGCCTGTGAAGTGCTAAGGGTGCATCCACTGCAGCAAAACAGGGGTCTTAATTTCACTGGCACTGACAGTTGCTGAGTTAGGTTTACTGGATTAAATTGTGCTCTTGCAGTGTCATTGCCCAGCAGATGAAACAGAGTGGAGGTGTCCTGGGCCAGAGACTGCAAAAACTCCTTGGAGATTCGTGTCTCAGCATAGCATCCTAGAAGCATGTCCTGGAGCTTGGGTTTTTCTTTAACTTTTGGGAGAATCTTTTTCTGGGGAGCACTGGTCAGCCTGTGGTCATCTGAGCCCTGCCTTCATGACTCTTGGTTGACCTTTGTTGGACCTGTTTTTGCCCATCCAGCAGTGGGAGCTAATCTTGCACCAGGGCTGCCTCAGGCTTTGCTGTCTGCCTGACAGCTTGCTGCTTCCAATCATGTCATCACTAATCTGGGAGACAAGCAAGGCTTTCTGTGAGCAAGTGTTGAGCCTTAGGGTGCTGCAGGGCTTTGGGTGTGCACATGTGGTTGTGAAAGTCTTGGAGAGGTGATGTAAACTGGCCCAGCAGCTGTTTCTGGCAGGATGTGTCTGGTTGGCCTCTGGGGCCGATGGGGAGAAGCAGTGCTTGGGCTAAATGCCTCTTGCAGCAAGGAGGGACGGGTGTTCACCACTTCTTTGTGCAGGGTGTGTGCTGGCCTGGCCTTGAAACCTTTGCAGCTGTCTCCTGCCTTCAGTTTGTGTGGGCAGAACCAGTGTGGGCAAAACCAGCTTTGTGCCAGAGAGTGTTAAGCAATATAATCCTTTTCCAATTAATAAACTTTTAATTATTAATTTCAGTACTGAAAAAAAAAACAAACCAAGGACTTTGATAAAACACCTCTTCTTCCCTCAGCCTGGTCTCCAATTCTTTTGTGACAAGCTACACTCAGTCCCTTCAGTGAGGCAAGGGGTGGCCTGAGAGATTGGTGATAGTGTGTTGTAGTTCCTTTTCTTTTGCTGCTCTTTGTTCTTTATTGGATTGTTCTGGTGTGGCTTCTTCCAATGGCTGCAGTGGCATATATTTGAATATACATTCATTGCAAACCCTACTTTTCACTTCATCACAATCTTAATAGAAACATTACAAATTCTATCCCTCCTTCCAGGTATTGGGGCTTGCTGTGGTAAGGTGTACATATAGTGGGTAAAACTCCATCCCTCTTCCCTGCAATACAGCAAAACCATGAGTGTTAAATAGTATGTATTACAATCTCCACCCCTTGTTCCCTTGGACTAGGTTATAGGGTTTGTCATGTAAAAGACTCCACTCCTTGCCCCAGAAACTCAAAAACTCCACAGTGGGTACTTGGCATGTGCATTCATTGCAGACTCATCCCCTCATTGCTGCAGACTGAGTTACTGACCTTGATGCCCACTGCTTGCACCACATTGCAATGATGGTGCAAATTCCTGACACCCAGATTAAGGCTCCTTCTGGCTTCCCTCTTCCTTTGTTACTTTTCACTTTTAGCCAGTTGACTACTGCTTCATCTTTCTTAGGAAACGCATTGACTGCCTGGCCCAGCCTTCTGGGGCTCAAGACAAAGTGCTCAAACCAGCTCTTGTCTGCAGTTTATTCCCTAATGTGCCTCCAACTATCTACTTCAGTACTCGGGATGAGGCAGGTGAGCCAGAGTCTGTTGTTGCACAAGGTGAGAGTGGCCGGCCCATTATTAGGGAGCAGGTGGTGCCAGCACACAGCCTGGAACTGGCAGGCAGTGGCTGCCCTTAACCCTTCCCATGATGACACCCAACACTGCTGTGAGATCCAAATGACTGCAGTAAACTGTTATTTCCAATGTCTGGAGCATGACTCAGGCTGCCACTAAATGTTCCAGTGTCCTGGATCTCCCCCAGCTGGGGAGTCTTCTGCTTCATGACAGTTCTGCAGAGAGGGCTATGCACCCTCATCTACAGGCCTGGTGCCTGTGCAGCAAACCATAAGAATTTTGCAGCTGTAGTAAATCCAAGTATTGTGTTTGTTTTCCTTCAGTCTTTAACTTTTTGCTTTCCTAGTGGAAAAGCTGCCTTGGGAGCAGAGGAAGCTGCTGCGATGGAAACTGTGCAGTGTCACACCTAACATAGTGAAGCAAACCATTGGCAGGTCCCACTTCAGAGTTAGCAAAAGTAAGTTGGGAGGCAGCATTGTGTCCTTCCTTGCCTCCAGCACCTGGACACTAGAAGGCAGAATGCCTGCAAAGAACAGAGCAGAAGCAATACAGGCTTGGCCCTGCAGGATACTGGGTTCATGTTTTTGCCTGTCTGACCTGCAGTATCCAACATCTGTGGGTCCCAGCAGGACCTGATCTGCCTCTTGGCTTGTTCCTGGCATAGTCCACAAGGGCTTACTCCTGGGCTGTCAGGAACTGAGGCAGATGTGAGGCAGGTTTGCTGTGCTTTGCCACTCTGAGTGGGCTGGCCCTCATGTAGTGCCAGGCCCAGCACTGCTGCTCCTTGTCCCCATATACTGAAGAGGAAGACATCTCTGACCATAGCTAGAGTTCTCAGGGTTGGGAATCTTGTCACTTCCCAAGGACAGTGTAGGGAGAAGCATTGAGCATTTGCAGCTATGATCCATACTCTGGAATGTGATCTCCTGGAAGTTTATTGGACTTCTGCATGTATCAGGAGACCTCTGCACAGACTATTTTGAGGCTATAATGAGACATGGATGGCAGAGGAAGTCCTAAGTAGTTATGGCACACCTACCTGTCCCTCAGCAGCACAGCATTCATTAGCCAACTGCTTCATTTGCCAGCTGTAATGCAGAGAAGTCAGGATGCTGGGGAATTAAAGGCATTCCTTTGACCCTGTACCTCTTCACGTTCTTGCATCCAGTCGTATTTGCAAAGATATGACCCACTTGGTTAACTGGATGCCACTCAGCCCTTGCTTTGGCAGCTTTGCAGTAGCAAATGTGAGTGCTTTGTGCTATAGCTGTACAGCATCCCTGGCACACTTCTGCTAGCCTAAGGAGATGGGGTGCTCTGGGTTGAGTAGGAGTTATGGGTGGCAGGGTACTCAGTCACGGACTTTTCTGTTTTTCCTGCAGCAAGCACTGACTGGCTGGGTTGCTGGGGCAACCACATGAAATCCCCTGGTTTCAAAGCCATCAGGGAGCACCAAAAGGTAGGGGCTGTTTTTTGCTGACCTCTTTCATGTGCATGGAGAGTGTGTTGCAAGCAATTTGGGTGCCCCTCTGCCCAGGGCCAAGTGTTTGTTGTGCCAGCTGTCCCTGTAGTGTCCCTTCCAGAACTGGGAGAAGAGTCCAAGAGACAGGCATAGCTGGATGGGCATCTCTGCTGTGAGGGTGGCTCTTGTATGGACTGAGGCTGTAGCCAAATTGTATTTATTTGTGAGCTTCTCTAAATTCAGTCATTGCTGCTTAAAGCAATGCAGTCCTCCTTCTGGCAAAACTGAGGGATAGGGACAATGCCCTCACTGCCAGTGCAGTGAAGGGCATGTACCTTACTCTGATCACAGAACAGTCAGGTGTAGCTCATGGCATGACAGCCTGCAAGGGACCAAAGGTTTGGTATCTGTCACAAGTACATGCCTGTTCTGAAGAGCTGTGATGCTCTAAATGAGGCGGTTTGTCCCTGCAAAGCTTCAGGAACAGGTGGGATCAGTTTGGGTGCAATCTTGGGAGGGGAGCAAGGACTGTTACCCTGCACTGTATTCAGAGGGGATGTATCCTCTGCCAAGGGAGCAGAAAGGGGTGGGCAAGGAGTAGGGGAAGCAGAGAGATCTCATAGCATCTGTGTTCCTTTCCAGCTAAACCACTTCCCCGGTTCATTTCAAATTGGAAGGAAGGACCGTCTGTGGCGCAACCTGTTAAAGATGCAGGCTCGCTGTGGGAAAAAGGAGTTTAATTTCTTCCCTCAATCCTTCATCCTGCCCCAGGACATCAAATCACTCAGGAAAGCATGGGAGGAAGGAGGTAGCCGACAGAAATGGATTGTGAAACCAGTAGGTGTAAAGCAGAACTCAATCCTCTGTCTTTTTGTAGGTGCAGGGAGAAGATCTGATCCTTTCTTGTTTGTGCTTTGCAGCCAGCATCAGCAAGAGGCAATGGTATCCAGGTCATCCACAAATGGAGCCAGCTCCCCAAAAGGAGACCACTGCTAGTACAGAGGTGAGTGAACATAAAACCAAGGTTGACACACAGCCTGGGACCTTTTAATGTCTTGTATCTCTGGCCAATTCTGGGCCCCTACTAGTATGTGGCAAAGCAGAAGTACCTGATTTGCATCTGGGGATTTCTCTGGAGACAGCCTGGTTGTCCTGCTGCTGGAAGTTTGGCTCCATCAGCTGCAACTGGGCTTACTGCAGTGCTGCAGTCTCTGTAGATATTTGAGGTCTCAGACACAACTTGGTTTCATGAGCTTTCTGGAGCTTCTGTCTGGCAGATGGACAGCTTCAGCTCTGCTATGATTCGGCTCTCAGACACAACTTGGTTTCATGAGCTTTCTGGAGCTTCTGTCTGGCAGATGGACAGCTTCAGCTCTGCTATGATTCGGCTCTCAGACACAACTTGGTTTCATGAGCTTTCTGGAGCTTCTGTCTGGCAGATGGACAGCTTCAGCTCTGCTATGATTCGGCTCCCACTGCTCTGTACTCTGGGGTTTGGCATGTTTGGAGACAAACAAATCTTATCCAGTTCACGCAAGCACTGTGGGAAGCAAAGTCCCAGGGAAGAGGTGGCAGTTGTCAAAGATTTGTTCTTATCCAAGTTAGAATGGTTCAGTAAGAGCCTCAGTGCATGTAGATGCAAAGGACTTTCTTGAAATAACAGCATATTCAATCTCCTTCCCCTTCTGCAGAAAAGTGGAATAGTACATCTTGATTTGAATCTGGGAAGATTCTTGTGAGAGCAGGAAAACTGCAGTGTTTGGCAGAGAGGGAACTGTTGTGTTTGCTTGTTAGTTCTCCCTGTCCACTTTCTCTGCAGAGAGATAAACTTACCTATGGAAAATCATGAACCTCTGGGATGAATAATCAAATGAGTTGGATTAAAATACCCAACTGTTTCTACCTACTGTACAAAACCATCTGTGGTGTACTGCATCTCTTAAATGTTCCTGAAAATTGTGATCAGCGTTGTGGGTGTGGAAAAGCTACTGTGCCTTAAAACTGAGGAAAATCTCTTCAAAATGGAAGTGAGCAGAAGGAAACAGTTCTTATGTGCTGCAGGAGCTCCTTGTGAATGGGAGAGCTGCTCTTTCTGTCATTTTGTCTGTGATGTGATTAACTTGGAAATACTGTGCAAAAAGGTTTCTGCATTGATCCCTTGTTTTGCCAGGGCTTCTGATTTGGGGGTTAGAGATGTTCCTGCATATGAAAATCCTAACCCTTATGTGCTTCCTTCCTTCTGCAGATACCTGCAAAAGCCCTACCTCATTGGCGGGAAGAAGTTTGACCTGAGGCTCTATGTTTACGTCACTTGCTATGATCCCCTCAGGGTCTACCTGTTCAAGGAGGGATTGGTTCGCTTTGCCAGCTGCAGGTAGGCTGTGCAGGAGAGCAGTGCTGGGGGCTGCCTTGGTCCCCAGGCACCTGTGGCTGTGGTGCCTGCCTTGGCTGGGGCAAGAGGGAGTCAAGCCCTATAATGCTTAAAGCTGTACCTTGCTTGCTTAAGAGGCAGTGTGGAAACACATGAGGTCGCTGCCGGTGACTGTTGAAAGGGAATGTGAGAGGATGCTGCCTACATCCAACCTTTCCAATGAAAGATCAGCTCAGTCTAAAGCAGTTCTTGAAATACATTGTCTGTGCTTCATTCTGCATAAAAGCTGGCACACCAGAAACTGAGACATTTCTTCCAGTTTTCATTGTATTGCCTCAGGCTGTTGCAATTCCATCAGTGCTTCTGCTCACTGATACTCTGGCTCTTATTTCTTGAGGATATGCTGTGAGGGTGGGATTGCATGCCACTGTCCCAAGGCAGCCTGTTCTGTCTCATGTTTTGTTCCATTAGCTCTGGGCCTGTGGGGACAGAGAGCTGCAGGCAGTGGGGCTGGTGGATGGCTGAGAGTGTTCTGAGATGAGAACAAAGTCTGTGCCTGCCTCATGGACTGGGGAGAGCCACTTCAGTCTTGGAGAGCTTGTGTTCCTCTTGCCTTCTCCAGGTACTCCTCCTCAGTGGAGAGCCTCGGCAACAAGTTCATTCACTTGACCAACTACAGCGTGAACAAGAAGAATGCAGCGTACAAACCCAACTCGGATGAGACTGCTTGTCAGGGACACAAATGGTAGGTGCTGCTTTTAGGGTACAAGGCAGCTCTTTCTCTTTCCCATTAAGTCAGGCTTTTTTCAGTATTCTTACCCAAAACTTGAACTTGCTTTCTGTATCATCTGCTCCCACTTGGGAAAGTGGAAGAACAGAGTGATTTTAGCGTGAGTTAGTGTCAATGGAATCTGGATAGTCTCCCTGGCTTGTGACTCATCCTGTCCAGTACTGCTTGAGCTGTAAGTGCTGTTCATCCTGCCTGTGTTTGTGCCATTCCCTGCTTCCAACACTGCACTCATCTCTGCTCATTCATCCCCTTCCCCTATTGTGAGGGTGATGGGATGTGGTTAAAGCAGAATCTGATTGGTTTTTGTTAGATATTGAATGGGTGATGCTTAAATTGGCTTGATGGGAGCTTCTGCCCATCTCATTCTTGACTTTCCTGTGGAGGCAGAGAAGGGGACAGCTCTGGTTCAGAACTGTTAATTTAGTGCTACTCTGGGAATGGGAGCAGTGGTGCTGTTTCTAGGCATTTGGGAGGAGGGCTGCAATTTTGCAGGAGTTCCCATTGCTTGCTGTCCCATGGGTGAATGGATACAAGCCCCAGGAACTTGTCTCTGATTCCATGGTGGTGTTTGAACCTTTTTAAAAATAGTGTGGGATTGAGTTCTCAATTCTCAGCCTGGGCAGGGCTACTGCACTCCAAGGGAGTTGCAGAAGATGTTTGGCTGTGGCCAGATCACTTAGACCTGGACCTGCTTCACGGTGGTCTCTTCCTGCACTGGGACTTTTAGCAGGGTCTGCTGCCCCTCAGCAGTTGCAGTTGTGTGGAGGTGGGATTGTGTGAGTTTCCCATACCTGCATGCAAGTCAATGCTGGCTGCTCCTATGTTAAAGATAAGTGTGGCTATAATCCACTCCATCTTGTATGCAGGAAGCATGACCTTTGGATTCCTGGCCATTAGCCACATGGTCTCACTTGAGAAATATCTCAGCATCCTTGGCTCAGTGTCAGAGTAGCTTGCAGCACTCAGTGTGGTATGGGAAACTCCTGTAAAAGCATAGATGCTCCCCCATACCATGTTGTTACCACATTTTTCAGAAATTCTTTTCATCCCTGAAGCCTCAGTGAAGTGGCTTTAGCTAAAACAGTTTTGGGGTCTTGTTGGATTCCTGCTGAGCTGCTTTGCAGTGCTGCGGGGGAAGGCCTGCAGGAAGGGGAGGTTTGCTGAGGACATGGAGGGGGAGGGAAGAGAAGATCTGGGCCTGACTTACCTTGCTCATGTGCTAATTTGGGACTGTGCTGAGAGAAGTCTATGACAGATTCATGTTCCTAGTAGCTTGGGCCTTCAAAACCAGGGGCCAGGCTGGGGAGAGCAGTAACTAGGAACTGAGAGGTTTGAGGATGTCAGGAGCATTGCCATGCCAGGGAAGAGCACTGTCAGGGTTCCCCTCTGTTGCTTTCACAACCAGCAGCAAGGGGCTACATGTTGGAATCCAAAATGCAAGGAATTCTGAGAACTTTGGGCCTGTAAGCCAAAGCTTAAAATTAAACACAGGATTTGATCTAAGACCTTGGGAAAAGCTTCCAAACTTAGGTGCTAGAAGCGAGAATATAGATTTATAATTTGAAACAGAGACATGTTAAACTAAGTGGAAGAAAATTTAGAGTTTTAGAGTTTTGTGTAAGTTTGTGTGTCATAGCATTATTGGCTCAGAAAGCTTACAGTGTAGCATGAGTCCATAAGATGAAATATTTAAAAATCAGGTCAAAAACATAAATGTCCTTGTTAGCAGTGTTTTATTAGTCAATAAATCCTTTAAAGGTCTTGTAACTAGCCATCTTGTGACCTTCTGAACCATGCTGTAAAGATGTGAACCAAACTCACCTTTCCTACCTATGTAGAAGATAAAAAAAAATAAACCACATCATCTAAAACAACTGGAAAACCCCATCTGTAACTCATTCAAAATTCCTTCAAAAATCCCCATAGCTCCTTTGCTTTCTCTCTCTCACAGGGCACTCAAAGCTCTCTGGGGTTACCTGACCCAGAAAGGAGTTAATTGTGAGGCCATCTGGGAGAAGATTAAGGACATCGTTATCAAAACCATCATTGCGTGAGTCTTGGCACCCCTTGCTCTGTGTGTCTGTGAGGTGCACCTTGGCCCTTTCGACTGTACAGTCCCTTCTCAGCCTGGTCCTTTTGTTCTTAACTGAAATAGTATCACTGCTGTTGGCTTCAGTATTTCTCTGCACATCCCTCCTTTCACCTTGTTACTTATGCTCCTGCTACAATAGCTGCAGTGGGTAGATAGATCTTACATTTCCCTGACCTGCCTGAAGGCCAGGAAGGTGCAGTGTACCCAAAATTGCCCAGCTTGCCACCTGGTCCTCTGCTTTGCCTGGGAGCCTGAGAGAATGGTCCCTGGTGCAGGATAAATCTTGTATTCAGAGGTGGATGCTACCTGACACAGCAGGGATGCTCAAGATGCAGTGCTGGATCCATATGTGGTGAGGCAGCAGCAACACACAGGCCTGTGTTGGTCCCTCAGCCCACCTGCTCCCGCAGCACGTGGCTGCATTTACACTTCCAGAACTGTCAACATGTGCTGTGAACAGCCAGAGCTCTGCTGTCTGACTGTTGGAAACAAGGTTTGTTTTTTTTCTTGGCTTGCAGTTCTGAGCCCTATGTGAACAGCCTGGTGAAGATGTATGTGCGCCGGCCGTATTGTTGCCATGAGCTGTTTGGGTTTGATATCATGCTGGATGAAAACCTCAAGCCCTGGATCTTAGAAGTCAACATTTCCCCAAGGTAAAGCATATTCTGAGCCACAGCAGAGTGGATAATGGCCTTTCTTTTACTACAAAGTGAGTTTGGCTTGCAATGTCCCCTGTAGCCTGTGCTGAAAGATGATGGGCTTTGAAGCTTCCCTCTCCAGATTGCAGGAATCAAAGCCCTCCCTGTCTGTGAAAGCAACATTCCTCTGCAGTTCAGAAAGCTTTTCTGGGCATGCTCCAGCTAGAGCCAGGGAAGAGCATGTTAAAAAAGGAAGGCAAGGAGGGATGTGTCTTGTACAGAACGGGTGATGGCAGAGATTTCTCTGCGTGGGCAGAAGCAGTCAGCAGTTCCACTGCCTCGCGCACTGTTCTTTACTTCCTGACCGCATCCGGCCTTGTGGTGTCGGCTGTGCAGGCGGGGCTGGGAGCTGCAGTGTAACCAGCATGGCCCCTCCTGTCTGTGAGAGTGGGTGGGCATGAGCTGTACACAGAGCCATGCATACAGCTCTGGGGATGGATTTGCCTATTTCTAGCAAAATTGGGAAGAGATGGAAAAATTAACTATTTCTGATAAGAAGCCACCCCTTCAAAGCTCTAATGTCAGGATTTTTCTCTCAGTGTCTTGTGGCTGGTTTCACAAGGCAAGGGACAGACTGGTGTTTGTGTCTCAGTCAGTGATAACACAGGGATTGATCTTGGTGCCATGGGGCTCAACCCCTCCATTCTAGCACTCAGGCTGCTGTGATGCTTCCTCTCTGCAGCCTCCACTCCAACTCCCCACTGGATGTGACCATCAAGGGCCAGATGATTCGGGACCTCCTCAACCTCGCTGGTTTTGTTCTGCCCAGTGTGGACAGTGTGGCTTCAGAGACACAGACAAGAAGTTGCTCTACCTACAGGTTATCCTCCTTCTCTGTTAGAGAAGCAGGCTTTTTTCTTGAGGGATTTCATCTGGGGGGCTGCTTGGAGCCCAGCAAATACTGGCTTCTAGCTGTTGAGAGCCTGTGCTTGCTGGTGTTTAAGCTATGGGTCCAAAGAACTTGTCTCCTTGCCTGAGTATCTGGTTCCTGTGGTCTCTTCAATGCAGAAGGATTTATGTCCTCTCTGCAGGTCCATAGTTGGAAGTGAGGCCAATGTAATTTGTGCTTGCTCTGCAGTTTGTCAAGTCGTGCTCTCTTGTCCTTCCCCCTGCCAGAACTAATATGATGCTAAGTTTTACTGCCTCTCTGTTTGCTTGGAGGACTGGCTGGCTCTGTTGGGGCTGGATCCACTTACCCTCTGACTTACCAGAACTGACATGCTGCAGCCTGGAGCAAGAGGAGCACCTGTTATTTTGCAAATGCTGGAGTGATCAGTTCTTTAGGCAGGACTGCAGGTGTCACATGCTGTCAATTTATGGGTGGAGGTGTGCAAAGTCTTACTTCACAGCCAACATGGCTGTTTTTTACAGAATGCTAGTTCCTGGGTGTGTGTCCAGCCGGACCCCTAATACTTCTGTGTTTCACCACAGCTAGGGCTTACTTATCCTGGTTTCAAACCTGATGGCTGGAAGGAAACCAGTCTGCAGCAGAATGGCTGCTGGCCATTTGTCACTGAAGGATCAGCTTGCTTGGTTAAGCACCAGCATGCAGTGATGTGTGGGCATGCCAAAAGATGGGACTCTTGCCCTGAGTGCCCTGTGCCTTCAGTGGAGAAGCTGGGAACATGGGTCTGTTCCAGATGGGGAGCTCTCACCAGCTCGTCTGCGGTGCTTTGATCACATGCTGGTTTGCCACTTCCAGTGGAAGTGCTGAAGGGCAGGTGTCCTCAGAAAGACCTGCAGGGGATTAAGTGGATCCTTAACATGGTTCAGATGATGCATTACCAGATTTCTTGCATCCAGAGGCAAGCTTGTTTAACTGTATTTCCTGCCCTGGAAAGCATATGAAGGGATTTTTTAGCATACGGGCAGAATTCCAGTAGATATGCATGTTCCCCAAGCACCATGTGGCACAGACTCAAGTTTCTACTCTCTCTGTTTGGAGAGAGACTAAAGTTTTGCAGCAGCAGAAAAAAAAAACAAAAACAAAACTATGTTGATAGATGGGTTAAAAGGTTTTCAAGAAGTATCTCCCAGATTCTGGCATCCCCAAAGGTTAAGTTGGTGTTTAGAATAGATGGTTGCTGGTCAGATAATACAAAAGGCCAGGACTTCCCATGGTACGTGGCTGAATTTGAGTCCTGAGAGTACTTCAATATTGCCAGAGGAAGTTTTTGATCTAAGAATTCTCTTCTTCCTTGTATGGTACCAGTATTGGGTACTTGCACCCCCATCCCTGTGCTTGCAGTTAGGAAGCTGGGATGGAAACATGAGATCCCACCAGGCTTCATGTACTGTGAATCACATCATGGTGTGTCTTTGACCCTTGCGCATCCTATGTGAGTGTGAGGTGATGGCTCACCTTTTGGGTGAAGGATCACTGAAATGCCTTAGTGAGGGTCTGGCAGAGTCCTCCCAGTTTCCCTGCCCACATCATTCCCACGTTCTGTGCTGGTGCACAAGGCTGTGGATCCATCACTCATCTCATAACTAGTGAAATCCTTGGAGAAAGTGTTCTCTCCTCCATGTCATTTTCATGAGGGTGTCATTACTCTCTCAGAAGTTGCTGGGAGCAGCTCTGCCATGACAAGACTTTGTCTTCTCTACTTAACTGCTCTATTGTCTCTCTTGTGTCCTCAGTATGGGCAGTGCTTCGAAGAAGTCCAAGCCAATATCTGAGCATTTGAGAGCAGAGAAGATGAAGAAGGTCTATTACTTGATGCAGAAGATACCTGACCAGGTACAAAACAACCTCCTCTGTTACTTGCATCATCATGCCAAGCCCATGTCCCAGCCAGTCCCACATGTCTGTCCCTCTTCAGATTGTGCTCTTCTCTGGAGTCAGCCAGATGATGGGGTGCACTTGGGCTTCAGTGGGTTACAAGACAGCTGGTCAGAAACAAACTGGGTTTGCTTAAGACACAGTCTCACTGACTTACCTGTACATTAAAATAGATGTGTGCTGAGGGGCGCATTACCCACCAGTCCCCAAACAGAGTCTGAGCACTGCCTGCTTCTCCTTATATGTCTGTGCAGCTCTTACAGCCTTTGCCAGCTGACCCCTGTGCTGGGTTAGTAGGGTCACTGGCCTTGTGTGCCTCCTGCCAGTGTTTTTAAGAGAGGCTGGGCTGCAGAATTGGTGTTCTCTTAAGTTCTGTGCAGCGTTGGTGTCACCATTGAGCCTAGATTCCTTCCACAGTTTCCCAGAGATCTCAGACACATGGGCACCTCTGCTTGAGGGATGTTTCTCCCTGACCTTGGGTTGCTTTTGTCTGCAGGATTTTTATTCTTCTGTCTTGGACATCCTGACTCCAGATGACGTTCGTGTCCTGGTGGAGACAGAGGATGAGTACTCGCGGCGCGGGCAGTTCGAGCGGGTGTTCCCCAGCCACATCTCCATGCGCTACCTGCGCTTCTTCGAGCAGCCCCGTTACTTTAACATCCTGGTCACCCAGTGGGAGCTCAAGTACTACTCGAATAGACACAAAGGTAATTGCCCTCCAAAGCATGGCACAGCCACCTGACTCAGGCAGGCTGTCTGCCAGCAGTCGTGGGAGATTTCTGAGCTATGCATGTTGAGGGGGAGCTGCCTGCCTGCATACTAACCCCCAGGAAATGTGTTACCTTCCCAGACTGCTTCAAATGTCACAAAAAGCTTATTCTGACTCGATGAGAGGTGATTACTGTTCTGGTACACACAGCACCAGCACTTCTAGGTGCCCTGGGCATGAAGCAGACTGGGATTTTGCCTTCAACCTGTAGCTTTGGCCTCTTACTGTGTTTCTCTGCTCTCTTTTTATGGAGAAACAGCTGGATTTGCTGGGCTTTGCTGCTGACAAGTGATCTGTGAAGGAAAAATTTGGCCTATTCCCTGGTCTCCTGCAGCTTTCTAATTGATGAAAAACAGTCAGCATACAAATGGAATTTTTTTCTAAACACTAGAAATCTAGCTAACATTTCCATCCTTTCAGGACACAATTCTGTATTTTAATAAAAACATTATCCTTTAATGAAGCATAGCTGGGCTGGACCAATTCCTTCTCACTCAGGGTTGCCTCTATCAGGGCAGCAGTACAAACTGTTTCCTGGGGAGAGTCAGTGAGGTCTAGCATGAAGGGTTAGAGAAAATAAAAAGAGGCTGTGGCTGAGGATTTTCCATCCAATAGCTGATATAGATGGAGAGCTTCTGGAGGAGCTGGCCCTCCACTGCAGTGACTGTGTGCTCCTCACCTGGCTATCAAGGAGAGAAAGAAGAAAAATGCTTTTGTCACTTTTCACTGGTGTTAAAGCAAGTATCAAAGGGGTCAGTAACAGTCTTTCACAGAGAGACGGTAACATCATAGCCTTCTCTGGCTATGTCAGAGTTGTCAGCACGTGTCATCCTTTGCCTTGCTAATATCTTTGCTGGATGATCTTCCATCAACTGGAAGAAAGATTCTGTCATCGTCCTCACTGAAGTGCTGCCCTGAACTTTGCTGCTCAGGCAAGGGTCCTGCTTCAGTGCTCCAGCTTCCCCAAAGAAAGCAGGCGAGCAGATTTCCTCTATCCCATCACTGCTCTGTACTTCTGAGCAGAGCTCACCCTCCCCCATCCCCTTCCTGTTCCCCTGTGTTCCATGCAGCACCCCTCTTTCTCTAGCCAGCAAGATGCAAAGCCCAGGCTGGTGCACAGAGCCAGCACAAGGCATCTGAGCTGCCCTGCTCCCCTTAGCCCCCAACAAGTGGGGTTTTTTTACAAGGTTCTGGGGCTTGCTGAAAGGTCACCAAGAAACAGGCTTTGGACAGCAAGGATTTCCCCTGGTATCTTATAGAAAACCACAGTAATGCCAGCTGGACAGCATCAATGGAGTAGCCATTGCTCTGCTGGTTCTTAATTCTCAAGTCACCCTAGCCTTCTGCTATGACCCTAAGGCTCTTAAATAAGAAAACAGGATGGGATTTCTCAATATTTTTGGGTTAGCCAAAGAGCAGGGTGCTTGGCTGTAGCGGGGGGACAGCTTGCAGAAAGCCCTAGAGGAAGTGGAGCCTGTTCTGTGCAGTTGAACACATGGCTCTGCTTCAAAATGACCTTGCTGTGCTCTGGAGCACCATGTCTTGTGTGTGGTGAGAGGATTGGTCCCTTCCAGTCATACCAGCGATGATCTCGGCTTGTGCCAGTCTTTACCCTGTCAGGGATGAAGTCTCAGCCCATCTTGAGCTCTGGATGGATCCCTGTAGGGTGGAGGTGATGCACTGGGATGCTGCAACTGATCTGTGCTGTGCAAGGAGGAGGTTGCCTGAGCTGCCCTCCTCTGGGAAAGGGGTCAATGACAGCAAAGCTGCTCTACATTTGCACAGTGGGAACTTTCACCGGTGCAGCCCGAATCAGGTACTGCTGTTGGCAGGCACTGGGCTCAGGGGGACAGCCAATCTGGTCTAATTCGGCAAATCCTGTGTTGCCCCAGTTTTCCTGTTTCGCTGAGCCTGCTGCAAGGAATGTCTTGGCTCCCTGGGAGGAAGGCAAGCACTGCAGCAGCCCACGCACTGATGTTTGCTCGTACAAAGGGTGAACGCCCTGGGTTTACCCCGTGTTTACTGGCACTCAGGCACGTGTTCAAGTAGTTATTGCATAGCATGTTCTGTGTGGTCAGTGCAGCATATTTGCATGCCCTGAGCTGGGAAGGCTTAACTCTTTGTAAACCTGGCTGTTCTCACTTACTGTCTTCTGTCACTTCCCAGGTCTGGAGCTACTGAAGAACTGGTGTGTCAAAGGGTACCACACTGGGGCAAGGACGGATTTGGCCCAAATGGTATGTATAAGTGGGGGTAAAGTAGGCACAGAATGGTTGTTTACCTGCACAGAGCTGGGTAAAGATCCTGCTTGCTCTGCTTCCTCTGGCTCCTGTCTTACCTGTTTGCCTTCTTCCCTCTTTGCCAAGGCCTCCAGGAGTCTGGAAAAACCCATGCTGCCCTATTTCCCACAAACATGAAGTCATGAACAGTATATTAGATCTGCAAGTATTTTGCATCTGAATATCCTTGGGTGCACTGGCCACAGCCCTACATATTTGGCACCTGTTCTGACCACTGTTGTTCTCTTGTGAGGGAGTCATCTCTGTCTGTCACTCCTGTGCCTTACAGCAGAATGCTGCTCTGAAAGAAACCCACTCTTGACCTCGAGATGTTCTACTCCCACTTTGAGCAGAGGGATTCATTAGGCAGAGAGCAAAGATTGCTCTGTTTGCTATTCTGGGAACAGTCTGGTGGCAGTGACAATGCGCAGCAGTGAGGCAGCTCTAGCTCAAGCTCTCTAGGGCAGCCTATGGCAAAGCACAGCAGGCTTGAGGGATTTTTGCCATGACTTAAATAGCCATTCTGTTGTCTTCCTCTCCTTCCACAGTGGTCATTGCCAAAGTCGTTGTTCCTCCAGAAGAGTGGCATTCCATCAAATGGCTTCAGCAAACTGGAACTGGGCAAACTGGGGTGAGTTTGCACTGGCCATGATGTTCATGGTGTTCATAGTGTGGCTTTCGGACTGGTGTCCTGGTAGAAAACTGGCTACCCAAAAAGCAGCTTTATTAAAGGGAGAGAAGCAGATTGGTTTGCAGGCTCTGAAGCCTCTGCTCTCTGAGGAGCCAACAGATGGAGCTGGCATGATATCTGTGCAACTGGGCATCTTGGCACTGTACACCCAGCTTAGATGGGAGCTCTGAAGCTCAGAACAGCCAGATTAGGTGATGCTTGGAGCTGTCATGGTCAGAACATGCTGACAAGATATTCCCTGTACTGGAACTTGTATCACTTCTGTGGACACTGATGTGGTTAACAGTGAGCAGAGGCTCTCAGCTGCAGCACTGGCTGGGGGAACAGTGAGGTCTCCAGGTCTGTTGCACTCTCCCAGCTTCCCCAAGCAAAGCTGGACTGCTGACAGCTTCCTGCAGAGGTGGAGGACTGGAGTTTGTCTGGATGAGACAAAGTGAAGGGGAGGCACACCCCTGGTCTCTGGTTCTAAGAGAAAGGTCATCACTGTTCCTGTGCTGAGGCCAGGGTGGAGTTGGGTTTACACACAGACAGGAGGACTTAGCTGTGACCCTGCAGTCCCACTGATATTGGGATACTTGTTGGGGTCAGTGGCACTGCCTGGAATGGGAGATGGAGTAGATAAGCCTGGCAGCCCTATCTCTGAGTCCCTGTGTCGTGATACAGCAGATGATTATTGCACCATGGTCCTTTTGGTTCTTTCTCACTGTCCTTAAGAAGCTCAGGGTCTCCTTTTCGTTGCAGCTCATGCCTCCCTTCAGCTGGTGAGGATCTCACAAGATGCCTGGAGCCCAGCCCTGCTCAGAGCTTACCTCTCAACAAGTGCACTGATGGAGCCAACCAGAGACCTGCTGGCTGCCTCAAGGACACTGCCCTGGTGATGTGACCAAGCAGCCACCATCCCTCCCAGGGGACACATCAATCTACCTCAAAGGAAGACATAGGAGCTGGCTCTGTAGAGCAAGGACTGTGAGAGCCCTTTGCACTGCACACTTGTTTTGGGGCTGGTTGTAGAGAGAGATGTTTTCCTAGGCAAAGAGGAGGCCTGTGTGACTTCATTTTCTAAAGCAAGTGGCAAAGCTGGAGGAAGTGGGGGTTATCTGGCCTTTGTCCTAGACTGAGAAAGCCTGACATTGTGGTTTCTTTGCTGTGTGAGAGCTGGCTGAGCCTGCCCTTCTATCCCCAGTCAGCACAGGCTGAGCCCTTGCTCGCCTGTGTCTGTGTCCTGAGTTGCTGGCAGCTGAGCCTGCTCTTGCCCTGCTGCAGCCTGGCCCCTGGAGATAAGTCCCGAGTCCTCATGCCTGGGAGAGAGTAAAACTGCCCAGTTTTATCCTTTCTGAATGTCTGTGCCAACATCCTGCCCTCCCCCAGCAACAGGCCCCATGGGAGACCTCAGGCTTGCACATTGCAGCTCCAGAGAGACCATGGGTACCCGTGTGGCTCCAGTTGGTTGTGGGGGCAGTGGGGCTGCTGGGGAGGGAGCAGCCTTCTCAGGGCCATTGGCTCTCTGGTGTGCCCTGCAGCATGTGTGCATGGACTGCAGGCTAGTGCTCTTCTCTTGGGTCTGCTCTCTATTTTCCCCTTGTTTCTCAAGGATTTCTATTAAATTTTAACACTCAACTACTTTCCTGGTTCTCATCTGCCTTCCTTTCCCTGACCTCTTTGGGTCTGGTGGGAAGCTCACCCCTTCCCATGCTTCACTAGGCTCTGATACAGGGAGGGTTTGTGCTACCACCCACTTCCCTGTCCTCCCTAGGCCTTGGGGTAATTCTTGCTGCCCTGTGGCAGGTGAACATACCCTCCTGCATGGAAAAGCAGCTCCCAGCATAACTGCTTTGGTCTGGAGTCTTTCTTATGTCTTAGCAACTATCCCATGCATCGTTAATCAAGGGGAACAGTTCAGTCCAACCTTACAAGGGGGGTAGGAAGGGTTGGGTGCTGAGCTGCTTCAGGGTTCTGTCCCCCCAGTATGGTAGGTGAATGCTGGGTGCATGGGCAGGTTCTTGGGGCCCAGAGGAGGTGCTGATGTGTGGGCCCTGGGTCTGTTAGAGAGCCTTTCCCTCCCCTCTCCTCACAGCCCACCATTTCCCAGTACTGGGCCCTGTTTCTCTGGTCTCCTTGGCGACAATCTCATCTCTCCTCGGCTT
Organism: Ammospiza caudacuta; assembly: GCF_027887145.1. Classification (NCBI taxonomy): domain Eukaryota; kingdom Metazoa; phylum Chordata; class Aves; order Passeriformes; family Passerellidae; genus Ammospiza; species Ammospiza caudacuta. Next base: position 28,714,201 of record NC_080600.1, on the reverse strand, counting down.
CTCTCCAGCACCTGAAAATAGCCTCCGAAAGTGGAGATGCCTGTTCCTTTCCCTGCTGCCAGCACCCACGATGGCCAGGCTGGAGCCAGGCTGCTCTGCTCAGCACAGCTGTAAGGGTCTGGCCCCATGGGCCCCTGCACCACTGCGGGACTTGGACCACCCTGTGAGCCAGCACCGAGCTCATCCCTCCTCTTCCTGCCTGCTCTGAGGCAGCACCAGGGAACTCCTTGTACCTTGCCATGGGCCTGTATCCAGCTGTCCCCTGCAGCCAGAGAGCTGTCCCTTTGGCCCTGTAGCCACCAACCCTGCAGCCAGCCCACAGCCTCCCAGAAATAGAAATCGGAGCCGGGAGCGGGCAGAGGGCGAGCAGGAGGGGATGGCCCTACGGCAAGGAAGGAGGTTACCCCACAGGTCGGGCTGTCCCCGCCGTGGGAGCAGGGTCACCGCAGGACAGTGAGCTGCAGCAGGATCCGGGGCAGGGACAGGCAGGGCTGGGCAGCGCCGAGGACAAAGGGTCCGCATCCCCCCAGCCCGTGGCTGGATCCAGCCATTCTCCAGCATCCCCGTGGAGAGGGGAACGCTGTGTCCCCCACCGCGGCGGGGCCGGGCAGCACCGGGCAGGCTGGGCCGCGTCCCGACGGCGCGGAGCACCGCTCCTGGAGGACGGGGGGCGCGGAGCGGGGTGTCCCTCCGCTCTCTGCCCACAGCCATCTCTCCATCGCGCCCTCCCTCGGGTGCCCAGGGCCAGCGCTGCCCCCGGGGCCGCCACCACCTAGTTCAGCCCGAGGCTGCTCGGTGGCTGCGGGCGCTGCTCGGCGGTGTCGGCCGTGTCCCCCCCCCGCGGCGGTGGCGGTGGGGGCATGGCTGGCATTGCTCGCTGACACTCTATCTGCCAGGGCCGCGCCAGCCGCGGGCCCAGAATAGCAGCGCTGCCCCGCAGATAGCATGGAGCGGCTCCGTGGCCCCGCCGCGTCCCAGGTACCGTAAGGCTGGGTGGGGGGCGCGGCACGACAGACCCCCGACTGGGGACAGGCCACCCCGGGGGCGGGAGAATGTGGGCGGCTGACGGGCCCCTTCCCTCGGACATGCAGCCCTGGGGACAAGGACGTCCTTGTCCCAGCTGTGCCAAGCCCCTTGGGAATGGTCGGGGCAGGTGGTGCAGGGTCTCTTCCTTCTCCGTGTTGGCTCTAGGCTCCGTAGGGAGTGGTGGTCCCCGTCTCTGTGCCTTCATTATTTTAGGGTGGCTGTAAACTTTGGCTCTGTCAGGAAGACTTGTGGCTGGGGTAGCTCTTCCCTCTGCACGTGCTACTGTGTTAAATAGGGTCTCCTGGGGACTGGGGGAACGGGGTCAGCCATCCGTCGCTGTGTATTCCCTTCTTCCTTGGGCTGCTGCTTTGTTTAGTATAGGTTTCCTGGGATGGACCTGGTCCCCGGGAGGGACCAATGGGGTTGGTGAGGCTCTCTGCATAGGAAGAAGTGAGAATGGAATTTACACCTTCGGATTGGGAGAGGATGGGTGCAGAGCCGCTGTGGGACATGCTTGGCTCCAGCAGCCGAGAGAGAAGGCAGGAGATCCTGCCATCCATGCTTTGTCCTGCTCTGGAGAGCCCTGCTGTCTCCCCAGAGCAGGAGGACAAGCTGGGCGTCCTGGACTGGAGCTGCCATGGAGACTCTGGGGGTCCTGGGCTGGTGGGGGGTGCCCACATCTGCACCCTGAAAAGACAGTTCTCTCTGCCTAGCTTGGGTGGGCAGAGCAGCTGGATGGGTGCAGGCAGAATCCATGGGTGGGGAAAAGACTGAGTTGACTCCTGCTGACCCCTGCTCACTGTGTGCCCTCTCAGGTGGCGCTGCTGGATGCTGTTGCATGCCCTGAGGAGGAAGGTGGGTAGCAGGAAGAGTCTAGGTATGTAGGAGGGGGGACTGCCTTACCTTGTGACAAGTGCATTGGTTCTCTGCCCACCCTGCCCATACCCCTCTCCTCAGCTGGAGTCTGCCCCAGGCTGGAGAACAGCTATGGAGAACTGTTCCTGTGGAATTGGGAACAGGGGGCTCTGTCAGCAGCATCCCCTGCTCCCCCCAGGCAGGAGGGTGCTGAGACCCAGCAGCTGAGACCTAGCAGCTCAGCTTACTGGCTAGGGCTGGGCTGACTTTGCCTGCAGGGTTTCCGAAGGCTGTATGCCCCAGGGAGGAGGAAGAGGAGGAGGAAGAATACAGGAGACCTGTCACCTTCACACTGGGAAATGAGATACTGGGGCTGGGCCCAGAGACTGAGTTTCAGACCCCTGATGCTGAGGTCTATATGCACTTCTTGAGGAGCCACTGCTGCTATGATGCCATCCCCACCAGCTGCAAGCTCGTTGTCTTTGACATCTCCCTGGAGGTGATAACCTGGGGGATGAGTGGGGATGGGCAGTGAAGAAGCAAGCTTGGGGATCCTCTGAACCCCTCTGCACTCTGCCAGCAGATCAAGAAAGCCTTTTTGGCACTGGTGGCCAACGGGGTTCGTGCTGCCCCGCTCTGGGACAGCAAGACGCAGAGCTTTGTGGGTGAGTGGCAGAAGCAATGCCTGGCCCCAGCCCCTGCCTGGCAGAGCGGGTACAGGCAGCGCTGCCAGCCCCACGTGTCTCCACAGGGATGCTCACCATCACTGACTTCATCAACATCCTGCACCGCTACTACCGCTCACCTCTGGTGAGTGCCACGAGGAGGGCTTGGGGGATCAGGACACGCATGGGGCAGGGAGTGGCTGTCCCCATCACTCCTGGTCCCTTCTTAATTGCTAGACAATGACCAGGGGATGATTCCAGGCCAGATCAGCATCTACTTGTTGCTCCCCTGCTTGGCCCCCAAAATTTAATCCCTGTGTTTGGGTGATGGGGCACGATGCCCAAGGAAGGGGGCAGTGTCTCAGAGTGCCCTCAGTCCCCCATGGAGCCATCACGACCAGGGCATTTCCCTGCCTCCAGGTGCAGATCTACGAGGTGGAGGAGCACAAGATTGAGACCTGGAGAGGTAAAAAACATGTGGGTGGCTGGGCTGATGTTGTCACACAGGGCATGGAGGTGGGCTCTGAGATTGATGGGCTGCAAGAGGGGGCTGGAGGACCTCCTCTCATAGCTCTCTCCCTTGGCAGAGGTGTACCTGCAGGGCTCCCTCAAGCCACTGGTCTACATCTCACCGAGCAATAGGTGAGAATCTGTCCACTGAGGGGGAGCACACCCCTTGCAGTGGGGTGTGTGCACCTGAACACAGCCCTGTCCCACCACGATGTCCACATCACCCACAGCCTCTTCGATGCTGTCTACTCCCTGATCAAGCACAAGATCCACCGCCTGCCTGTCATTGAGCCTGTCTCAGGCAATGTCCTGCACATCCTGACGCACAAGCGCATCCTCAAGTTCCTCCACATCTTTGTGAGTGCTGGGGCTGTTTGTGCACACTCATGGCTGGTGTCACAGGCAAGGGGTCAAGGTACATGCAGGTGCCAGCCCAGCCCTGCCCTGTCCCATTGAAGGCTTCTACCATCCCCAAGCCACGCTTCCTGAAGAAAACAGTGCAGGAACTGTGCATTGGCACCTTCCGTGATCTGGCCGTCGTGGCTGAGACTGCCCCAGTCCACACTGCCCTGGAGATTTTTGTGGATCGCCGTGTCTCCGCCTTGCCTGTCATCAATGATGCTGGTACCTGGGGAGGGAAAATGTGACGTCCTCATCTCCCTCTGCTAGCAGCTCCAGCACCATCCCTACCCAAAACCCCTCTCCTGGCCCTTGGGCTGCCCCTTGGGTGTGGGAGGAACATGGCAGGTGGTACCTAGAGCTCCTTCTGCAGCCCCTGCTCTGTTTCTCTTTGCAGGGCAGGTGGTTGGCCTGTACTCGCGGTTTGATGTCATTGTGAGTACCCTGCGTGTGTGCATGTCCAGGCTCAAGTTTGGCCCCTTGCATGCACTGGTGGGGTACTTATACCTGTCTGTGCCCATGCCAACCACTCCACATGCATTGTCATGCACATGCCAGTGCACATTTTCTCTGTGCATCTCCTGGGCTCGGTGTCCCCTCTCTCGTGGCAGAATGGGGTGCAAGGACACCTTGGGGTGCTGAATGGGGACACATCTATCACAGCACCTGGCAGCCCAGAAGACCTACAACAACCTGGACATCAGTGTGAGGGAGGCGCTGCGGCAGCGCAGCGTCTGCCTGGAGGGGGTCCTCACCTGCTACCCCCATGAACCCATGGAGGACATAATTGACCGCATTGCCAAGGAGCAGGTGAGTGGCCAGGTGCCCCGTGCAGCCATGGCTGCCAGCTGCCCAGCCTGCCCATGATGCTCTGCCTGCACCCACAGGCCGGGGTGCCCTGTGCCAGCCACGGCTGCCAGCTGCCCAGCCTGCCCGTGATGCTCTGCCTGCACCCACAGGCCGGGGTGCCCTGTGCCAGCCACGGCTGCCAGCTGCCCAGCCTGCCCGTGATGCTCTGCCTGCACCCACAGGCCGGGGTGCCCTGTGCCAGCCACGGCTGCCAGCTGCCCAGCCTGCCCGTGATGCTCTGCCTGCACCCACAGGTCCATCGCCTGGTTCTGGTGGATGAAAACCGCTACCCGCGGGGCATCGTCTCCCTCTCTGACATCCTGCAGGCCCTTGTGCTCACTCCTGCAGGTATTGATGCTCTTAACTCTTAGCCCACGGTGCTCCATCTTTCTCCACTTGCACCCTCAATTTCTCTCCATTTCAGGTAGGCGCCACCCCCGCATTGCTGTGTGCCTGTCCCCTCCCTGCTGCTGGGGCTCCTGCCTCTGCCCCTGCCCCATCCAAAGTGATCCTGGGGGATGGAGGAGGCTGGGGCTGGGGTCTGGCAGCACTGGGTGCCCAGGTGGGGACAGCAGGATGCAGAGGCTGCTTGTCCCAGGGGTACACAAGGATCACAGGGATACCTGATGACTGTGAGGAAGGATGAGGGCACCTTCCATGGAGACACTGCCAGAATCCCATTCAGGCAGCGTGTGGAATGCAGGTTTTGCAGGTCCCTGGGCTTTGGGCTAGATGAGGGTTTTGGGGTGTGATGCACCCCAAGATAAAAGCCTATTTTTTATCTTGCCTCATTCCCCTCCTGAGACCTGAGCACCTCCAGTGCCATTCCCAAGGGACACAGAACGGACAGACCCCCACTCACACACCCCGGACCTGCTGCCCACCACCAGCCATAAACAAAATGTGGCCAGCCCATGGGCTCCAGCTGGCAGAGCCCCCCACCCCCTCCACTTGCAGCAGCCCCAAAACTGTCTGTTCCAGAGACAGGGCTCACTCCCAGGTGGCACTGGAACCACACTGCCTGGCCACCTGCAGCCGGCTCTGCTCACCCACTGCCTGGTGAATCCTCACTGGCTATGGATGGGCATGGTCCTGGCACTCACTGTCGCACCTCTGTAGGGGTGAAATGAGGAGGGGGGAGCTGGCTCCAGTTCCCAACTGCTTCCCAAAGGTAATTATGCTTTTTGGGGTGGTGGTGGGCAATGGGTTGGGACAGGCCCATGCATACCAGTTCCCCTAGCAATGTCCACCTGTTCTGCACAGAAGGGGACTGGGAATGGTGTGTGTTAGCCACAAATGGAATATCCCCTTTGCTCCCCTCCCCCTATCACAGTGCCTTTGCTCACCCTGTCCCTGATGCCCACAGGGGCGGCTGTATCAGGAGCTGCAGGGGGCCACTGAGATGTCCCATGCCAGCCAAGCTTCCCTCCCTCCTACCCCAGGGCTTGCATACAAGCAAGGACTGGAGGAAAGACCCCAGTGTCCACTGGGGTGTTGGAGGGGCCATGTCACAGGGTGGCCAGTCCAGCACTCATTGGGGGTTATGGTCTCACATGCCCTCTTGCCCCACAGGCATCAATCGATCCTCACTCTGAAGACACCAGGGAAATGCCAAGTCTTGTCTGACTTGGGGATCTCCTGCGTGACCTGTGAGAAGGAGGCTTGGGCCCAAAGGCTCTCTGTGGGGAGGACATGCCTGTTCACCCCAGTCCTTGGGCTCGTCTTGAGTCCAGGGCTAGATCCTGCCGGTCTTGGAGAGTCAGAGACACTGACAATGGGACCCAGGGGTGCCTCCTGCCAGTGAGCACACAGCGATGCTCAGTGGGCACTATGCTGCAACATAGTTATAGTCATAGAGGGGCTGCAACATGCCTGCAGCTGGGCAGAGCCCCATACAGCCCCAGAGGACCCAGCCACCCTCTGCCATCCTGCTGATGGATCTGAGTGTTTCTGTTGTGGCTCCCTCCTAGTGAACACAGTCCCGCTGTCTGTGCTTGGTGCCTGGTAGTGTAGGCTCAGCTGCACACACAGGCTTTTTTATTTTAGGGTCACATGGGGCTGGAGCTCTCTGGCAGAGGCACAGCCCATGCCAGAGCTGGCAGTGGGATGGGCACTTGCATGGAGACCCTGTGCACGTTTTGGGGTGGGCAGGGGATATTTATTTATTTGTTAGTCTGTTCAGCCTTGCTGCAACAAAACAGCCTGATCGAAGAATTGCCTCTTGCCTTTCTGGGGTAAAGCTGGGCATGACTCCTCTGGAGGGAACCAGGCTGGGGAAGAGGTACTGGCTGTTTGCCAGCAAGTTTGGCACTGGCAGAGCAGTAACTCGGGGGTAGAACCGACGGGATGGGGACACAGGGCATGCAGTCTTAATCATCTTGGTGGTGTGCAGGTCCCTTCTGGGACACACTGAGGGACAGAAGCTTTGGTATCAGCAAGGTTTCTGCCTGCTGCTTCCCTCAGTCCAAGAAGCAGGAAAGTATGAGGGGCTCACTGTTAAAAATGTCCCATGCCCCATCCCTCGAGGCCTCTGGGCAAAAGGCAATGTATCCCGTGCCTGTGACTGCTACCTTGCAATGGTCCTGGCTTGGGGGGTAGGGGATGCTGAGCTGATCTTTCTTGTCCTGCTTTGCCTGCAGTGAGCCCTGCCATTCCTGTTACCCCATATCAGCATCTCAGCACAATAAAGGCTGACATGGAAAGTCCCAGGAACTAAACACCTCTCCTGAGCAGGCTGGCTCTGCCAGGGATTGCAATACCAGTCCTGGGTGGTGACAGGCCTCCTCCCATCATGAGGAATGTGTTATTGCTGGGCTTTCCCAGGACCATGGCTGGCTCTGTCCCTTGGGAAAGGCGCAAACCCCAAACACCACCAGCACTCAACCCTCCCCTGGGGGCAAGGGGAAAAGTGAGGCAGAGAGAAGTTTCTGAGGCCAAGGTCAGCTGTTCAGAGAGGACCCAGATGTCCTGGCTCCAGGCACAGATCCACGCGCAGCTACACAAGGACAGGACGAAGGAGACACCGAATGGCTGCAAGCCCCCTCCCTGCTTTCCCCCAGCCCCAAAAGAGCTCCCGGGTTCCTCACACAGCCCAGCTGGGCACGGGATGGGTGGGACACAACCCCCCTGCAGTGTGTCAAAGGCACAGCAGTTTCCCCAGCCTCCTGTTGATTTTGGGCAAGGGGCTACTAGTGGCCCAGGGGTGATTTGGGTCAATCTCTCATCCCCCCCACCTTTCCCACTGCGGGGCTGTGAGCCCCCTGGCCCAAGCTGGCCAGGGAAGGCGTATGCCTTCCTGTCCTCCTTGTGGGGCAGTAAGGGGGATCTCCATCTGGCACCCAGGGTGGGGGTGGACGTGCAGTCAGGGGGCTCCCGGGCGAGCGATGAATTCCAGGTTGATGGGCTTGTCAGCCACCAGGACAATGCGGGACACAGATGTCACTTCTACGCCACGAGGGTCCGGCCGCACCTCAAATGCCTGGATCATCTGTGGGGAGAAGAGGAGTTGGCAGTGCCTCAGCGACTCTCTGGGATGCATATCCTAGCTCATGGCAAGACACCCGAAGTGGAGGGATCCCTACTTACCCTGGCAAGGGCCAGGTGCATCTCCAGCTCAGCGATGCGGCGCCCGACACAGGCACGGACCCCGTAGCCGAAGGGGATGGAGCTGAAGGGGTGGTGAGGGGAGCCGTGCCCCCGGAGCCAGCGCTGGGGCAGGAACCGCTCGGGCTCGGGGAAGTAGGTCTCATCATGGGACATCGCGTAGTGCGCCAGGACAAAGAGGGTCTGCAGGGGGAAACTGGGGTTTAATGACCCCACTGAGTTCAGAGGGGGTCCCCACAGCATGGGCCCCACTCACATTCTTGGGGAAGAGGTAGTCTCCGATGACAATGTCCTTCTCATAGAAGACCCTGGCGTTGGTGGGCACCACAGGGTAGACTCTGGGATATGGAGAGAGTTAGTGGGGGAGCAGAACTCATCTGGAGAGAGCGAGATGAGACATGAGGACAAGGCTCAGCAGCTCCCCAGGGGAGAGGTGGATATTCACAGTCCAGAGGGACTGAAATCCAGCCTTGCCTCCTGCCTGGTTGGTGCATCTCCCCTGGAGAAGGGGCTGGTGACCAGAACCTCAGGGGAGGGACAAGGCTGGGATGTACCTCAGAGTCTCCTTGATAATGGCCCGAAGCATCGGCAGCTTGGGGATATCCTCAGCAGCAGGAAACCGGTCGGGAGGCACAACAGCTTTCAGCTCCTGGTACAGGGTCTCCTGGATGTCTGGGTCCCGGGAGAGGTGGTACAAAGCCCAGGACAGCGTGTTGGAGGTCTGGGGAGTGGAGCACCAGGGGGAGTGAAGAAACTGGGGCCAGTACCTGAGCAGCCTTGTGCCAAGCACAGCATCAGTACGGCACCAGAGAGCCCCTGCTCTGGTATGCAGAAAAGTCAGGGGTGAGGGGCAGCAAGCACAGGGGAGAGGGAGGCAGGGAGCAGGATACAAAGCAGAGCAGAGGATGGGGTCTGTATTGACCAATTCCTGAAGGTTTGCCCCTGTGGAGCATCAGTCCCAACTTGGCTAGAGCTCACAAGGGCTGGGTGGAGCATGGCCCCATGGGCTCCTCTGGGCATGGAGCACAGCAGGGATCCCCTGACAGCAGCTGCCTGGCTCTCACCGTGTCCACACCAGCCAGCAGCAACTCCGCCACGCTGCCATAGACCTCATCCAGGCTGAGTCTGCCACTGGCCAGCAGGTAGCTCAGGTAGCCAGACACCTCCGTGCCACGCTCCACCTGCCCCTCCAGCTCCTCCATCTTTCGGTCAATCAGTTTCTTGCCTGCAGGGACAGAGAGCAGGAACCAGAGCTGACAGAGCAAGGGCTGCCAAAAAGACATTTGGCCAGGGACTGCCCTGCTTTTGAGGGTCTTTAGGGAGTACAGTGCCACCACACTGGACCCCCACTGTCACCGCTCACCAAAGGCGAAAATGGTGTCCCAGCTGTCCAGGTAACGGTCCCAGAAGGGCAGCACCTTGCGGCTCCATCGGGGCAGGACGGTGGCAAAGATGGAGTTCTTGAACATGAGGTTGATGGAGTCAATGAAGTGCTGGGTCTCAGGAGGGACCTGCTGCTTGAGGCACCCGATGCGGGTCTCAAAGAGGATGTAAGAGATGCCTGTGGGGGACAAACAGCATCCAGACCTCTGGCGGAATGGGAACAGTGGGACAGGGCGGGGGTGAGGGAGAGGACACCCCTACCTTCCAGGGCAAAGCGGTAGAGCAGGTTGGCCACGTCCCCCACCAGCACCCCCGAGGGGCTGCGGCTCCGCTCCTCCCGCAGGCGCACCATCAGGTCTGACACCACCTCCCCGATGGCATCCGCGTACAGCAGCGCCTCCGAGGGCTTCAGCAGCCGCTTGTTGAGCACCTGGCGCAGGCGGTACCAGCGCTCCCCTTCCCTGCATGGGGACGAGGTTCAGCGGCAGGGGCACAGACGGGCAGGGGGCAGTGGCTGGCAGCAGTTCCCCAATCCCTGTGTGCACACTCCCTACCCAGGCTGGAGCCATCCCAGGGGTCATTCTGCCTGCCATGGCCATGCCCTTCTGCTTGGTGGGGACAGGCAGCTTGCAGGAGTGGGAGTAATGCCAACGGGCACCTGGGCCCTGCACCTAGGGGAGGGGCAGGAGATGTGTGCTGGCCCAGAGAGCACAGCCAGGGCGGGACTCACTCGGTGAAGGGTCCGTAGGGCAGGCGCCGGGTGTCCCGGTGCTCCTTCCAGAGCGCCATGTCGCTCCGCATCGGGTACTTGCCCTCCTGCCGCAGCAGCTGCTCCAGCACCACTGGGCTCCCAATGTTGATGTTCCTATAATGTCCGAAGGTTGACTTCCAGATAGGTCCATAGAGGCGTCGGGATATCACCTGTGTTGCACAAAGCATGGCAGGGTCAATGGGACAAGCTGGGTCAGATCCTCCCTGCTCCAACCCTGAATGTGCCTATCTGCACCCATCCCATGGACCCCTCAGCATCACCTCAGCTCAAGCACCTGCCTCTGATGCCCCCAAGCTGGCAGCATCCTTGAAGTGCTCTGCAGATGGCCTGGGCTGGTGTCTCCAGGCTCATTTCCTCTCCCAGCACTAAGTACACCAGGACCTGAGCCCTCAGCACAGACTGGCACATCCTTCACCCACCCCAGAGATTCAGAGACAGCCTGGTGGGTCTTTTGGGGAAGGATGACCAAGAAGGGACAGCAGGCACAGAGACAACTGCCAAGCACAGGAGTGTGCTGAGATGCAGGACCATTGCAGCAACCACCAGCAGGACTAAGTCCTGCTGCTTCCAGCATGGCCCCAGCTCTGCTTAACCTGGGGACAACAGTCACTGAGTGGGTCCTTGAACTCACCACCCAGTAAGGATGGTTAATGATCAGCAGTGGGAGGACAGTACCAGGCTAGGGCATGACTGGGCTGCTCCCAGAACAGGCTGTCACGTCCAGGGCATGGCCCTGGGGCCACAGGCTCACCAGCCAGCTAGGGGATGTTCACCAACATCAGCCCTGCTCTGGGCCCTGTTGGCTGCAGCTCCCTTCTCCTTGTCTGCAGCCACAGGTGCCATGCCTGCTGCCCTGGCCGGGAGCACCATGACCTCCAAGTGCATCCCCTGGGGGCAGCTGGGCAGCCCTTTGCAAATGGATCTGCACAGGGCCACGTCCACAGGCCACTTTCCATCGCACCCAGGCACTGCCAGAGCCCCTGCAGAGCATGGCCAAGCATGGGGGGATGCAGGGGACTTAGCAGGCAAGCCCTGGTCCCCGTTCCCCTTGGCTGCAGGGATGCACGTGGTACAATCTCCCTTGGTGACTGTCTGCATCGCAGCCTATGCCTGGATTCAGCTGGATTCGTCACCACGGGGAGATGTTCCTCGTTCCTCATGCATGGTGGCAGGAGGAGGGGGAGGGATGGCTGCCCCAGTATGCAGGCAGCTCCTGGGCATGGGGCAGCTATGCCCCGGCTTGGAGCCTGCCCACCAGCATCTGCTGGCAGCCAGGACCTGACACAGTGCAGGCCTTGGAGAGCTAGAGCTGCCTGGATACGGGGAAAGGCACCTCCAGAGCATGTGGGCATCTTTCTGCAAAGCCAGGCTGTGTCCCAAGGGCAGGAGGGAGCTCCAGTGCCTACACCCCAAAACCCCACTGTCCTGAGACAGTCCCTTCTCCAACCAGCAGTGCCTGGTGCTCTGGGGTGCCAGGGAGGCCTGATCCTGCACGCTCCTCGGGCTGGTCAGAGCTCCAGGGCGCTGGAAGATGCCGCCTGGCTTGCAGCCAGCCAAGCCCATTGCTTGCTTCATCCGACGTATGAGGAAGTGTTGAGAGAAGAAAACAAATATCTCTGCCTACCCCTCCCCTGTCTTGTATCATCTGCCCAAAAACCAGCCCAGCCACCTGCACCCAAAACCGCTGCTCCCTCCAGCTGTCACAGCGGGGAGCCCAGGGATGCCAGGACCCTGTGAGATGCCCCCAAACCTTTGCCCTCAGCTGCCCGGCTGGCTCGGGGATGCTGGAACAGCCCTGGGCAGGCTGGACCCTCCCGAGGTCACTCGGTTCTGCTGGCCCCTCTCTGCCTGCTGCCCCCAGCATCACCCTATGGCGCCGGGTGCCCCCCACCGCCCAGCCCCTCTGCTCCCCGGCACTGCCGCCCCCGCTCAGCTCTCTGCCGTCACTTGTCGGCAGCTCACCCCCTCCCCGGAGCGCATCTCCCCCTGCCCCCAGCCCGCACCCACTCCCTCCCTTGCAAAGCCCCGGGTCCAGCACCCTCCCTGCAGCCCCCGCGGCAGCCCCTCCATCCCACGCACCCCTCCGAACCCTCCTCCGCCGCTACGCCCTCGAGCAGGGTGGCCAGGCCCCCGCGCAGCCCGAGCCCCGCACGCCCGCACCCCGGGCCGGGCTGCCCCGGCGCACCTGCAGCCGGTGCGTGTGCAGCAGGTAGCCCCGCAGGAAGAGCCAGACGAAAGTACGGAGCAGCCCCGGCCCCGGCAGCTCCTCCGGTCCCTTCAGCCGCGCCGGCCCCGCCGCCGCTGCCGCCGAGCCCCCGGTCCTGCGCGGCGGTCCCGGGCTGCTGCGCGGCGGCGGCGGGCGGGGGCGCAGGAGCAGCGGCAGCAGCGGCCACCGGGCCCCGCCGCTCGGGCCCGCCATGCTCCGTCGGCAGCGCACGGGACGGGGCGGGGCGGGGAGGCAGCGAGGGTGGTGGGGGGCGGCACCGGGGGCGGTGCGGGGGGCGGCGCGGGGGCGGTGACCGGGCACGGGCACGGGGGACCGAGCATCGCGCACCGGGTACCGCGCACCGGCAAGAGAATCGCGCACCCGCGGCGTTGCGCAACGGGTGCTGGCCCCGGCTGCTGCGCTCTGGGTGCGGGGTACCGGCTGCTGCTCAGCGGGACCGGGCACGGGGCTGTCCGTACCGTGCGCCGGGCGCCGGCTGCGGCACACCTTCCACCGGGCCGCGCAGACCGGCTGCAGCGTGCTACGTACTCGGTACGGCACACTGGGCACCATGAGCCGCACACCGAGTACTGGACAGTGGTGACTGCTCAGCAGCATCACGGATCAGGCAGCGGGTGCTGGGTGCTGGAAATGGCACCAGCGGTGCCCAGTGCCCCGTAGCAGGTACTGGGTGCCAGGTGTTGTGCCTGGTGGAGCTTTGCACGTGGCAGCTGGCAGCCAGCACTGGCGTGGTACATCGCCCTGGCACCATGGAGCCTGTGGCACCAGGTGCTGCTATATCCTGGGCATTGCATCCATAGGCAGTGGGTGCTGGGCATTGCACACCAGGCACGGGCACGAGGACTGGGCACAGCACCAGCCAGGGCACAACGTGTGCCAGCACTGGCATTGCACTCTGGCACTGGATTTCACATCCCAGACCCTGCACACCTTGCATCAGCTCCAGGTTCGCCACTGGGCTGCTCTTTAGCTCTGCTTGGCCTCCTGGACTAAGCCGTCCTGTCCTGCTTCTGTTCCCTGCCTGTCACCCCCCTGTGTCTGCCTCGTCCCCCAGCAGGGCAGGATGATGCGGTGGGGATCTGGGTCCAAACTGTCCCAGGCTCTTTCTCACCACTTTCTCCAGGCACTGCCAGCCAGGACCATGGATGGGGAGACCTTGGTAAGCCCACTGTGGCTGCTGGCAACAAACTGGAGGGAGGTTTGGTATGTTTTCACGCCAGTGGGAGAACAGCGCCAGCTCCTGCCTCAGGCTGGTGCAGGCCAAGCTGTCCAGCCCGTGAGCAGGACCCTGCTGGGTGTCTGAGACCATGCATGCAGGACGTGTCTGCTCTGGCCAGCCTGGGACAGTGGAGCAGGCAGGACCCTGTCCAGGTGTCACTCCAGGGGTGTCCCACACCATGGGACATCAGTGCTGATCATTAACCGCCCTTATCGGGCATTGGGTACAAGGTCCTGGCCAGGGAGGCTGAGTGAGGCTGGGCAGGTATCTGGGAGCCCCGTGAGTGGCTGTTGTTGCCCTCGGTCCTGTCTCACCAGGGCACCGGGAGTGTCCCGGGCCAGGCTCCAGGCTGATGCTTTGTGTGCTCCCTGCCAGCGGGACCGGGACTGGGGTGCAGGACACGGGCACCCCCGTGCTTGTAGACACCCCTGAGGCAACCCAGGCTGGGACAGCCAAGAACGAGCGCCTGCTGCCATCTCATGGCTGCTCACAGCCAGCTCTGTGCTTGCCCTGCCCCGGCCGGGTTCAGAGCCGGTGCACCAGGAGAGTCCCCGCCCGAGGACTTCTGTGAGCTCCCAGCCTGGGAAACTGAGACCCTGTAGCGCTCACTCCTCCAGGCAGAGGATGCCCTGGCCTCTCCCAGCCTGCTGTGCTTCCCTTTGCCGGGCAGTGGAACCCTGAGACCTCTTTCAGTTTAAAAGAATTGCCACTTGCAAAAAGAGTGAAAACTACAGCTCCTGGTAAAAGGTCTCTCTCCATCTTTCTTTAAGCCCGTTTATACATTGAAAGGTTGCAATAAGATGTTCCTGAGCCTTCTCCAGGTTGCACAACAAAAATCTCAGCCTGTCTTCACGGGAGAGGTGCTTCAGCCCCCCGATCATTTTGTAGCCTTGTCTGGCTCACCTGAACCTGCTCCAACAGGTTCATGTCTCGCACTGAGGACCCCAGAGCTGCTCTGCTTCAGGTGGGTTCTCCAAATGTGGAGTAGAGCAGGAGCAACCACCTTCCCTGCCCTGCTGGGCATGCTCCTTATTTTCCAGTCTCAGACGTGATCTGCAAGTGCACATTATGGACTCATTTACTGGTTTTGATCCACCAGTGCCTCTGACTCCTTCTCCACAGGGCAGCTCTCCATCCATCCATCCATCCATCCATCCATCCATCCATCCATCCATCCATCCATCTCGCAGACAAAACCAGTACTAGGGTCGCCCCGACCTGAGTTCAGGACCTCGCACTCGGCCTTGTGGAAGGACAGGCTGTACCACGGCAGCGACTCCCCGGGCCGGTCCCCGGTGCTCCCCACCCTGCTCGGGACGCGGAGCGTGGCGCCGTTATCCCGGCTCCTTCCCGCTCCCGCCGCTAGGCTGTGCTCCCCGCCCTCGCACGGCGGGACCGGCGGGGCCGCTGCCAGGGCTGTGGGGGAGGCGGTGCTGGGGGCCGGGAGGGCTCGGTGGATCAGCCCCTCTCAGAGTCTCCCGGCGGGGATTCCGAAGGGATCAGGCTGGGCCATGGCCCCTCCAGGCCGGAGGATGCCGTCCGGAGCCGGGGACACCGGCAGCTCCCGGGAGGTCCCGCAGCGCGGGGCCAGCCCAGCCTGGCGACAAGCGCGGCAGAGGCGGGAGAGCAAATGCTGTCTTCAGCCGTGGGGATGTGGAGCTGGGGGTGGCAGGTCACATCCTGTGTGTCACTTTGCCCCAGGGATGCTGTGACTGTACTCATGCCCCAGAGTCATGTCAGGTCCGACCTCATCTCCCTGGCAGGACCTGTGGGTGCAGAGTCAGGCACTGTGGGACCCCCTGCCCCTCTGTCCCTCAGCCATCCACCACACGCTGCTCATGGAGGATCCTGCCTGCTGGTCCTCTTCAGAGGGAGTGTCCCCTCCTTTATGTGACTTTGCAGTGTCACCCAGGAGCTGGAAATCTTTCCCAGAGCTGCATCCACTGACCCCGATTTGCTCTCCCACAAATGGGGGGAGGAAGTGGAGTGTCCCAGGGGAGGGCATCCCTTGACTCATCCCCAGGAAAGCCCAGGCTGATCCTGGGACTGAGGACTGTAAACAGCCCAGAGCACTGAACTGGAGATAGCCTGTTACATCAACTGTGTGTCACCACACTGTCACTGCCTGAGTCATGAGCCAGTGGGGCTGCAAAGGGGGACATGGGGATCAAGAGGAATGTGCACAGATCCCAGGTCTGGAGACAGCTGCTCTTCTCTGACAAAAAGAGTTCAAGTGGGACCCTCTTGGCCCTCTCCCAAAGGTCCCCTTCCCCTCCTTTCGCTCCATCTGACCCCTCAGACCTGGGCAGAGGCCTGAGGGCAGCACAAAGCTTTTGAAATAAGAAGCAAATCAACCAGCATGATGGTGTGTCCCCCATGACCACCATGGAGGGCCCAGCACCTGGCAGAAGGCTCTGACCCAGGCTGCCCCTGCCTTGTGCCCCATGGGACCCTGGTGGGCCAGGAGCTTCCCCTGAGGACGTGAGAGTGGGATGCCGGAGAGAACCTGGGGCTGGCATGCTGTTATCACAGGAGACGGGAGGCAGCCCCAGGCTGCTCTCAAGTGCTCCTGGCTGATTAGTGACTTCAAGTGCCTATGGAGTTATTCTAAGTCAAGTAGGAGCAAAGGGAGCCGACCCAAGAGCAGCGCCGGGCTTTCCTGGAGTTTCCCAAATCACCTCTGCTCCCTGCCAAACTCTCCAAGACGGGGAGGTGTCTCCTCTTTTTCCATCTGCTCTCCCTGTCCCTTACTCCTCCTGCAAGAGGCTGTTTGCTCCAGCCTAAAGCAAACCTGATTTTATCTCCTGACTCCAGTTGCCTTGGCTGTGGGCCATGGTGGATGCCTCCCACGCAGAGGTTGTGAAGCCCATGCGGGGACCCGTGCACAGAGCGGGCTGTGTGAGCTGTGTGTGCCACATGACATCATGTTTACAGCCCCGGGGGCCCAAGGACAGCGCCATCGCTCACAGCCCAGATATGCAGCCTCCCTGAGGAGCGGTGGTTTCAGCTTTGTTGCTCTGCAAGCCAGTTTCCTTGGCCTCAGTTTCCCCTTTGGCCAGTGGAGAGTGGATTCTGTGCTAGCAGTGAGGGTGCACTGCTGCAGCAGCATGAGGTCAGGCCTTCAAATTGTTGTGCAGCGAGAATGGCAAATTTTCTCCCCTTGGGACGTGGATGTTCCCTTCTCTACCAGGACACATGCTGTGAGAAACTTAGGTTGTTTGGAAAGAGCAACAATGTCCAGAGTTATGGGGTAAAGAGTGCTGCTAGGGCCTTTTTTTCTCCTGTCCATCTGTCCATCCATCCATCTATCCACACTTGCAAGCAGCTTTCTCACAGCCATCTCTCTATCCATCTCCTGAGCTTTCTGTACACTCACCCATCCATCCATCAACAAATGCATACATTACTCTTCCCATCAAGCCCCCTTACCTGTCCAGCCAGGGCTACCAATCCATCCATCCATCCATCCATCCATCCATCCATCCATCCATCCATCCATCCATCCATCCATCTCCTGCCTGTCAGTGCCTAAGGGATGACCAGCCCTCCCCGGGTGTGGTGTGTGCTCACAAGTGTGTGCACATGTGTGTGTGTGGGTCATGGCCATGCAAAGTGCTGTGGGTTGTGATGTCCCAGGCCATGTCCAGCCATGGGGCAGGGCCAGGAGTGCTGGCCAGGGGGAGGGGGACTTGTCTAATTTAAGAATGGGCCCTACAGTCGCTGTCAGCACCGGGCTGCTGTCATCTGGGGACAGGTCCTCATCAGCTCTGCTTGCCGCCCGCCAGCCTGACATGAAAGGGCTCTGCACCCCGATAAGGCCCCAGACACTTGGTCCCAGAGGTGGGCAGCACTGTGGCCAGGCCTGGGGGACCCTGAGGAGTAAGTTCTAGCACGGGTGTCCCCAAATTCACTGTCACTTCAGCACCATGTGGCTTGTTTGTTTGCATCAGTTGGGAGCCCAGCCCTGGGGGCCACCCTCCACTCTGAGCCCTGGATCATGCCCTGTGTCACCACCATCTCCCACTGGTGACATAACCCCAGGGAGGGCACCATCCTCATCATCCCCCTGGCTGCCACAGGCCTGTCTGCTGGCTGCTACCCTGCACTGGAGTCCCCCAGCTGTGAGCAGCCATGGATGGGGACCGTGTTGTTTTAATAAGATCATTCTGCTCCTGCCGTGAGGTCGCAACCCGGGCTTATGACATCACAGCGCGCTGCCATGGAAATGCCGGGATGTCACAAACACAGCTCGATGACCTCACTGCAGGAGCAGCAGAGGAGGCCAACGTGGGTTTGATTGCCAATGTCCTCAGGAATAAAGGAGGGGAGGGACGCTGGGAAAGTATGCGGCCGCTGAGTGCCGGGGTGTTTGGGTTGGAAATGGCCACGCTTTCCCCACAGCAGGAAAGGCCCATTACTTCCTCCCCTGTCCGCTCCCTCCCAGCAGCCAGAGCCCCCCCAGCCTTGTGGCTGTGGGGTAGGAGGGCTGTTGGAGCAGGGCACCCCCATCCATGCCTTTGGGGATGCATGGCTGGGCATGAGAGACAGAGCTCAGCAAGTACCAGGGCACCAGCCTAGAGACAGAGGGAGGTCAGTGGGGGGTGCAGGATGGGCCACTCAGGGGATGCTTTCTCTCACAAGCAGGCTGGGGATCCCTGGGGATACTGTCACAAGAGGCAGAGTGGGCTGGAGTCCAGGGGAGGTCTCCTCTTCCTCAAGAGGACTTCAAAGTCACACTGCTATATGGGGATGATTCCCCAACACAGCACCCTCAAAACTGGACCTCAAAGCACCTCTTGGCTGGGCCCAATAACTGTCCCCTCCCCAGCCCATAACCAACAACTTCTAGCTGGGGACCCCACAGCCCCTCTGTCCCATCACCACTACCACAGCTGAGCTCTATGTCCTTTGCCACTGGGAGAAACATGGCTGGCTGGGGGGCACCCATCCCCCCAGCTCTCTGTTGCAGGGGTGCAGGGGTGCCTGCTCTCCCCCTGCATCCTCCATCATTAATTTCCATCAGTGGCCAAGTGGGGCCAGGGCTGCCTGGGGGTGGCCGAGGAACACGGCGCTTTCCCCTGATAGCAAAAATAAATACATTAAAATTCTTGCAGGAGGCAGAAGAATGCGGGACGGCAGGAAAAAATTGTTTTATAATTTGTAATAACACAAAAGCCGGGGGGGGGGAGTGCGCTGCGAGAGGAGAGGAAAGGCAGAGACAAAGGATCAGCTGTGATGGTGGAGGCTGCTTCAGAGTGGCAGCGGCATCCCTGTCACCCTGGATTAGTATGACCACTGTCACCTTGTCCCCTGAAGTACGTGTGCCTTTGGGTCTTGTTGCAGAAAGGGAGGAAGCAAGAAAATTACCGGGGCTGAGTGAATAGACAACCACTCCCCACCTGCTCAAGCAGGTCTCAGCATCTCTGAGCCTCAGTTTCCCCTTGCTAAAGGAGAATTTTTATGCAGCTGTGAGAAAAGCTGTGAAATAGGGACAAACTCCTGGCATACACCCCATCCCAGGTCCTCTGATCCAGACACAGGGCAAGGAGTCCACCTTTGTCCACTCTGCCCCACAGCCCCTCTAAGGGGGCTTTGCCCTGGGACCCAGACAGTGGGACCAGCTCCCCTGGGTGTGCTGGGGGCACGGCAGCCCCCGGCCCCTCCAGCCTCACCAGAGCTGACATGACAAGGCGAGTCGCTGAGCACCAGCCGCACCTGCTCGCCGAGACGGCACCCCCGCCCCCCGCTCCCCTCTTCGGGGCAAAATCAAAGGGATTTTTCTGCCCTTAGGAAATCAGATAAAGGCTTCTCACCTGCCCCGCGCTGCCTTTGCGAGGAGGCCAGGCGCTAGGGGCGGAGGGACAACAGGCACTTTCAACACGCCGGCAGATGAGCCGAGCCGAGCGCGGCCGGCAGGGGCTGGGCCCCTGGGCACGGCTCAGCCTGGCCAGCCCCAGCAGGGATGTCCCCTCTCACCAGCTGTGGCTGCGGACTATCCCCCAAATCAGAGCTGATGAGCTCCCTGTAGGACAATCAGCAGGGAGGGGTGGGTGAAGGAAAAGCAACAGGGACGGGGCATGGTGCAGTGATGCAGTGCCCAGCTCAGGGACTGAGCCCATGTCCCTGTGTCCCCGTGTCCCCACGCTGTGGCCAGGGCAGCCCAGTGCTAGTCACCATGGCAAGGGTGCAGACCAGGAGCCCATTTCCTGTGTGGGAGGGCAGAGAAGGAGCAGGTGTGAGTCCTCCAGAGGTGGTGGGAGTCTCTTACCTCCTGTGCCCAGGAGGGAGAGAATTGTGCCAAGCTGCTGATAAAGCCTGAGTCATTCACCACTGAATGCTGCTAGCAGGGAGCAGACGTGCCCAGGTGAAGGGATGAAACCACGGGTGATCAAGGCAAGGGGAACATTATGGGCAAGCCAGGGGCTTGAGATGGGCAGGGTATGGGAGGCCATGAGGGGGGACAGAGCACAAATGGCTGCCGGAGGGAGGGCTGATCTCACCAGCAGCAAGGGTGCCCTGCTTTGCCCATCACGGGTGGAAGACACCTCCTTTCCCTTGGGCTAACCCAGTGGGCTGGCTGGTTGCTCCATGGAGTTGGGTACAGAGATCAGGTGAGACTCCCCCAGGGTAGATCCTCTCCCAGGATCCATGGCCTAGAAGCTGCAGGGCTGGGAGCTGATCCCCAACCTCTGCCGGGAGCTATAAATGGTACAAGAGGATTCAGAGATGCAGAGCACTGGACTGAGCTCTGGAAAACCATTCCTGAGGCGCCTCTGTGGGGAGCATTGGTGTGGCAGGCTATGGGCTCCTCCTGTCCCCAGCTGCACAGCCCTTGTGTGGCCCCCTGCTACCTTCTGGGCACGTCAGCTTCCTCCTGCCCAGGCAGCTCCAGCTGTTATGAGCTGGTGTGGGAACTGTGTCTGCTCTGGGTCCCCAGCACCTGAGATGAAATCACCATAAACAAGATGTCCCTCACCACACTCTTCTCCTCGTCTCCTGGTTCTCCTTGCTCCTAGGCCTGGCTCGATCATTCTCCTGTGTGTCCCTCTGCCCCAGGTGTGTCTCTCCAGAGTGCTGGAGCTAAATGTGGGGAGATGCTTGCGAGGGGTCGCTCCTTCAGCTTTCCCAGGTGGGACAGACTGGTCTGAGGACAGGCAGGGTCATGGAGCCAGGGTTGTGCCAGGCGAGCCCAGGCAGGGACAGGGGCCGGGAAGGGCTGTGCTGGGGCAACACGGGGGCGCCAGGTTTGGGCAAGGCCATGTCAGGGGTGTCAGGGTCGGGCAGGAGTGTGACAGGAAGGTGTCGGGGACACCTCGAGGCCAGGTCGGGTTTGACAGGGCTGCGGCAGGACCCCGAGTGGAGCCGGGCAGGGCTGTGCCGGGCAGGGCTCTGCCAAGCAGGGCTTTGCCAGGCAGGTCCGTGCCAAGCAGGTCCGCAGCAGGTCCGGGGCTTCGGGGGCAGGGCTGTGCCAGCCAGATCCTCAAAATGGGCTGCACATTCACACATTCAAACGCGGCGGCAGGACGCGGGGCCAGGCGGGCTGCGGCCACCGTCCTCTCCCGGAGGGTGCCCGTGCCCGCATCGCGTCCGTGGCTCTGCGCTGGGAACGGAGCCTGGCACCCGGGAGTCCCCACGCCCGGCCCGCCCTGTCCGTCCCCCGGGCTCCGGTTTCCCTGTCGGAGCAGATGCTTTCGCAGCCCCGTCCCTCCTCCTTCTCCGGAGCAGCCTCCGCGCCGCGCTCCAGCCGCCCGGAGGTGCCTGCCCAGCCCAGCCCAGCCCAGCCCGGCCCGGCTCGGCCCGGACGGCCCCGCCGGCCGCGCTGCTGCCCGGCCCGGCCCGGCCCGGCCCGGCGGAGGGAGACAGCGGGCACCCACCCGCCGGGGCCCCGGCCGGACCTCGGGGGTGCCCGGCTCCCGGCCAGCGGCGTGGAGCGAGTTCGACGCTTTCCTCAGTCCTGGCAGGATGCTGCCTTCCTCCCGGACCCAGCTGGGGCTCTTCTTCATCCTCCTCTGCCCCGCTAACATCATCGGGCTCTGGTGGTGAGTAGCACATCCCGCGGGGGTAAGCAGGAGGGCGCGCAGGGTATCTCGATCTCCGGGGGTCTCCCCCAGCTTGGGGACAAAAGAGTCCCCTGCACCCAGGCACCGCTTGGGTTGGAATTGCTTCTCGCTGGCTGCTCTGGTCCAGACCGGGGCACCCACATACTGTCAGCGTTTGGGCACACAAGTGTGCTGGAGGCAGCAGCTGGGGGATCCCCAGGAGTACAGGGTGCATGGGTCCTGTGGTGAGAGCTGCACTTTGCCTCCCCGCACCCCCAGCCCACTGCCTGGGAAGCTTGCATGCCTGAGGGGTGGGCAAGGGGGCTTAGCGGCTTCCAGACCCCTTCAATAAGTCAAATTTAATTAAAAGCCTTAGGGTCCCTACAGTGTCCCCCCTGAACGGTGGTCCGGACACAGCAGGGACAAAACCCCTATTTGTAATGGTGCCCTCATCAAAGGCAGAGACGGTGCCTTGCAGGATACCAGAGGGGGTGGGGGATTCATTACAGACACAGAACTGGGACCCAGCCTTGGAAAGCCCAGGTATCTGTCGAAACATGAACTATTTAAATCTATTAAGAATTTCACCCAGCCTGTCTTTATCCGGTTTTAAGTGCTTAGATTCCAGCTCCCCGGCGTGCCGTCCAGGCTATCATTCATTATCTGAGGCTATTCGTCTCCACATTGTCACACTCTTTTGACCCCTAAAATAAAGCTCTCCATAAGCCTTTCCCCTCACAGTGCCCTGCCTGCCCACCAGTGATTTATTCCACATCTCCATTCCCTCTGCTAGCCCTGGCTCCAGGGCTGCACTGGGGATCTTTGTGAGAGTAAATGGTGCTGTTACAGTCACTTGTACATCAGCTGAGAGTTTGTCCCTGGACCCCAAGCGTTGAGTTTATTGCCAGGCAAGGGTTTAGCGTGGGGCTGAGAGGGACTTGCCTTGGGTTTTTGTGCTAGAAGAGGGGAGAGTGAGGTAGGGCAAGCCTGGCCAAGGCAGGGTGCTTGTGGAGGGGCTCCATGCTCCGTGCCACCCAGCTCAGGGTAGCTGTGCCATTGCAGGGCATGTGCCATCCTGCTGCTGTTTCTTCCTGGCCAGTTCTCAGACACACACAGAGCTGTCCCTTCAGCTCTCCATGCTTTCTCTGCCCCATCCTCCCCCATATCTCCAAGTTCATGGTGCTCCAGTTTTGAGGACATCTGCCCATGACTGGAGCAGGTAAAGGTGAAGCAGAGGCTCATTTTGCTGTCATTTCAGGGGCAGGCAGACAGCACCAGCCAGGGCAAGAGGTACCAGTGTCCCTTGCTCCAGGTGCTCAGAACTGCATCTCCCCATCGAGTCTGGGTCCTGCTGGTGCCATGCGTGCACAGGCAGCAGTGACTGCAGGAGATTAGCAGGATTTGGTAGAGGAGGGCAAGGGGTCAAACTTGCTTTTTCTTCTTTAAAAAAAGAAGAAGAAAAAAGGAACCTTTATTTTAAGAATAATAACTCAGCTGCCTGATGCACAGCAAATGCACTGGGCAGTGGAGTGGCTTCAGGGGGATCACCAGCTCACTCTGCTTAACTCTGGAGCCAGCGAGCTGGGAAGAGGTGGTGGGTGGGTGAGGCCACCAGCACTGCCAAATGGATGTGCCAGGCTTCCTGGGACTGGGCAGAGGAGCAGCTGGGTGATTCATGAGCTGCTTCTCTCAGAGTTTGGTGCTTTGGCCCCTGGCTGAGATGATCTCAGGGAGCCCTTCCTGTGTGGGGCAGAGGAGTCTGGGCACTCATGACAGGCATCTCCCGTGTGCCTGCTCCTGTTCTGGTCCCCTCTCCTCGGTCTGGGTAGCACTGGTGTCAGTGGGTTTTGCTGTTGGTGGGGAGGGGTTCAGGGGAGCAGCTGTGTGTTTTGCCAGAACTCCTGGAAGCCCCAGGACTGGTGGCATTGACAGAGCTGTTCACTATCACTGATGCATAGGGGCTCTGGTGGCACACATTTGTGTGTGCATCACTGGGCACTTGTGGGTGCTTAGCCAAGGTGCTCAGCCATTTTCCCCTGGCAAAGAAAGAAATGTCTTTACAACTTCCCCATCCCACCCCTGAGTACATTATCTGTGTGCTGGGGGATTACAGGGGTTGCCTGTTTAAGCCAGCATTTTCCCCCACTGATGACCTAATTTGTGAGAGGGCTGGGCTGGATCTCAAGATGCAGTCCCAGCCCAGGCAAGCAGCAGGGCCTGGCCACTCACAGGTGGTAACTGTGCCCATTGGGATCCTGGCACATGGCTGCATCTATGGAAGAAGATTTAGGCATGGTGTA
Organism: Ammospiza caudacuta; assembly: GCF_027887145.1. Classification (NCBI taxonomy): domain Eukaryota; kingdom Metazoa; phylum Chordata; class Aves; order Passeriformes; family Passerellidae; genus Ammospiza; species Ammospiza caudacuta. The sequence goes on along the minus strand of NC_080600.1, from coordinate 28,690,354 downwards.
CAAGCACTGACACCCTGCTAGTGACACTGTAGCCTGAGAAAGAGCATCCCCATTGTGTGAGGATGTCCCCAGAGAGCTCACTGAAGACACACACCTTCCCATGGCAAAAGGGAGCAGGCTGTGGTCAGTGCCAATGGAAGATATGTCACTCACGCGCTGCTGGCACCTTGATTAGTGCCAAGCTGCAGGGAGTAGGCTCTCCTTGCTCCCAGAGGCTCTGTAAATCCTCTTTCTTCCTCCTCCCCTATTCTTTACACATTTCTTGCTCAGCTCCTTGTGCAACAGTGATTTCTCCCTGAGCAGGACAGGTAGGGACTGCCTGGGGCTCCTGGGCTGGCCCAGAGGCTGCAGAGATACAGAGCAGGCAAACTGAGTGTCTGAGGAGCCCAGGCAGGTTCAGGGCAGGATTTCAGCCAAGCCGGTTTGCAGGAGTGCAGAGGCACTCTGGGGATGGGGGCAAGCAAAACCAGCTCCCCTGGCGCCTCTTGGCTCTCCATGGGCACGGCTGAGAGCAGCTGGGAGATGGAGGGGAAAGCAAGCGAGAAAATCATCCCAGCTGAAATGTGCTCTGCTCCAGCTGTGGGTCTGAGAGGGCCCAGAGGGACAGACACCTGCCCTCCATGCCCTGCCCATCCATGCATGAGGCCAGTGCACCTCCAGCTTCTCTTCAGAGGTGCTCAGAGAGGACCTCTCCCACCACCCCCTGTGGCTGTACCCTTGCTTGAGGGGTCCCAGTCCCATGTCCCTCAAGCCCCACAGCCTGTGTGACCACCCAGCAGTGTTCTCTTCTCTTTCCCTGCCCAGCTCCCCCAGTGCAGGGCTAGAGCCTGTGAGGGCAGGCTGCTGGGCTGGAGGGCCCTGCCTTGGGCTGAGCCTTGTGAGTCACCCCTGGTCCTGCTGACCCACAGCTGCCACCCCACGGCTGCCCAGCCTTCCCCAGCATGCCTTCTGCCCTGGGGCAGCACCATATGGGCAGGAATGAATCTGACACAGAGAGAGCCCCTGCCTGATGCCATCTCCCTGTGCCCTTGCTGGGGCAGCTGCTGACGTGCTGGGTTTTTCAATGGGACAATGTTTCTCTTGCACCCTTTGAGATGACTACTGGCTCCAGCATTGGGCAACTTGTTTTCTCCCACAAGGCAGCTGAACTTTCCCCAGTGCCATTCCTTGTCCCTGCTCCTGGTCACATCCATCTCCCATGGTGACACCCAGGCTCCCTGGCCATGCCCTACTCATGCACACAGCTGGAGGATTGGTCTGGCCTTTGCATCAGAACCTTGAGTGCTTCAAACCCCTGTCATGCAGGAGGGTACTGGGCACACTCTGACATCTTTTCAGGCTTTGCAGGGTCCCCCCACAACATGTGGCACCCACATCTGGGCATGAACTAGCTGAGCCCTCATGCTACCCCAGCTCTAGCCCCTGTCAGCACCCAGAAGAAGGAGGCAGTGACCATGAGTGATTGGACTTCTTTCCTCTTATCCCAGCCCTTCCAGGGTTTGGACATGGCTTTAGGACCACCACCTCTGCAGGTGAATGCTCCCTCCATCCCCCCAGTACCTGCAGCACAAGTTTGGGCAGCTCCTGCTCACGACAGCCTGGCCTCAGCATGACCCTGCAGCCAGCAGGTCCATGGCTTGGTGCAATGCCATGCCAAAGCCTTGATCCTTTAGGCAGCTCCCCAGCTGTTTGCAGCCATCCTTGCCAAGGAGATGTAAGGAGGAGGGCGGGGAATGGGGGTCCCCCTTCTCTTCCCAACCCATGGCATTTCCTGCTGCCTCAGTGCCCCGGGTGCTGCTCGGCAGCCAAGCCCTGGCTGTGCCCCCCGGGGCAGTGACTTGCTGCTTACTCACCACACCCCCGTGGGCTCTTGCTCTGGCTCCACACCCAGTGCTCCGGTATTGGCAGCACCCACACATGCCCTGGGTGAGGGGCTGGGTGCCCACCACATGCCTGCATGGGCTGAGGGAAAGCTGGGTGGGTGAAAATTCATCTGTGGGTCCCCCTTGCCCTGTCTGCACAGCTGGGAAAGAGACAGGCTCCCTTTGGGTGTGACTTGTCACACAGTGTGACATCATTGTGTGGGGTGTGAGGTGACCCATGTCCCCAGGGATGGAGGTCATGTGTCCAGGGCTGTCACCCTGCAGTTCTTACCTCTCCAGGTGGGTGCAGAATTACCTGTGGGCTCAGAGAGCTGACCTGGGTACCCCAGTACCTACATCACTCTGCTGAGGGCTCCCAGAGGCTGGGATAGAGACCTATATGCAAGGCAAGACACAGCCTTACTGCCCTAGAGCAGGTCCCCCTGCCCCACAGGAGTGCCCAGGCAGCAGTACCCAATGGGTGCAGGCCTGTCAGATCCCACATGGAGCTGGCATGGCCCAGCCACTGCTCTCCTGCAGGTGTGACTTTTGAAAGCTGACTGTCCTCCTCCTCACTGCATAGTTCTACAGGCCTCACTGCCTTGGCTTCCTGCAAACCAGGACCCTGCTGGCTCCCCTCCATAATGCTCTACTGGCAGGGAGCAGAAGTCCTGCTCCACATCATCCCCATGCCCAAGGAGAAGATGGTGACCTGTCTCAGGCTCCTTGGTCCATGATTTTGGCTGGGAATGAGAGTGGGATATAGTGGAAGTCCCATGACCATGAGCTGAGCTGTGGAAAATGGTGATTGTATCTCTGGGAACCCCTGTCTCTGTTGCAGCAGGCACAGCATGCAGAGCACAAGGGTTGCATCAGAAGCCCCAGTGACTCCTGTTTGACGTGTGTCACTGGGACTGGGCTCAGGCTGTGGCTGTGGAAGCTAAGGGCTGACAGCAGCAGGTGGGCAGTGGTTTGCAGCACTTTGTCTGTGCCTCAGTCTCCCCTTTCAGCAATGGGGGCTGTTTCCCTTACACAGGACTGCGGGGAGGTTGGATAGTGGGGCTCACCATCCCACTGGCTTTTGGGCTAGCCAGAGCCCCCAGCAGCAGCTCTGGCAGGCAGCAAAGGGCACAGGGGCAGGTGGCAGGGATGCTCTGTGCCGCTGAGCCTGGCTGGGAGCTCCAGGCAGGGGCCGGGGTGCCCCAGGCGAGGTGTGGGGAGCCGGGCTGGCGACCCTGCTCCTTCACCAGGGCAGGGGGAGGAGTGCCCGGCAGCAGAGGTGGGGCACCTTAATTGTAGATGCGGGAGGCCTTGGAGCGGGACAAGCTCAGGCAGATCTGGGCCCTGCACCGGAGCCCTTGCCAAAGTGGTAGCAGTTTGGCAGCATTTTTCTTGCCCTTGTCTCCCCCCATTCTCCCCCCCCTCTAAACCCTCCAAAGCAAAACAGCTCTCGGGCTCCCGGCAGCCTCGCCGTGCCAGAAAGCGGAGCCCAGCGGAAATTAATATCGCTCTGGACTTAGCAGCCCACCCCAGCCTGGCCGGCAGGGACAGAGCTGCTGCTCTCCCGCCAGCCTCGCCGCCGCCTGGACCATGGGTGGGGACCCCCGGTGAGGCGCCCATCGCCCCCAGACCCGCGGGGCTCGGCTCTCCTTCCTGGCCTGATCCAGCGGGCTGGGGTGAGCCACAGTTCAGCATTTGATCTGGCGGCCCCGGGGGCTGGAGCATCGTTTTTATATGAGTACAAAGAGTCGTCTCTTAATGAAAGTCCCATCCCGGCTCCCCCTCTCCCCCACTCCACCGACGGGGGCAGCCAAACCTCCGCCATCCTGCTATGGCCACAAAGGACAGCAAGCCTGGGGACCAACATGGAGGCTTGGATCCCTCTGTGGTCATCATGGGATGGGTCTGGACAGATTTTCTGGTCACCTTCCACGTGGGCCTCAGTGTCCCCATCTATGGAGGACCTGTGCCAGGCAATCTCTGTGATGATTCCCCAGCTGCCCCATCTCTTTGCAGAGGTCCATGTGAATCATGCAGCAAAGGGAAACTGAGCTGCCAGGAGCAAAGGGAGATGAGTTCTCCCTGGCAGGAGTGTGGGCTTGCCTCAGTTTCCCTGCTGGAAGTTCCCTTTCCAGGCTGTTTGTTGAGCTGTTTAACCTTTAAACCTCCAGCCAAAGCATAAGGGCTCCTTTTCCAGGCTGTGTGAGAGGGCACATCCTCTCCAAGCCAGCTGGAGTCTGGTAGGCAGGAGATCCAGGCAGCTGGGGAGCTGACATGAATCAGGGGGATCCTGGCAGGGCTTTGAGCTTCAAACAAGGGGCTTGGAGGGAGTTTGCACTGGGGACAGGATTGCAAGCAGAGAACTGCAGCCTGGTGTCCCAAACACAGCCCCCCAGCTGCATGAGAGTGAAAAGGAAACCCAGAACACAGTTAAACACTAAGAGTCAGCTTGTGATTTTTGAGCCCTTGGGGCTTGGCCAGACTATAAAGCTCTGGGTTTGGAAGCTGTGCAGCTGATGCTCTCCAGTGAGTGGGGCTGAAGGCAGCACAGGCCGCCCAAGCACTGCTCCCCAGGGAATCCCAGGGATTGTAACCCTCCCAATCATCAGGCATATCCTGATCCTGGGGTCTGCTGGGTTCAGCCCTGAGCTTCTGTGGGCATCCGTGGCCGTGAAAATCATGTTGTTGAGCGGGATGATGAGCCCACAGGAACAGCGCTGGAGGCGGGGGTGGGCTGAGTTTAGGCTGTGCTGAATTGGTGTGGCCCATGGCTCCGGAGCTGCCTGTGGCAGAGCTGGAGCACGGTCCGTGCCAGCACAAGGCAGGACGCTGGAGGCTGTGCAGCTGCACCACGGAGGCCACTGCAGGCAAAATGTGTGGGGAAAGTACAGGAGTTTCTGTAGCCCATGGCACACCAGGGAGCACAGCACCGAGCTCAGACTTTGCCTTCGGGGCCAGGGAGTCAGGCAGCTCACGCCAGCTGTGCTGGCAAGGAGGAGCTGCCTCTGACGTGGGCCCAGCCAAGACTTGCCCTCCCTCGCTGGCATTGGCAAAGCTGGCAATGCCACCTGCATCCCTCCCTTGCACTCCTGCAGCCGCCTGCGGCTCCGTTCCCTGGAGTCAGGGCCTGGGTTTGGGAGGTGACTACAGGATCCTGGCCAGCAGCCGAGGGCCTTTATCAGAAGCAAGGTCACTCTTCTAGTCTCCCACGGGGTGAAGCAGTGAGAACCCGTGGAGAGGGGGAGACACACCAAGATTTCTGGCTGGGCTCCTTGTTGTGTCCACAGCTCTGGGAGACGCAGCTGCATCGGGCATCAGTCACATGGCAATGCCAGGTCTGGGTCAGGTCAGTGCC